>NW_025767231.1:0-600000 GCF_003918875.1 Haliotis rubra | reverse complement strand
AACTTGCTAAACTGTTAAACCAAATAAATATGATTTTCACCCTGAGTTTCAAGATACTGAGTGACATTGACTGCCCTAGTTTGTCTGACAGACTCAAGAGGAATGATTAAACTCCAACTTAGTCCAACTTACACTGCCTCAGCAGTAGGCATGAAATCACATTTTCAGGACTTAGTCTTCTTTTTTGTAGACATACATGTTTAAATATGATGACTTTATTTCCAGTCTGTGAGTGCCAGGGATACCAGTGGTGTGTGTCTATGCTGGTGGCAGTCTGGGAAGAAGAATCCTGACACTGCTTCTATGTGGGGGGAACTGATACACTGCCAGGCAGCTGATTCGAGGCAGGACCCACGTACCACACATACCTCCAGGAATGGGGCTAATCTTCTACATCTGAGGCCAACACAAGGAAACAGAACCTCCATTACTGCTACAATAGTTTCCTATGTTACAGATGTGCTGATGCTGTTCACACATCTGAAGCTGGGGCAACACATACAGAACTCCAACAAGGATGGCAACTCTCACAGGACAGAACTTACTGTTCTGAGTGTAAGCGGTGATAACGTTATTGTATATATATCAGACACATATCAGAGAACGGCCCATGAGCTTCTACACAAGGAACAGGTCTCCAGCATTCAGTTCTTCTCCTCAGAACTGACTAGTGATTGTGTGATCAGACTTGTAGACATGGCTGATTCCTTGTCCCCAGAGATGACTAGTGATTGGGTGGTCAGACTTGTAGACATGGCTGATTCCTTGACCTCATAGATGACTAGTGATTGGGTGGTCAGACTTGTAGACATGGCTGATTCCTTGTCCCCAGAGATGACTAGTGATTGGGTGGTCAGACTTGTAGACATGGCTGATTCCTTGACCACATAGATGACTAGTGATTGGGTGGTCAGACTTGTAGACATGGCTGATTCCTTGACCTCATAGATGACTAGTGATTGGGTGGTCAGACTTGTAGACATGGCTGATTCCTTGTCCCCAGAGATGACTAGTGATTGGGTGGTCAGACTTGTAGACATGGCTGATTCCTTGACCACATAGATGACTAGTGATTGGGTGGTCAGACTTGTAGACATGGCTGATTCCTTGACCTCATAGATGACTAGTGATTGGGTGGTCAGACTTGTAGACATGGCTGATTCCTTGTCCCCAGAGATGACTAGTGATTGGGTGGTCAGACTTGTAGACATGGCTGATTCCTTGACCTCATAGATGACTAGTGATTGTGTGGTCAGACTTGTAGACATGGCTGATTCCTTGTCCCCAGAGATGACTAGTGATTGGGTGGTCAGACTTGTAGACATGGCTGATTCCTTGACCTCATAGATGACTAGTGATTGGGTGGTCAGACTTGTAGACATGGCCCGATTCCTTGTCCCCAGAGATGACTAGTGATTGGGTGGTCAGACTTGTAGACATGGCTGATTCCTTGACCTCATAGATGACTAGTGATTGGGTGGTCAGACTTGTAGACATGGCTGATTCCTTGACCTCATAGATGACTAGTGATTGGTTGGTCAGACTTGTAGACATGGCTGATTCCTTGTCCCCAGAGATGACTAGTGATTGGGTGGTCAGACTTGTAGACATGGCTGATTCCTTGACCTCATAGATGACTAGTGATTGGGTGGTCAGACTTGTAGACATGGCTGATTCCTTGACCTCATAGATGACTAGTGATTGGGTGGTCAGACTTGTAGACATGGCTGATTCCTTGACCTCATAGATGACTAGTGATTGGGTGGTCAGACTTGTAGACATGGCTGATTCCTTGTCCCCAGAGATGACTAGTGATTGGGTGGTCAGACTTGTAGACATGGCTGATTCCTTGACCTCATAGATGACTAGTGATTGGGTGGTCAGACTTGTAGACATGGCTGATTCCTTGTCCCCAGAGATGACTAGTGATTGGGTGGTCAGACTTGTAGACATGGCTGATTCCTTGACCTCATAGATGACTAGTGATTGGGTGGTCAGACTTGTAGACATGGCTGATTCCTTGACCACATAGATGACTAGTGATTGGGTGGTCAGACTTGTAGACATGGCTGATTCCTTGACCTCATAGATGACTAGTGATTGGGTGGTCAGACTTGTAGACATGGCTGATTCCTTGACCTCATAGATGACTAGTGATTGGGTGGTCAGACTTGTAGACATGGCTGATTCCTTGTCCCCAGAGATGACTAGTGATTGGGTGGTCAGACTTGTAGACATGGCTGATTCCTTGACCTCATAGATGACTAGTGATTGGGTGGTCAGACTTGTAGACATGGCTGATTCCTTGACCTCATAGATGACTAGTGATTGGGTGGTCAGACTTGTAGACATGGCTGATTCCCTTGACCTCATAGATGACTAGTGATTGGGTGGTCAGACTTGTAGACATGGCTGATTCCTTGACCTCATAGATGACTAGTGATTGGGTGGTCAGACTTGTAGACATGGCTGATTCCTTGTCCCCAGAGATGACTAGTGATTGGGTGGTCAGACTTGTAGACATGGCTGATTCCTTGTCCCCAGAGATGACTAGTGATTGGGTGGTCAGACTTGTAGACATGGCTGATTCCTTGACCCTCATAGATGACTAGTGATTGGGTGGTCAGACTTGTAGACATGGCTGATTCCTTTGTCCCCAGAGATGACTAGTGATTGGGTGGTCAGACTTGTAGACATGGCTGATTCCTTGACCTCATAGATGACTAGTGATTGGGTGGTCAGACTTGTAGACATGGCTGATTCCTTGACCTCATAGATGACTAGTGATTGGGTGGTCAGACTTGTAGACATGGCTGATTCCTTGACCTCATAGATGACTAGTGATTGGGTGGTCAGACTTGTAGACATGGCTGATTCCTTGACCTCATAGATGACTAGTGATTGGGTGGTCAGACTTGTAGACATGGCTGATTCCTTGACCTCATAGATGACTAGTGATTGGGTGGTCAGACTTGTAGACATGGCTGATTCCTTGTCCCCAGAGATGACTAGTGATTGGGTGGTCAGACTTGTAGACATGGCTGATTCCTTGACCTCTGATAGATGACTAGTGATTGGGTGGTCAGACTTGTAGACACATGGCTGATTCCCTTGACCTCATAGATGACTAGTGATTGGGTGGTCAGACTTGTAGACATGGCTGATTCCTTGACCCTCATAGATGACTAGTGATTGGGTGGTCAGACTTGTAGACATGGCTGATTCCTTGTCCCCAGAGATGACTAGTGATTGGGTGGTCAGACTTGTAGACATGGCTGATTCCTTGTCCCCAGAGATGACTAGTGATTGGGTGGTCAGACTTGTAGACATGGCTGATTCCTTGACCTCATAGATGACTAGTGATTGGGTGGTCAGACTTGTAGACATGGCTGATTCCTTGACCTCATAGATGACTAGTGATTGGGTGGTCAGACTTGTAGACATGGCTGATTCCTTGTCCCCAGAGATGACTAGTGATTGGGTGGTCAGACTTGTAGACATGGCTGATTCCTTGTCCCCAGAGATGACTAGTGATTGGGTGGTCAGACTTGTAGACATGGCTGATTCCTTGACCTCATAGATGACTAGTGATTGGGTGGTCAGACTTGTAGACATGGCTGATTCCTTGACCTCATAGATGACTAGTGATTGGGTGGTCAGACTTGTAGACATGGCTGATTCCTTGTCCCCAGAGATGACTAGTGATTGGGTGGTCAGACTTGTAGACATGGCTGATTCCTTGTCCCCAGAGATGACTAGTGATTGGGTGGTCAGACTTGTAGACATGGCTGATTCCTTGACCTCATAGATGACTAGTGATTGGGTGGTCAGACTTGTAGACATGGCTGATTCCTTGACCTCATAGATGACTAGTGATTGGGTGGTCAGACTTGTAGACATGGCTGATTCCTTGACCCCATAGATGACTAGTGATTGGGTGGTCAGACTTGTAGACATGGCTGATTCCTTGACCTCATAGATGACTAGTGATTGGGTGGTCAGACTTGTAGACATGGCTGATTCCTTGTCCCCAGAGATGACTAGTGATTGGGTGGTCAGACTTGTAGACATGGCTGATTCCTTGACCTCATAGATGACTAGTGATTGGGTGGTCAGACTGATTTCTTGTTTCATTATTTCATTTCATTATCAGTAGTATTCACCTTTCTGTAAGATGAGTGTATGAAGGAGTAAATGAGTGAGCATGTGAGTGTAATGTCTTTAATACACACACTGCACGATTTCACAGTGATAGGCTTCAAGAATAGTCTTCAAAGCAGTTGTACCAAATCTAACCATGACACAAAAAACACCCCATATTGTACAGAGATATCAGCTGTAATATCAGCTCAAACATGGAACCTAATCCTGGAACCCTACTAACCTGATTACAGTGATAACACACACAAACAGTTGGTATTTCTACTGGCCCTAACATTGCATTTACAATAGGCACATTTTGTTGAGTTATTGATCTAGTGTTATCAAGTGGTGTAAAGCTATGGAATTATCTTAACCCAATTCTAGTGAGACCACTACAGTAGGTATTAGTAGCAGTATTGTAAACCTACCTTCATATACATCTATATATAACTACGGGCACTGGCTGCAGCACTGTGACACCCTAAGGGCACTGGCCTCAGCACATCACAGGCACTGCCTCAGCACCCCTACAGGCACTGGCCTCAGCACACCCTACAGGCACTGGCCTCAGCACACCCTACAGGCACTGGCCTCAGCACACTCGTACAGGCACTGGCTTCAGCACACCCTACAGGCACTGGCTACAGCACACCCTACAGGCACTGGCCTCAGCACCTCGTACAGGCACTGGCCTCAGCACACCCTACAGGCACTGGCCTCAGCACACCCTACAGGCACTGGCCTCAGCACCTCGTACAGGCACTGGCCTCAGCACACCCTACAGGCACTGGCCTCAGCACCTCATACAGGCACTGGCCTCAGCACACCCTACAGGCACTGGCCTCAGCACACCCTACAGGCACTGGCTACAGCACACCCTACAGGCACTGGCTTCAGCACACCCTACAGGCACTGGCCTCAGCACCTCGTACAGGCACTGGCCTCAGCACACCCTACAGGCACTGACCTCAGCACACCCTACAGGCACTGGCCTCAGCACACCCTACAGGCACTAGCCTCAGCACACCATACAGGCACTGACCTCAGCACACCCTACAGGCACTGGCCTCAGCACTGCAGACAGGCACTGACCTCAGCACACCCTACAGGCACTGCCTCAGCACACTCATACAGGCACTAGCCTCAGCACCTCTACAGGCACTGACCTCAGCACACCCTACAGGCACTGGCCTCAGCACCTCATACAGGCACTAGCCTCAGCACCTCGTACAGGCACTGACCTCAGCACACCCTACAGGCACTGACCTCAGCACCTCATACAGGCACTGACCTCAGCACACCCTACAGGCACTGACCTCAGCACATCATAGAGGCACTGACCTCAGCACACCCTACAGGCACTAGCCTCAGCACCTCATACAGGCACTGGCCTCAGCACCTCGTACAGGCACTGACCTCAGCACCTCGTACAGGCACTGACCTCAGCACACCCTACAGGCACTGACCTCAGCACACCCTACAGGCACTGACCTCAGCACCTCATACAGGCACTAGCCTCAGCACGCTCTACAGGCACTGGCTGCAGCACATCCTACAGGCACTGGCTGCAGCACATCCTACAGGCACTGGCTACAGCACATCCTACAGGCACTGGCTACAGCACACCCTACAGGCACTGGCTTCAGCACATCCTACAGGCACTGGCTGCAGCACATCCTACAGGCACTGGCTTCAGCACATCCTACAGACACTGGCTACAGCACACACTACAGACACTGGCTACAGCACATCCTACACTACAGACACTGGCTACAGCACACCCTACACTACAGACACTGGCTACAGCACATCCTACAGACACTGGCTGCAGCACCTCCTACAGGCACTGGCTGCACTGATCTCCACACCACCAAGAGACCCTGGATCTCCACACTACCAAGAAACCCTGGATCTCCACATCAACAAGAGACCATGGATATCCACATCAACAAAAGACCATGGATATCCACACCACCAAGAGACCATGGATATCCACATCACCAAGAGACCCTGTATCTCCACACCAACAAGAGACCCTGGATATCCACATCACCAAGAGACCCTGGATCTCAACACCACCAAGGGATCCTGGATCTCCAATGCACCAAGAGACCCTAGATCTCCACACTACCAAGAGAACCTGGATCTCCACATCACCAAGAGACCATGGATCTCCACATCACCAAGAGACCCTGGATCTCCACACTACCAAGAGACACTGGATCTCGACACCACCAAGAGAACCTGGATCTCCACACCACCAAGAGACCCTGGATCTCAACACCACCACCAAGATACCCTGGATCTCCAAGAGACACCTGGATCTCAAGAGAGAGATCCTGGATCTCCACACTACCAAGAGACCCTGGATCTCAACACCACCAAGAGACCCTGGATCTCAACACCACCAAGAGATCCTGGATCTCCACACCACCAAGAGACCCTGGATCTCAACACCACCAAGAGATCCTGGAACTCCACACAACCAAGAGACCCTGGATCTCAACACCACCAAGAGACCCTGGATCTCAACACCACCAAGAGACCACAGATCTGCAGGCTATCCCAGGAAATCACATGATGCCATTATCTGGCATGCCCAAGTGATTGTGACGGCCTATCATAATTCAATCTCATTTCAAGCTTTATATCCAATGTTGATAAAATAACTTTCTGGAGTTGTAAAGGAAGTATGAAATTGACCAGCTAAAGTGTACAATGACCTGCTAGGATTGATTAGCCCGCTATAAACATCAAGTGGTTGGAGGTGAACTTGTGACCTTCCTCACTGGACTGATTTACATCTCTTTCATCTACACTCCACTCCATCTTGTACTTCAATATCAACCACATGATCACATCAATGATCTACAGGAGATCCTTTACAACCTACAGATGGTGATGAACTTTCTCTCTGCAAGTCATCCTGTTTTACCGCATTCCATTTAAATCTCTAAAAAAAAACAAGTGGAGTTCATGTTTTAATGTTCAGACTCTAAAGTGACCAAATTACACAGAGTCACAACAGTGTCAAACATTCATATCACTACAAGTTCTTTTCTATTATCTCATAATCTCATATCCTGTCTGCACCCCTCTGTTCCCCAATAGACATTGAAACACTTAACAACACCGGCCAAACCTATTACCTCCAGCCTACTTCTGCAAGCCTGATGGTTGACAACACACACATTAGATGAGGCATGCATTGAATCTAGTCAAACTATCACAAATGCTCGGTGAAAAAACTATGGGATCAAGTTGTGAACTGTCGCCAGCTAGGAGATTGCAATTACAAGGGCTACAAAACCAAGCATGACCTACACTCACATCAAAGGCGGACTTAATCCCAAATTATGGGAAACTGGCAGCCCAAGTCAAACAGGCTGTTTTTTATCTCTTCTTCCCCATCAGAATCATTTGGTAGAAAACACAACTCATTATGTTGCTATTGTATGATTTTTTTCTTTAATTCCGTGATTTAAGTCCATCATATATACTATTTTGAATTGCAAAGCTGGTCTGAATTTTATGGGCTTCAAAATGCTGGTGTTTTATGTGATCAGTAGCTCGCTCTCACGTGTAAGTGTAGTCTCCTTGAGCAGGACACTGTAGTGCTCAACTGTGGGGGTTTTTCTGATACTGAATACTGAAATAGCCATTAGGATTTTTCTCACGATCAAATTGAATAATTGATGAGGATTACTGTTTGAAAATCCCCCTCACATCAACAGTCCAAATGATTTGAATTTCTTACACATGCTGACCTGGGTGGGAACTATTCAGACTCCATTACGCGACATATTTAACGATGAAAACATATCAACTTTCTAAAACGATTCATGTTTATCAAAGGCATGTCTATTATTGCCCACTAAATGAAATGCATTAACAATTGACCTGTCAATAGACGTTGGCAAACCACATGTATAACAGGACCATTGTAAACTAAAACTGAATTGTATGACATTGAAACCACTGAAGTTAAGACTTGGCAAGTTCTTCATTTGGATGAAAGGGCCATACTGTTTTGCCTCCAACTCAATACACTTTCAATGACTGCCTAATGAGTCTTGAATACTTGTACGTAGAACTGCACAGTATTACCAGTATACCTGTATATTGCAATACGCTTTTTAAAGATTTTTGTGATAATCTTTATGGATTGAATTAAAATCAACACAGACTTTCATTCACACCAAATGTTTCCCTTTGTTATTCAATGGCCAAACGGCATACTGTAATACTATAAATTTTATAAAATAGATAATATAATACCTGAATATGCAACCTAATTTTGAAATTGCTGTTATCAGAACCATAACATATATGTTTAGGGACTTAGAATGTAGACAATAGGATTGACATGTACAGTTAGTGGCACTTATTGTCAGACACTTAAGCTCCCAATATATCACAGTATCGCAATATGGATACTTGAATTGCAATATATTGCAATACAATTTATTTGCCAATATACATCCCTACTTGTATGTGTACCATCTTATTTAGGCTTGACACCCGTCATATACAGTCAAGTCCTGCTACAATGACACTATCTGGATACCTCGATAATCACACCATTGACTTCCAAAAACACATGATGTCAGGACTTGGATAACTAGAGTCGGATAGGACGATCAGATAATAGACTTCAATAACTGGTCATGAATATTCAATGACTAGATTTAATGATAACACTTGCATAACTGGACTTAAAGAACTCGATTTACACTACTGGAACCCCGGAAGGTCCAGGTTAGAATGAACCTTCAGTAACCCATGCTTGTCGTAAGCGGCTACTAATGGGATCAGGTGGTCAGGCTCGCTGGCTTGGTTGACCCACATGTCATCGGTTCCCAATTGCGCAGATTGATGTTCATGCTGTTGATCACTGGATTGTTTGGTCCAGACTCAATTATTTACAGACCGCTAGAACTGGAATATTGCTGATTGCGGCGTTAAACTAAACTCACTCACTCACTACACTACTGGACTTGGAGGACAAGACAACATAATGTCAACTGAAGTATTACAGAGTTAAAGATTCAAGCAGTGCCACAGAAACAATGATCCTGCACTCTGCCTTCATGTGAGTTGGCTCTCATGAAGAAGTAAGGCGTGAGTAGTTCAGTGGCCCTAAAACCCACCAGAACCTGCCCCACAAAGAGCACCTTCTTTCCACATAGCCTCCTACTGAAAGATTAACCTTTGCCTCATTTAGAATACATTATCTGATCAGTAAACCGCATAAGAGCCACAAAACACCAGTGATATTCATCTATGATATTAACACAATATTATATTACCAACTGCGTTCAATGATACACCAACAAAAGCATACTGTCATACTTCCAATGTTATTTACCCCTGCTTCCCCGGCAGACAAGGTAATAACCAGCACTGTTGCTGTGTTATTTACCCCTACTATGTAACATCAGACAAGGTAATAACCAGCACTGTTGCTGTGTTATTTACCCCTACTATGTAACAGCAGACAAGGTAATAACCAACACTGTTGCTGTGTTATTTACCCCTACTATGTAACAGCAGACAAGGTAATAACCAACACTGTTGCTGTGTTATTTACCCCTACTATGTAACAGCAGACAAGGTAATAACCAACACTGTTGCTGTGTTATTTACCCCTACTATGTAACAGCAGACAAGGTAATAACCAACACTGTTGCTGTGTTATTTACCCCTACTATGTAACAGCAGACAAGGTAATAACCAACACTGTTGCTGTGTTATTTACCCTACTATGTAACAGCAGACAAGGTAATAACCAGCACTGTTGCTGTGTTATTTACCCCTACTATGTAACAGCAGACAAGGTAATAACCAGCACTGTTGCTGTGTTATTTACCCTACTATGTAACAGCAGACAAGGTAATAACCAGCACTGTTGCTGTGTTATTTACCCTACTATGTAACAGCAGACAAGGTAATAACCAGCACTGTTGCTGTGTTATTTACCCTACTATGTAACAGCAGACAAGGTAATAACCAACACTGTTGCTGTTATTTACCCTACTATGTAACAGCAGACAAGGTAATAACCAGTACTGTTGCTGTGTTATTTACCCTACTATGTATCAGTAGACAAGGTAATAACCAACACTGTTGCTGTGTTATTTACCCTACTATGTAACAGCAGACAAGGTAATAACCAACACTGTTGCTGTGTTATTTACCCTACTATGTAACAGCAGACAAGGTAATAACCAAACACTGTTGCTGTGTTATTTACCCTTCTATGTAACAGCAGACAAGGTAATAACCAGTACTGTTGCTGTGCAGACATTTACTGTTGCTGTGTTATTAATCTCTACTATGTACCCTATGTAACAGCAGACAAGGTAATAACCAGCACTGTTGCTGTGTTATTTACCCCTACTATGTAACAGCAGACAAGGTAATAACCAACACTGTTGCTGTGTTATTTACCCCTACTATGTAACAGCAGACAAGGTAATAACCAACACTGTTGCTGTGTTATTTACCCTACTATGTAACAGCAGACAAGGTAATAACCAGTACTGTTAACCAGCTTTTGTGTTATTACCCTGTTGCTGTTAGCACTGTTGCTGTAAGCTATTTTACTCCCTACTTTACCCCTACTATGTAACAGCAGACAAGGTAATAACCAGCACTGTTGCTGTGTTATTTACCCCTACTATGTAACAGCAGACAAGGTAATAACCAGCACTGTTGCTGTGTTATTTACCCTACTATGTAACAGCAGACAAGGTAATAACCAACACTGTTGCTGTGTTATTTACCCTACTATGTAACAGCAGACTAGGTAATATCCAGTACTGTTGCTGTGTTATTTACCCTACTATGTATCAGTAGACAAGGTAATAACCAGCACTGTTGCTGTGTTATTTACCCCTACTATGTAACAGCAGACAAGGTAATAACCAACACTGTTGCTGTGTTATTTACCCTACTATGTAACAGCAGACAAGGTAATAACCAGCACTGTTGCTGAGCTATTTACCCTACTATGTAACAGCAGACAAGGTAATAACCAACACTGTTGCTGTGTTATTTACCCTACTATGTAACAGCAGACAAGGTAATAACCAATACTGTTGCTGTGTTATTTATCCCCATCAACACCAGGGTACCTACATCAGAGCACTCATGCAGGTATACAAGCCTGTTGTAAATAGCACATATAAATGGCTGTCAGTCCCATGCAAGGCGTGACACCGGTACATGACAGCCATAAACATATCAAGTCTTGCTGTGTTATGTACTTATGCATACTGTCACAGCTCCACATTCATGCATATGAAAGTAACAGCTCCAGTTTCTCACACCTATCTGGTATAAGCATCTCCAACACTTTGAATGTATATTACATTGGATTTGGATAGAGAGTAAGGAGCAGACATTATGATGCAACAAAACACCCCAAATTAAATATCTTCTTCAAGCATACACTGATTGGCCAAATCTAGTTTAATAATACACATTGACAGTTCACATCAAAATCTTAACTGAGGTGACTAATGGGGTCTGGTGACTAATGGGGTCAGGTGACTGGTTTCAGACTTGGTTAATGCTCTGAGTATCAATCACTGGATGGTCTGGTCCAGACTAGGTTATATACAGACCACTGTCATATAGCTGGAATATTGCTGAGTGTTGTGTTAAACAACAAACAATCCAAACAAAGTAGTTAATCTATGAAGAAACCAAGATGGACAACATGGCATTCTCTCAACATAGAACATTCACACAAATGTCAGATGACTGGATCAATGGTGTATTTGTATCAATGATACTACCATCTATATCTGATACTACCGGGTACCGATTTAACAACCTGTTCTATGTCCTGGCACACAAGCTTTGGCAATTCTTTTGAACATGATCGAACATGGCATGGGTGGATTCTGAGAAAATACATGTGGGGATCTTGTGAATATTGAAAGTACTTGGCTGACAGCTACTGCCCCGCTGGTCTGGAGATAGCTATGTTGATTACAGGGCAGAACATTTTCACTAAAATGAGGATCAGTTTACCCTTCTTGGCTAAACATATCTGTGTTGATTACAGGGCAGAATGTGTCAAGTAAAATAAGGATCAGGTCATTACAATGTCTGACCAGGCATTGTATGAAATCAAATACATGATACACTGGTCTCTTACACTATGAACCACCGATTGCTCGAACTCATACTGTGTGATGTTTCTGCCTGCAGCATAAAACAAAATTCACTCACTTTCCAGAGAAATGTGTGAAATCTGGTGATGGTGGTCAGACACCCCAACTCTTGTGTCAAACAAACTGCCCTACATAGCACAAGCAGACACAAATATTCCATATCAAATTGGGCATGTTCAACATAACTGCTTTGCTTGCTACAATGTTTCTTTGAACTGAATGAGATCTCTATCTTCTCTATCAGTCTAATTTGAAATAATCATGGATTCAGACTGCTGTTTGGCAATGAAGTATGGTGTCACTTAGATCTGTGAATCGAAAGGATTCACCCCCAGTGATATAATCACAGATCACCTGTCACACACAAAAACCAGGTCACTTCAACATGTGTTCTGGGGCCCTCAATTAACGGTAGATATTCAGACACGTGTCACAAAAATGCTGGGGGCGCTACCTACCACTCAGGTAAACTACAATAGTTGTGTGCCTGGCCCAGTGCTGGGAGGTGCAATAAAGCAGACTAGGTATTCAGCATGTAACGCTTGACAGATCAGATTACCTCAGAGACATTTGAGACCACTAGCAATATTGGCAGAATATGTCTATAATTGAGACCACCCAAATAATGCCTGTCCTTCAGCAACAATGTCTTTCTGTGGTTCTGCAATTCAACACATATGTCACACCCAACAAACCTTCCTTTCCCATCCTTTCCCATCCTGTGACACCCTCCTCCCACTCACAACCTCCAGAATAAATTTCATTTCTTGGGAACACATTTATTAAAAATTGTCTTCAGCAATTAGACTTATAACAAAATAGGGGTTTGGGCTGAATCAAATGAGTATCTTTCTGACAGACTAAACATTACATTTAGATGCCCTTCTCTGATAGCCTCATGGTAAACAAAGTATCAGTTTCAAATTGAAATCTTTCAGGGAAGCTCACAGTATGAAGTCCCATCCAGAGACACGCCAGAAAGGACATTTCCAGACATTCAATCTCTCAAGAACAAAGGGTTCATCGCCTAACTCTAATCTCATGGATTGCTGAATAAAACCACATCTAAGTCAGATAGAATTGTTTTCACAACAAGGCCTAGATATAATCCTCAAACTGCAGAGCACTCAGTGACTGCAAAGATGAGGAAAATCTTTCTTGACATCAGGCACAGACAAGGCACATTATCTGCCTCACAGCCTCTGGGAAGAAGGGAAGAGCACATGATCATTATGGCAGAACAAAACAGTAAGTGTGCCACAAACAAAACACATGTAGAACACACAGGATCTATATATAAATATAACCTAGGCAGGAATAATACATGACCAGGAATTGCACAGAGCCAGGAATCAGACAGAACTATGAATTGTACAGAGCCACCAATTAAACAGAAAAATAAACTATACAGTAAAATAAATTATGCTTAATCCTGAATTACACAGAACCCTTAACTATACAGAACCCTGAACTATATAGAACCATGAACTAAACAGAACCATCAACTAAACAGAACCATCAACTATATAGAACCATGAACTAAACAGAACCATGAACTATATAGAACCATCAACTAAACAGAACCATGAACTATACGGAATTGTGAATTATATAGAACCCTGAACAATACAGAACCATGAACTATATAGAACCATGAACTAAACAGAACCATGAACTATACAGAACCATGAATGATATAGAACCATGAACTAAACAGAACCATTAACTATACAGAACCATGAACTATACAAAACCATGAACAATACAGAACCATGAACTATACGGAATTGTGAACTATATAGAACCCTGAACGATACAGAACCATGAACTATATAGAACCCTGCATGAACTATACCATGCTCCCCATCCTCAGAGCCTACACTGAAGCTTATCACATCTGTGAGAGTTAGTGATGTTTTTATCACAACCACTTCCTACAACATGACTAGCTCAGCAGTACAGACATATGTTCATTTCATGTTCATTTCACTAGGGACTTGTCAGCATGTCAGTTAAACTACTACAATCCACTCATGTACATTTCAATGTGTGTGGTGCCAATTTCTTTAACTGCCTGTTCCACTTCTTTATGCAGCTTAAGAGTAAATATTCCAGTGGAGAAGAAATAGATAGCATTCCTTTGGTGAAATAAATACACTTGAGGGAGAAATTTGCACTTACCATTACTGTAATAATGATATCCTCAAACCAGAGTTTTCTTACAACTTCGTGGGAAAGGAAAGAGCAAATGCATTTTCAGCAGGTTAGATAGCTGTCAGTCTCAACCAGCCATCAATTAAAGATCTGAGACCATGTGGCCAGTGTTGTTTCCATGTGTCTGAAGGTAGCTTCATACATGACAGTGGACAGTCAACGGCCTAGATTTTCGAAGCTCTCTTATTGTTAAGATAGTCGTGAGTGCCAAACATTAACATTAACTTACGACTATCTTAGTGCTAAGAGAGCTTTGAAAATCTAGGCCCAGGGCTCCATGCTGGCCAGATACACCATGGTCACAATTATGGTCAATTCAAATTGATCACCAAGTCCTTGTTATTTAATGTGCATGATGTTCGACCTCTGCGTTTCACATTGCAGAGTGACTTACTTCATTTCAGGTTAGACATAAATATCCAACCCTCTGCCCCTGTCCTCTGCAGTGACATTGCCCCATGATGGCAAGATGCAGATGACACTGGGCGTGCTCATTACCTCAAATGGTTGGGTCAAAGGGAACAGTACAATTGATTTCATTTGGATCAACGAAACAATTGTCATATATGGTCAAAAATAGATAAATATAAACTTTGGTGTGTTGGAAATTACCCAATGAAATGTTTGAGAACACTTTTTCAAGATGTCTTTCAGTGGCATTTCGAAGTTGTACATTGATGTCCAAGATATTTTTATGGATTAAACTTCTTTTTTAATTTCTCTCACAACGTTTCGAGACCATTCCAGGTCCCTTCATCAGGTGATCTTCATCAAGATGTTAAAACAGATCCATCGAATGCCAATCATGTGTGACTAGATGTCTGATACATCCACAGATGTTAAAACAGATCCATCGAATGCCAATCATGTGTGACTAGATGTCTGATACATCCACAGATGTTTTATTTTCCTAACGATGTTCAACAACACTGATCTGCCAGATTGTTTGACACTTTGCCTATTGTCTGCCGACTGTAGTTATGACTAACATGTATGATAAGATAAACAACATACTGATACACACCGCACTTATCTCAGTGTAAATTTCCTATCCATGCTTATTTACCTTCAGGAACAGGTTCACTGATTATGGTGTTGTTGGTTAAACAATAAGTTGGCTGTGTAGGAATGAATTCCTTGTCTGAATCTGACACCACCTCCAAGTATAGTATTTGTTGCTTTATGAGTGAATCAATGTTGACATAAACAAATGGCAATAAGCCTTTGTGAGATAAGCCGCCCTCTGGGCTGCAGAGACACTGGTGCCGCAATATACATATATCCGTCACACTGTCATTAATTCTGTGTATGGTGTTGGGAGTGAATCTCAACAGATAGAGTATGTCTGAATCAAGACTGCTTTACAAGAAGGAAAATGCTTTTCACATAAAGTTGGTGTGAATGTGCTGGTCGGATCCATTCTCATATTCCCTGCATATAAACACACGTCATACTATTATTCCTTATACATCGATTCTTGGTTTAATTAAAATATCTTGAAGCATTTGATTCAGTGTAATTGTGAATGTTGATCATATTCATCCATTTTCATGGGTGATTTAATAAACTCTCAGGATAAAGGGGGGGGGGGGAGAGAGAGAGAGAGAGAGAGAGAGCGAGAGAGAGAGAGATGCACCCACCTCACTTCTGGATCCGCCTATGCACACAGCATACATGACTGTACCAGTATTATCTTGTCAGGAGCAGTTTCTATCAAATTTCTTGTTTGTGAAGTATGATAGAAGGAATGAATGGACAGTTACAAAGAGAGAGCATAACTTTCAACAGCACAGTGAATCACGTGTCAGACCAAAGTCTAACCAGGAAGCCGACTTTGACACAAAGTATGAAAATTACTTTAAATGTATCATGAAATGGGCATGAAATTCTAAGAGACCAAATATATTTCACATGAAGGACACACTGTTGTCTTTAAAAAAGTTACTGTTACACAAACACACCATAGATATAAGCCCTCAACGGTCACCATCAGTAGAGGTATAATCGTGAAACCTTGGACAGTGTATAATCGTGAAACCTTGGACAGTGTATAATCGTGAAACCTTGGACAGTGTATAATCGTGAAACCTTGGACAGTGTCAGCAGACAAAACTCCAGTACCCACAGCATCCAATTGTCAGAAAACAACACACACACACACACACACACACACACACACACACACACACACACACACACACACACACACACACACACACACACACACACACACACCGTGTGTTTTTATTAAAATCAGTTGCCCTATGTAGGTCTTACAGCTGGTTGTACCATTAAGCTGAACATCTACACAGGAACAAAGTTGTCGGGACTTACATGCACTTGCACCAAGTAATTCTGAACATAAAGAAATAGACTGACACGAGATTCCAAGTTTATCTTTGTCACTCTGTCAAAGCTTTGGTGATATAAAATTCTCCTACCTGGACATAATCCTTGCCTGACGATCCCCGTCGCCCCTTGGTGTAGCGGGTATCCATGTTGAGTTATGTCACCAAATAGGGGAAATCCATGCCAAATACTACATACATATCCATGAAAGGTACTGTTACTCTGCTACATTCCCCTGTCAGTAGCTCAATAGGCAAGCCATGTACGTGCTCCGCTGGTTACAGTCCTCGAAAATAATGTTTAATATAACATGTGCTGCCTGTACTGTACTGTCGATTCATAAGTTGTCTAACCCACTAGTGAGGGTCACGAGGAGTAGGGGTATACACACAGAATTCATTTCTTGTCTAACCCACTGGTGAGGGTTACGAGGAATAGCAGTATACACATAGTATTAACGCCTTGTCTAACCCAGGAGTGATGGTTACGACGAATAGCGGTATACACATAGAATTCCACTGGTCAGGGTCATGAGGAATAGCGATATACACACAGTATTAACACCTTGTCTAACCCACGGGTGGAATAGCGGTATCACACAGGCATAGCAAGGGTATAGGCACTAGCAATATACACTGTATTAACACCTTGTCTAACCCACTGGTGAGGGTCACGAGGAATAGCTGTATACACACAGTATTAACACCTTGTCTAACCCACTGGTGAGGGTCATGAGGAATAGCGGTATACATACAATATTAACACCTTGTCTAACCCACTGGTGAGGGTCACGAGGAATAGCAGTATACACACAGTATTAACACATTGTCTAACCCACTGGTGAGGGTCATGAGGAATAGCGATATACACACAGTATAGCGATATACACACAGTATTAACACCTTGTCTAGCCTATGGGTGAGGGTCAAGAGGAATAGTTGTATACACATAGTATTAACACCTTGTCTAACCCATGGGTGAGGGTCACGAGAAATTAGGATGTACATAAGGTAAGCAGGTATAAATTATATCATATCCTCAGAGATCACTTTTCCCTCACCCAAGACCTATTATCCTGTCTGTACACTGTGAGAAAACATATTTGCACTGGTCTGAGAAATAGTTGATAAACATGTTGTTTTTATGTTTTGCAATGGATATTCATATCTAGTGTATCAGAAAAGATTAACATTGATATTTAACTGTTCAAAGTCAAGTCAAAAGGAGTTTATTTGTAATAAGGCCAAGGGCCCATATACAAAATATACAGAACATAGTTCACAAAAATATACAAATGACAATTAAAGTGTTTCTAAATATATATTTCTTTTTATATAGGCATGGTAATTGTAATACTGTACACATTTGATTAGATTCTTCTGGGATGTACATAATAGACTTTTAAATTTATGAATTTATTTATTTAACTGTTCAGAGCTGACAACTGACTGTTACTGACATATCTTAGTATCTGCGTGGTTGACTGAAACATTCACATATCTCAACAGCTACACACCCCTGTGGAGCCTCATTCAGCTGAGCAGAGGCCAGCGGTGTCTTCATGTGTGAATGGCTGTCAATAAAAGCCTGTGCCATAAACACTCACTGGTGGGTATTTGTATGTTGCTCCCCTTGCTGACCCTTAGCAACTCACTCTACTGACCGCCTAAATGGCTGTGCTGGCCATGGGGCATTCAGTAGTTAGGGCTATACCAGTTCTCCACTGTTTACATGTATGTGTTGGAAGGTAGTGAATTGGGCACTCACGCGCACTGTTGCAAGAAGCAAAAGATGATGACTTTGTGGATTTCAACATAAATGTGACTATGTGATCAATCTAACCTTCTGGTGCCTTGTGTAAATTAAAGTCAGACTACATATTTATGCCACAAGATATGCATATTTCTCAAAAAGTAAAACAAAAAGTTCATCAAAAGGCCAGAACTGAAGCCTTCATTTGGAAATTTTTCACCTAATGCATGAAATGAAAACACTCTACTTTGAAGCATCTGAAACTGACAAGAAAACCATGTCCTCCACTTAAAGAGCAAGGTGTTAATCCAGTCTTGACTTTGAAGTGGCCCTCTTGACTCAGGGGTCACTCTCACCCCATTAGGACTCCAGCCTGGCATTCACTATGACCCATGTTACCCCAGGAACCCAGGTACCCCGGTTTGCCCCTCAACAATCGGGAGGATCATCTGCTTCACAGACATGCCTGTGGACAATAACACCTGCTTCAGGTAGAGGGTACATGATGGACACACACTCTGTGATTCTTAAGTTAGGCTACGTCTGTGAAATGCGGTTTCATTATAAATATCAAACTTAATACGCATGGTCATCAGATTCAAAGTAGAGTATGGTCATCCGGCTATCCAATCCCATGTTCCCTGCAAACAACAACTAGTATCACATCCTAAGTTCATAATGTTCACCCTGTTCATTACAACCAGTATCCAGTCCCATGTTCCCTGCAATCAGCCTGTTCATTACAACCAGTATCCAATCCCATGTTCCCTGCAATCAGCCTGTTCATTACAACCAGTATCCAATCCCATGTTCCCTGCAATCAGCCTGTTCATTACAACAACCCAGTATCCAATCCCATGTTCCCTGCAATCAGCCTGTTCATTACAACCAGTATCCAATCCCATGTTCCCTGCAATCAGCCTGTTCATTACAACCAGTATCCAATCCCATGTTCCCTGCAATCAGCCTGTTCATTACAACCAGTATCCAATCCCATGTTCCCTGCAATCAGCCTGTTCATTACAACCAGTATCCAATCCCATGTTCCCTGCAATCAGCCTGTTCATTACAACCAGTATCCAATCCCATGTTCCCTGCAATCAGCCTGTTCATTACAACCAGTATCCAGTCCCATGTTCCCTGCAATCAGCCTGTTCATTACAACCAGTATCCAATCCCATGTTCCCTGCAATCAGCCTGTTCATTACAACCAGTATCCAATCCCATGTTCCCTGCAATCAGCCTGTTCATTACAACCAGTATCCAGTCCCATGTTCCCTGCAATCAGCCTGTTCATTACAACCAATCCAGTATCCAATCCCATGTTCCCTGCAATCAGCCTGTTCCTGCAACATTACAACCATGTTCCCTGCATCAGCCTGTTCATTACATGTTCCTGCACCAGTATCCAGTCCCATGTTCCTGCAATCAGCCTGTTCATTACAACCAGTATCCAATCCCATGTTCCCTGCAATCAGCCTGTTCATTACATGTTCCCTGCAATCCAGTGTTCATTACCCAGTATCCAATCCCATGTTCCCTGCAATCAGCCTGTGTTCATTATCCAATCCCATGTTCCAGTATCCAGTCCCATGTTCCCTGCAATCAGCCTGTTCATTACAACCAGTATCCAATCCCATGTTCCTGCAATCAGCCTGTTCTATTACAACCAGTATCCAGTCCCATGTTCCTGCAATCAGCCTGTTCATTACAACCAGTATCCAGTCCATGTTCCTGCAATCAGCCTGTTCAATCAGTATCCTATTGTTCATTAGTATCCAGTCCCATGTTCCCTGCAATCAGCCTGTTCATTACAAACCAGTATCCAATCCCATGTTCCCTGCAATCAGCCTGTTCATTACAACCAGTATCCAATCCATGTTCCCTGCAATCAGCCTGTTCATTACAACCAGTATCCAGTCCCATCCAGTCCATTATGCACATGTTCCCTGCAATCAGCCTGTTCATTACAACCAGTATCCAGTCCCATGTTCCCTGCAATCAGCCTGTTCATTACAACCAGTATCCAGTCCCATGTTCCCTGCAATCAGCCTGTTCATTACAACCAGTATCCAATCCCATGTTCCCTGCAATCAGCCTGTTCATTACAACCAGTATCCAGTCCCATGTTCCCTGCAATCAGCCTGTTCATTACAACCAGTATCCAATCCCATGTTCCCTGCAATCAGCCTGTTCATTACAACCAGTATCCAGTCCCATGTTCCCTGCAATCAGCCTGTTCATTACAACATTACTGTGTCTAGGTGTGTTGTCTTCATATACATCATATTTCCTGCAAATAGTGCACGCATTTGATAAGCAATATCTTCCAGCAGAGTGAATCTATTGTAGTGATGTCCACCCTACTGAGGTGACAGTGTAATTACTGGGAAGATGTGGGGGTGTAACTTGCTATTCACCAACAATCATTCCCATCTCACCAATTTACAGTGTGTGGCATATGTATGAAAGATGTTCCTGTGTTTGTAAATGAGCCTGCCACCAGGAGATCCAGGGCAGACAAGGTCTCCCAGCATGATGGGTATCCAGTTGTTGTATGTGTGTCATCAGTAGTATTCTCAAGGGCGCTGGTAGGATGTAGAATAAAGTAGACAGCTTCAATTTGTAAACAAAAGCATAAACCAAGGCTACAGTGGAGCATGCCAAATATTTCACTGTGTATAAACATCTGTCTGTCACTGATATCAGACTCAGAGTATACAATCCATGCTGTACCTGTGTATGGGTGGGTTGCTTGTTGCCTAACACTATCTACAAGCAAATATTCCAGGAAAGAAAGAAAACACTCACAATATGCTGACAGTCAAAACATGTAGTGATTATGGTCCATGTGACAGCCCATCCCCCCTGTCTACAGTGATGATGATCCATGTGACAGCTCAACCTCCTGTCTACAGTGATGATGATCAGTGTGACAGCCCACCCCCTGTCTACAGTGATGATGGTTCATGTGACAACCCACCCCCTTGTCTACAGTGATGATGGTCCATGTGACAGCCCATCCCCCCTGTCTACAGTGATGATGGTCCATGTGACAGCCCACCCGCCTGTCTACAGTGATGATGGTCCATGTGACAGCCCACCCGCCTGTCTACAGTGATGATGGTCCATGTGACAGCCCACACCCCTGTCTACAATGATGATGGTCCATGTGACAGCCCACCCGTCTGTCTACAGTGATGATGGTCCATGTGACAGCCCACCCCCTTGTCTACAATGATGATGGTCCATGTGACAGCCCACCTCCCTGCCTACAGTGATGATGGTCCATGTGACAGCCCACCGCCTTGTCTACAGTGATGATGGTCCATGTGACAGTCCACCTCCCTGCCTACATGTGATAACCCACCCACCCACCCCCGTCTACAACCATGTGATAGTGATAATGGTCCATGACACATCGTCAAATACATGAGGGTATCTCCCTCTGTCACCCATCCCTTCCACCCCCATACCCTGATATGATGCCCCAGCTGTACCTGACCCCTGTCTGTCTCCCAGTGGGGTATCTCCTCACCATCCTTCCACCCCCATACCTCCTGATGCATGCCCCAGTGGACCCTGTCTGTCTCCCGGTGGGGTATCTCTCCTCACCCATCCCTTCCATCCCCATACCTGATATGATGCTCCAGCTGTACCTGACCCTGTCTGTCTCCCAGTGGGGTATCTCCCTCACCCATCCCTTCCACCCCCATGCCCGGTATCTGATATGGGCAGGTATCTGGGGTATGCTCCAGCTGTACCTGACCCTGTCTGTCTCCCAGTGGGGTATCTCCACCCTTCCACCCCTGATACCCTGGGTATATGATGCCCTAACTGTACCTGACCCTGTCTGTCTCCCAGTGGGGTATCTCCCTCACCTCCATCCCTTTCCACCCCCATGCCTGATGCTGGCAGGTGCCACCCAGTGCTCCATAACTGTGGTTTGCCTGAAGCCCTGGCTTCCTCCCACCAAATGTGTCTCCCTCACCCATGGGCTTCCACCCCATACCCTGATGTGAGCAGGTGGGCCTGATGCTCCGTGATATACCTGTACCTGTCCTGTCTCCCAGTGGGGTGTCTCCTCACCCATCCCTTCCACCCCATACCTGGATATGAGCTGATGATGCTCCAGCTGTAAATCCTGACCCCTGTCTGTCTCCCAGTGTGGTATCTCCCTGACCCATCCTTTCCACCCCATACCTGGGGTGCAGGCATCTGTGCCCAAGCTGTACCTGACCCTGTCTGTCTCCCAGTGGGGTATCTCCTCACCCATCCCTTCCTTCCACCCCCATGCCCCATATGAGCAGGTATCTGATGCTCCAACTGTACCCTGTCTGTCTCCCTGTCACCCATCCTTCCCTGATGGATATGAGCGGTATCTCCCTCACCCATCTCTGGCATCCTCCTCACCCATCCCTTCCACCCCCATACCCTGATGATAGCAGATATCTGATGCTCCAACTGTACCTGACCCTGTCTGTCTCCCCAGTGGGTATCTCCCTCACCCATCCCTTCCACCCCATACCCTGATATGAGTAGGTATCTGATGCTCCAACTGTACCTGACCCCTGTCTGTCTCCCAGTGGGGTATCTCCCTCACCCATCCCTTCCACCCCCATACCCTGATATGATGCCCCAGCTGTACCTGACCCCTGTCTGTCTCCCAGTGGGGTATCTCCCTCACCCATCCCTTCCACCCCATACCCTGATATGAGCAGGTATCTGATGCTCCAACTGTACCTGACCCCTGTCTGTCTCCCAGTGGGGTATCTCCCTCACCCATCCCTTCCACCCCCATACCCTGATATGAGCAGGTATCTGATGCTCCAACTGTATCTCTGACCCCACCCCCCATGTCTTCCTCCCACCAGGGTATCTCCCTCACCCATCCTTCCACCCCCATACCCTGATATGATGGTATCATGCTCCAACTGTACCTGACCCCTGTCTGTCTCCCAGTGGGCATTATCTCCCTCACCCATCCCTTCCCACCCCATACCCTGATAAGGATGCAACTGTACCCTGACCCCCTGTCTGTCTCCCAGTAAGGGTATCTCCCTCACCCATCCCTTCTTCCACCCCATACCCTGATATGAGCAGGTATCCAGCTGATGCTCCAACTGTGCCTGACCCCTGTCTGTCTCCCAGTGGGGTATCTCCTCCACCATCCCTTCCACCCCCATACCTGATATGATGCCCCAGCTGTACCTGACCCCTGTCTGTCTCCCCAGTGGGGTATCTCCCTCACCCATCCCTTCCACCCCATACCCTGATATGATGCCCCAACTGTACCTGACCCCTGTCTGTCTCCCAGCAGTATCTCCCTCACCATCCCTTCCACCCCCATACCCTGATATGATGATGTACCTGGACCCTGTCTGTCTCCCCAGTGGGGTATCCCTCACCCATCCCTTCCACCCCCATACCTGATATGATGCCCCAGCTGTGTGTCTGACTCCTGTGGGTCCCCTCACCATCCCTCCCCAGTGGGGTCCATCTGGACCCTCCTCCTCCAGTGGGTATCTCCCATCCCTTCCACCCCATACCCTGATATGAGCAGGTATCTGATGCCCCAACTGTACCTGACTCCTGTCTGTCTCCCAGTGGGGTATCTCCCTCACCCATCCCTTCCACCCCCATACCCTGATATGAGCAGGTATCTGATGCTCAACTGTACCTGACCCTGTCTGTCTCCCCAGTGGGGTATCTCCCCACCCATCCCTTCCACCCCATACCCCTGATATGATGCCCCAGCTGTACCTGACTCCTGTCTGTCTCCCAGTGGGGTATCTCCCTCACCCATCCCTTCCACCCCCATACCCTGATATGATGCTCCAACTGTACCTGACCCCTGTCTGTCTCCCAGTGGGGTATCTCCCTCTGTCACCCATCCCTTCCACCCCCATACCCTGATATGATGCCCCAGCTGTACCTGACTTCTGTCTGTCTCCCACTGGGGTATCTCCCTCACCCATCCCTTCCACCCCCATACCCTGATATGAGCAGGTAACTGATGCCTCAGCTGTACCTGACCCCTGTCTGTCTCCCAGTGGGGTATCTCCCTCACCCATCCCTTCCACCCCCATACCCTGATATGATGCCCCAGTTGTACCTGACTCCTGTCTGTCTCCCAGTGGGGTATCTCCCTCACCCATCCCTTCCACCCCCATACCCTGATATGATGCCCCAGTTGTACCTGACCCCTGTCTGTCTCCCAAGTGGGTATCTCCCTCACCCATCCCTTTCCACCCCCATTCCCTGATATGAGCAGGTATCTGATGCTCCAACTGTACCTGACCCCTGTCTGTCTCCCACCAGGGTATCTCCCTCACCCATCCCTTCCACCCCCATACCCTGATATGATGCCCCAAGCTGTACCCTGACTCCTGTCTGTCTCCCCCAGTGGGTATCTCCTCACCCATCCCTTCCACCCCATACCCTATGAGCAGGATATGATGCCCCAGCTGTACCTGACCCTGTCTGTCTCCCAGTGGGGTATCTCCCTCACCCATCCCTTCCACCCCCATACCCTGATATGAGCAGGTATCTGATGCTCCAACTGTACCTGACCCCTGTCTGTCTCCCAGTGGGGTATCTCCCTCACCCATCCCTTCCACCCCCATACCCTGATATGAGCAGGTATCTGATGCTCCAACTGTACCTGACCCCTGTCTGTCTCCCAGTGGGGTATCTCCCTCACCCATCCCTTCCACCCCCATACCCTGATATGAGCAGGTATCTGATGCTCCAACTGTACCTGACTCCTGTCTGTCTCCCAGTGGGGTATCTCCTCACCCATCCCTTCCACCCCCATACCCTGATATGAGCAGGTATCTGATGCTCCAACTGTACCTGACCCCTGTCTGTCTCCCAGTGGGGTATCTCCCTCACCCATCCCTTCCACCCCCATACCCTGATATGAGCAGGTATCTGATGCCC
This sequence comes from Haliotis rubra, assembly GCF_003918875.1. Lineage (NCBI taxonomy): Eukaryota > Metazoa > Mollusca > Gastropoda > Lepetellida > Haliotidae > Haliotis > Haliotis rubra. Next base: position 574,417 of record NW_025767231.1, on the reverse strand, counting down.
CAGCTGTACCTGACCCCTGTCTGTCTCCCAGTGGGGTATCTCCCTCACCCATCCCTTCCACCCCCATACCCTGATATGATGCCCCAGCTGTACCTGACTCCTGTCTGTCTCCCAGTGGGGTATCTCCCTCACCCATCCCTTCCACCCCCATACCCTGATATGATGCCCCAGCTGTACCTGACTCCTGTCTGTCTCCCAGTGGGGTATCTCCCTCACCCATCCCTTCCACCCCCATACTGACTGACTGAGTTTGGTTTTTACACCGACCCCATGCCACCAGCCCATGTGGGGATTCATCTGAGCAGGTATCTTCCACCCCCATACCCTGATATGATGCTCCCATGCTCTACTCCTCACCCATCCCTTCCAACCCCATACCCTGATATGAGCAGGTATCTGATGCTCCAACTGTACCTGACCCGTCTGTCTCCCAGTGGGGTATCTCCCTCACCCATCCCTTCCACCCCCATACCCTGATATGATGCCCCAGTTGTACCTGACCCCCGTCTGTCTCCCACCAGGGTATCGCCCTCGCCAGCCAGGTGACAGCCCAATGACAAACAATCTTTCTATCACTGCTGATAATACTGCTATGTGTGACTAATTTACCTGACAGGTATTTCACATGACAGGGTCTGTGACAGTTTGTCAGTGTCTTTATCACTATCATAATTGTCACAACAAAGGAATCCCACATGAATTTCAGCGTCCATTTCATTACAGATGGGCGTTATATGATTTGTCCACAGTTTCGCACAGAGTTCATTCAAAATATCTACATGCAGTTTCATTCAAACCAATAAGACCATATTGTTATCTGACCACTGTAACTAAAACTAAGCTACATGCTGACTTCTGTATTGGCGTACTTTTGAAATATATGAGCCATGAAATTTGTTTTGGTTCTTACTTAGCTACTTAATACTTAATGGTCTGAAAGTAATAGCGATATCTAACTAAAATCAGCAAATATTTCTGCTTCAATGCTTTTCAGTCAACATCCTACAATCTATAGATGAAGGACACCTGAGGTAGCTGATACTGTTCAGTGATGTCAAGGATGTATCTCTATATAGCGGGCATAAACAATGGCATCAGTTCAGAGATTTATTCAACACCCAATATTCCCCACGAAACTCCTATAGTCTGCAGTCCCTCAGACAGTTCTACAATGCCATGCTGCCAGTGAAATGTACAAATGCTTATTTCCTGCTGTTCAATGAGGCAGCCAAGTGAATGCAGTGGTGTATTGCATGGGGGCCTGCTACCGACAGGTTAATGTGACAGATCAGTAAGTAATGGCCTCCTGGCAGGACACACCTATTGGTTGCTAATCACCTGGACACACTAACAAAACATCCACTGATTCAGGTGGAACATCATTCTCCTGGCTGTTCAGGGCTTTCTTGGGTTGGAGAGGTTACAGTTACAGTTGGATACTGTGGAGCTGGTTACATTCAGGACTAGATTCAGTGGGAGGGATTACACTGACTAGATTCAGTGTGGGAGGGGTTACACTGAGGACTAGATTCAGTGGGAGGGGTTATACTGAGGACTATATTCAGTGGGAGGGATTACACTCAGGACTAGATTCAGTGGGAGGGATTACACTGAGGACTAGATTCAGTGGGAGGGATTACACTAACTAGATTCAGTGTGGGAGGGGTTACACTGAGGACTAGATTCAGTGTGGGAGGGATTACACTGACTAGATTCAGTGTGGGAGGGGTTACACTGAGGACTAGATTCAGTTTGGGAGGGGTTACACTCAGGACTGGATTCAGTGTGGGAGGGGTTACACTCAGGACTAGATTCAATGGGAGGGGTTACATTCAAGACTAGATTCAGTGGGAGGGATTACACTCAGGACTAGATTCAGTGGGAGGGATTACACTCAGGACTAGATTCAGTGGGAGGGGTTACACTGAGGACTATATTCAGTGTGGGAGGGGTTACACTGAAGACTAGATTCAGTGGGAGGGATTATACTGAGGACTAGATTCAGTGGGAGGGATTACACTGAGGACTAGATTCAGTGGGAGGGATTACACTGAGGACTAGATTTAGTGGGAGGGGTTACACTGACTAGGTTCAGTGGGAGGGATTACACTGAGGACTAGATTCAGTGTGGGAGGGATTACATTGAGGACTAGATTCAGTGGGAGGGATTACACAGAGGACTAGATTTAGTGTGGGAGGGATTACACTGAGGACTAGATTCAGTGGGAGGGGTTATACTGAGGATTATATTCAGTGGGAGGGATTACACTGAGGACTAGATTCAGTTTGGGAGGGGTTACACTGAGGACTAGATTCAGCGTGGGAGGGGTTACACTGAGGACTAGATTCAGTGGGAGGGATTAAACTGAGGACTAGATTCAGTGGGAGAGATTACACTCAGGACTAGATTCAGTTTGGGAGGGGTTACACTCAGGACTAGATTCAGTGTGGGAGGGGTTATACTGAGGACTAGATTCAGTGGGAGGGATTACACTGAGGACTAGATTCAGTTTGGGAGGGGTTACACTCAGGACTAGATTCAGTGTGGGAGGGGTTACACTCAGGACTAGATTCAATGGGAGGGGTTACATTCAAGACTAGATTCAGTGGGAGGGATTACACTCAGGATTATTCAGTGCTTTATCAACTTCAATATTGAAGGTCTCCAAGTCCTTGAGGTCTCAGGTATAGTTATCCATTAAGCCTGAGCAACTGAGTAATAAATCCATCCATTCAAATGTAATGATATTCAAAGATAATTGAAAATCCAAATTCTGGTTTGAATATGGTTGTCATTCAGTGGTGAAATCCGATGCTGGCACTTTAAGACAGGAGTGGGTTACAAAAGGCTCAGTGTAGGGCTCATAGAATATAGCCTGCTGGTGCAAATATGGCTATGAATATTTTAGTTTCTATTTTACGCAGCACAGAGGAGGACAATGTAACGGGACACTGAATTCTGCACAAGGGTAGGAACATATCTGAATATTCCCAGACCATACCATGACTTTGTGTTTATGGTAATATAATAAAATGGTTTAACTGTATCTTTCATTGCAAGCCTATGAAATAAACTTCTTAATATACAGATCTAGTATCACGTGCATGAGCTTATAATCTCTACCTTGAAACAGCTTCCAGTGTTATAAATCTCAAGGTCCATTCACTACAAGTTATCTTATAGTAAGGGTATATGTCATCTGTGGGATGACTCCACGCCCTGCTACATATATACTGGAGCTACAGAAATAGGTCTGACAAGATTTCACATCTTTATCTAAATATTTAGCATACTGTCATCCATGACAAATCTATTCCACTAGAGATATGTGATCCCTCTCTAAACTTTCATTAAGTTGTAGGTATTAAGACATGTACATGTATTTCAAAACTAGAAAGAGACTAGAAACTAGCGTGCATCACCTATGCAATACATATGCCCTACACAGGTACTGAATACAGATTTCTGTGCTAAAAAAATAGAGTGCATCACCTATGCAATACATATGCCCTACACAGGTACTGAATACAGATTTCTGTGCTGAGTATATCACCTATGGAATACATGGAAGAAACTGAACCCAAGAGCTCACTACAGCCTCAACATGATGTAACTAGAGTACATCACCCCTACAACACATCAGAGACATGGAGTCTGTTCCTGCAGTTTGGCCAAGGTAATTTTCAAATGTCTTCGAAGTCCTGCAGGCAAGGCATTCAAGCAAGGCTCTGATGTACAAATCTGAAGGTGTTTTTCTAATTGTGTGAGTAATGTAACAGACAATTTACTGTGTGAGTCAACTCCTACCACCATGTGTGTGGGGCTCTTTCGCTCTACACCTGTCCATGTGCTTCATAACAGACCGTCACCTTGGTTACACTATGCAACATTACGAAGGAGATATAGGTGCAAATATATATGCGATCTTACAATGTCATTTAAAAATAGTTGCTAAAAGTTTGTTTCTACTGTTAAAACAGTGTCCGCATTGGTACTTTCACATGGCAACAACTTGTTTAACTGGTAACCCAGTTAGTATTGTCCTTGGGATGTTAATGTGAAGATCTATGTGGATGTACACTCTCTAATTCAGTTGTCACTGTTTTTTCACAAGCAGCATCTTACCTTATCAGAATGTTCTATTGTCATCTTGTCATACTTGTCCTTCTTTCTTTCTCGCCGATCACGTGACTTGCGAGTGTCCATGCTGCTATCGCGACTGGCACTTTTCCTATCAGATGTGCTTAGTCTGAAAAACCATTACCAACACAAAATAAACAGCAAGAAGAAAACTTGTTTGAACGATCGAATGCTTCAAGGTGCATATGTACCAACAATAAAATAATCCATGAAACCCCCATCAATAGGCATCACATCGACATTTAAAAATGTTGATTGGAAAAAGGTGTCCGTATTGAAATGATTAATGTCAAAATGACAGAAAAACTATTCAATGAACAATCTGTCATTGTTGGCAACAAATGTGGAGTGTAATGTGTTCTACTTGAAACAAGAGACTTCTGGGGAATTGTTTCCAGATTTTAAGCATTGACATGCACACTAGCCCAGCTACACGACCTGTTATTCTGTGTACAGGTATTTCAGATGGGTATGCTGATAACAGTAAGTACATTTTATGACATGCAATCTAGCCTGAACCTGATCTAAAACACATATACACCATGTCACGAAGACGCCTTGCAAATCCACAGTAGTTGACGGCTCTTTGAACATCAAAGTTAGAGATGTTTAGAACTTTTTTTGGTGCAGACATACATATAGATGTATGACATATTATCTTCCTGAAGGAATTGTGCAGGAGAGAAAGTTGTGGGGTGGGGACTGAAGACGCCACATGTATTGATATATAGATTCTTCAAGAACATCCTACTCCGACTTGCCATGTTTGTGCACCTAGTGATTTAGAAGATAAAGACTCTTGAATAATGACCTACTACACCCACACTGTCACACGAGATAAACAATGGTTGAAGTAGCACACCTGTACATATAACCTGTTCCTCACACAAGATAAACAATGGTTGAAGTAGCACACCTGTACATATAACCTGTTCCTCATACAAGATAAACAATGGTTGAAGTAGCACACCTGTACATATAACCTGTTCCTCACACAAGATAAACAGTGGTTGAAGTAGCACACCTGTACATATAACCTGTTCCTCACACAAGATAAACAATGGTTGAAGTAGCACACCTGTACATATAACCTGTTCCTCACACAAGATAAACAATGGTTGAAGTAGCACACCTGTACATATAACCTGTTCCTCACACAAGATAAACAATGGTTGAAGTAGCACACCTGTACATATAACCTGTTCCTCACACAAGATAAACAATGGTTGAAGTAGCACACCTGTACATATAACCTGTTCCTCACACAAGAATATTTGTTTCAGCTAACAAAATTTTACTCCACTCATGTGATATGTTTTGGGAGTTAATTATGCAGTTTGCCCTACCCTCTTTTATGGAGTGGCAATTCTCTACCAAATCTGTCAGAACTTCACTCTGTACACCATCTGTAAGTGATAGTGTATATTATTACCCACGTGGTCAACGTATGGGTAGTTGCATACTAATCTCGTACGTCACACGAGTGTCGTATCGCGTTGACCTGTGTCGTAACGACTTGACCTGAAAATCTAACGATTTGATCGGATAACCGATGACCTCTCAATTAGGTCACATTCTGACGTAACTATTTTTTCATTCATAACAAACACGTGAATTCATTCATTCTACAACTTAAATGCATTGTGGGAACGTAAACATTGCGAACGCTGCCGTGTCGCTGTTTAATTGTGAGTCGAACTGAGACATTATATCTGTCGAAAAACATAAACGCAATGTTTCCACCAGTGATGTTAGCCGAATGAAGCAACTGGAAACCAAGAAACGAGGTGCGACGGAGCAGTTTACTGTAGGAGGCTGTACAAGGCGATGACAACTGACATGCATCGTGACGTCGGTTACCATGGCAGTGACATCATTAGTGTGACGTCATGCAAATATTGTACTACAGTACAAAACTCTTCCGCAACCTCTTTATGAAACCGGTTTCGGTTTGAAACCAAAAACGTAACAAAAATACACTATTTTGTCAATTTAAATGCATGTAAGACGTGGGTAATAAATAAAAATACCACACTACTCGGTCTCATTACATCACGAATTATCTGAAACTTCGTGACCTTCCTATGTTATCTGACCTCGCTTTCGCTCGGTCAGATACCATAGGAAGGACACTCGTTTCGTATAATTCGTATGTAATGAGACCTCGTGTAGTATTCTCTATATATGTGCCATGTATGTACAGGAAGACTGAGTGACTGCACTCGGTAGGGCTGCATCCATTGTGTGTGCCACAGTCCAGACATCGTCAGTTTGAATCCCTGATTCACCATGAACCTGTGGTTTATCAGACCAGAACAATGTCTATGTCTAAAACCTGAATTCCACGGAAATATTCAATTACAAAAGAGTTCTCTCTCTCAGTCAGTTTTGGATGGGTGGCTGGGAAGGGCTGAGGTGACTACGCATGACTCAAGGGCACAATTTTACACAAAATCTGTAGCCTTACATACAGAAAGAGTCCAAAAGTCTTTCTGGCAGTTACATGAAGTGCCATAAAATACCTACTAGCAGATTGCTAGATTAAGACATTTACAGTAAACATGACAAGACTAACAACAGGTATTAAACCTCAAGTTAATGCAGGGTTGAAAACACAAACTGCAAGTTTATCAAGGGCATAATCAAGAGAAAATGGAATGTGAGAGAAGGTACTTGGCCCAGACTGAGGGTGGTAACAGGGGTTGCATACTGTCCTCCCCCATAACCACCACAGTGCATATGGTATGTAGCTAGTGAACCCTATCCTCTCTCTTACCACCAAACCTACACAAACATCACCAGGTCAGTCACTGAGTCCCCACATTACACAAGTGACACACGGACAACGAAGATGACACCATTGTGAGAGAGAGCTGTTTCTACTCACACAGTCCTGTACCATTACATCAGTGGGTGCCACTGACATACTTCCCCATCACAACAACCAGCAATCACAGAAAAAGGTGTATCTAAACCTGACTGTCATGGTTGACAGACAAAAAATCTTTCTCAAAGTACCACTGCATCTTCTGTTACCATGACAACACATACATGAGGTACAGTAGTTGTGCTTGTACAATATCGAGTTTCCTGAAAAAACCCTCAAGTTTGTTGTTCATGTATGTATGATTCACACGGTGGAGGGAGGTGCCTTCTACAGAACCCTTCCCTGTTTCAGTCGAGCCAGACATGGCAGCCAATCTGCTGCTGTAGTGCTGCTTTGGTTGGAAACAAATGCTGGCTCATTGTTCTGAAATCTGGTTTCACATAAAACTTGAACAGGTCAGCCTGCTGAAATATATCCAACATTGTGAAAGATATATTGTGGGTCCTTGCTAAACATTATACTTCATTTGAAAATCAGAGAGAGTTATAAGACATACTGTTCACTAAGAACAGAGTTTACAAGACATACACCTGTACAGTAATCACAGAGACTTTACAAGACATACACCTGTACACTAATCACAGAGATTTTACAAGACATACACCTGTACACTAATCACAGACTTTACAAGACATTCTGTTCACTAATCACAGAGATTTTACAAGACATACACCTGTACACTTATCACAGAGACTTTACAAGACATACACCTGTACACTAATCACAGAGACTTTACAAGACATACACCTGTACACTAATCACAGAGACTTTACAAGACATACACCTGTACACTAATCACAGAGACTTTACAAGACATACACCTGTACACTAATCGCTGAGATTTTAAAAGACATACACCTTTGCAGTAATCACAGAGAACTTACAAGACATACACCTGTACACTAATCGCAGAGATTTTACAAGACATACACCTGTACACTAATCGCTGAGATTTTAAAAGACATACACCTTTGCAGTAATCACAGAGAACTTACAAGGCATACACCTGTACACTAATCACAGAGACTTTACAAGACATACACCTGTACACTAATCACAGAGACTTTACAAGACATACACCTGTACACTAATCATAAATGGTTTATAAGACAGGAGTTTGATAAAAGTCTGCACATTAAGTCTTTAGTCACTTCGTAAATCCTCTCATTTCACTACTGACACCACCACAATCATTTACAAGACTGCAGATAAACCTAGCTTTTAACTTCTTCCTTTATCTCAGGGAAACATACAAAAACTGTTCATATTCTGAAATAAAGAAAAAAATCAAAAAACCATTTACCACTTCCTTGTTGGGAGCACCAACAGTACATCTTTTTGAGTCTTCAACACAGGTTTACACATGTAACACTGGGCTAACAGTCTGATCAACAGACGGTTACACATGCAGCACTGGGCTAACAGTCTGATCCTGTGTGTATGTAGATTCTATAGACCAGTAACTCAATCATGGTCAACAGACGGTTACACATGCAGCACTGGGCTAACAGTCTGATCATGTGTGTATGTAGATTCTATAGACCAGTAACTCAATCATGGTCAACAGATGGTTACACATGCAGCACTGGGCTAACAGTCTGATCATGTGTGTATGTAGATTCTATAGACCAGTAACTCAATCATGGTCAACAGAGGGTTACACATGCAGCACTGGGCTAACAGTCTGATCCTGTGTGTATGTAGATTCTATAGACCAGTAACTCAATCATGGTCAACAGAGGGTTACACATGCAGCACTGGGCTAACAGTCTGATCATGTGTGTATGTAGATTCTATAGACCAGTAACTCAATCATGGTCAACAGAGGGTTACACATGCAGCACTGGGCTAACAGTCTGATCCTGTGTGTATGTAGATTCTATAGACCAGTAACTCAATCATGGTCAACAGAGGGTTACACATGCAGCACTGGGCTAACAGTCTGATCATGTGTGTATGTAGATTCTATAGACCAGTAACTCAATCATGGGTCAACAGAGGGATTACACATGCAGCACTGGGCACTGGGCTAACAGTCTGATCCAGTGTGTATGTAGATTCTATAGACCAGTAACTCAATCATGGTCAACAGAGGGTTACACATGCAGCACTGGGCTAACAGTCTGATCCAGTATAGACCAGTAGATTCTATAGACCAGTAACTCAATCATGGTCAATAGAGGGTTACACATGCAGCACTGGGCTAACAGTCTGATCATGTGTATGTGTATGTAGACCAGTCTCATAGACAACAGGTTACACATCAATCTAACAGTCTGTCAACTATAGAGGTCAATCATGGTCAACAGAGGTTACACATGCAGCACTGGGCTAACAGTCTGATCCAGTGTGTATGTAGATTCTATAGACCAGTAACTCAATCATGGTCAGACCAGAGGGTTACACATGCAGCACTGGGCTAACAGTCTGATCATGTGTGTATGTAGACTCTATGGACCAGTAACTCAATCATGGTCAACAGAGGTTACACATCTAGCACTGGGCTAACAGTCTGATCCAGTGAGTATGTAGATTCTATAGACCAGTAACTCAATAATGATCAACAGAGGGTTACACATGCAGCACTGGGCTAACAGTCTGATCATGTGAGTGTAGATTCTATAGACCAGTAACTCAATCATGGTCAACAGAGGTTACACATCTAGCACTGGGCTAACAGTCTGATCCTGTGTGTATGTAGATTTTTACAGGTTTACAGAGGTATAATCATTAATTCAAGGATTGTTCATATGCATAAATGTGACATGTAAGTAATCAGAAACATTGACAACCTGCACATTGCTAGTTGCTTTAAGAGTTTCTATTATATGCGAGAGAAATAGTCAGAAATACTGACAAGTACCGTTGTCATTGTGCATCATAACTGCATGAGTGTGTGTCAGTCATGGTGTTATGCTTGATGGAAAAACTAAGACAATTTCTTTTGAATTTACCAAATCAATTAAACATATCTTTGTCTATTTCAATAATTCTTGCTATGGTAAACTTACAGATATATTCTAAACACAATGTACCAATGTATGCAATGAGAAGACAAATGGATCTCATAAAAATAATAGGAAATTGTACACACTGTAAAATACGAATTTTGCTCTGTTTATATTTCAAGCATAAGTAGTTTTCTGACCATTGTGTTCGTTTTCACATCTAATTAAATTTGCTTGATTTTTCCTGGGGACTTGTTATTGTTGACAAAAGACCACTTGTCATTTGACTGTAACTTGTACGAAAGGTGCATGTATTAAAGCTGAGTTTGACATATATATATCATGTAATAAGCATCTCATGGCCAAAATTTGTGAAATGTGATTTGGTAGTCCCTGAGTATTCAATATGAAGGAAAGTTCACTTAAGCATTCACTTTTTCCCCAGTAAATTTAACTTTCCTATAATGACAATGAAGGATGTCACAGTATAATAGGGTATTCCAACAAACTTATGTGCATTTACGTGAGAAGCATTTTGAAATTGAATGAACATCAAAGAGCGTGTTGAAGAGAAGACACCAAAACCACACACATGTACAAACATCACGAAACAGATCAAATAAGGCCTAATGATGTCAATCCCTTAACAACTGGTGCCAGTGATGTCACATTGCAAGGGATATAACTGGATATCTCTGTAAATGTGACATGTATAAATAGACTTGTTGAAAAAAAATGGATTAATCACTTGTAATACATGATCAGTGTAAATACTTTCTATGTTGAAAAAGTACAACAAAAATAGGTGTATTTTCTTGTGAACTTGCTCTTTTAGCATGTCATGGGAATATTGGGTCCAGTTTTAAAACAATATTTTCACCACCATGCTGGATTAATGAATTAGTACCTGTGTACATTCCTATCTTGTAAACATTTGTTGTTCTGCACTTCTGTCATCTTGATGACAAACTTTCCTCCCAATCATTACTTATCTTCCCCGCTCATCAGTTTTCCTGTAGCTATATGGAAGAGTTATCATCATGGTGATGTAAACTGCTGGCATCTTAAATCACTGAATGGTATCTGTCACTGAGACACAGCAGGTAAGACAAGAACACGGCTGCTCTGTGAACAGTGCCTTGAAACACCATAATGATTTCAGGAAATGCTTCAGTCTACTGACACCAAGTCACCACTTCATCATATCTCTTAGAATTCATGTATAGTAAATATGACACCATCAGTGAGATAACAGTTCACATTTACTTACAATAATGCACCATCAGTGAGATAACAGTTCACATTTACTTACAATAATGCACCATCAGTGAGATAACAGTTCACATTCACTCACAATAATGCACCATTAGTGAGATGACAGTTCACATTTACTCACAATAATGCACCATTAGTGAGATGACAGTTTACTCACAATAATGCACCGTCAATGAGATAACAGTTCACATTTACTCACAACAAGTGTTTGCCACTGATAAGGCAATGTCCCCTGCCTCTAAAGAATGGAATATCTATATTTACTATTTTTTATTTTTGGGTCACACACACGATGCCTGAAATGACTGGTGTCTGCATAATCACCCAATGTAGGCTGTCAACATAATTGAAAACATTGGGTGGAATGTTTTATGAGATATTGCGTTTAAATAAGTTTAAATGTGGTCAAAGTGTTGTGGTGACCTTGAAGATAAGGTCAAGGTCACACAAATCGACTGGTGTCTGTGTAATACCCAATGTAGGCTGACACCAAATTTGAAGACATTGGGTACAACAGTTCATGAGATATCGCGTGAACAAGAGTTGGAAAAGTGGTCAAAGTGTCGTGGTGACCTTGAAGATAAGGTCAAGCTCACGCAAATCTACTGGTGTCTGCATAATCCCCCAATGTAGGCTGACACCAAATTTAAAGACATTGGGTACACTAGTTCATGAGATATCGCGTGAACAAGAGTTGGAAAAGTGGTCAAAGTGTCGTGGTGACCTTGAAAATAAAGTCAAGGCCACGCAAATCACCTGGTGTCTGCCTAATCCCCCAATGTAGGCTGACACCAAATTTGAAGACATTGGGTACAACAGTTCATGAGATATCGCGTTAACAAGAATCGGGACGTACGTACGTGCGTACGTACGGACGCTGCTGAATACATAGTCCCCCGTTCCGCGCTGCGGCGCCGGGGGACAATAATGCACCATCAGTGAGATAACAGTTCAGATTTACTTACAATAATGCACCATTAGTGAAATGACAGTTCACATTTACTTACAATAATGCACCATCAGTGAGATGACAGTTCACATTTACTCACATTAATGCACCATCAGTGCGATAACAGTTCAGATTTACTCACAATAATGCACCATCAGTGAGATGACAGTTCACATTTCATCACAATAATGCAGCGTCAGTGAGATAACAGTTCACATTTACTCACAATAATGCACCATTAGTGAGATGACAGTTCACATTTACTAACAATAATGCACCATTAGTGAGGTGACAGTTCACATTTACTTACAATAATGCACCATCAGTGCGATAACAGTTCACATTTCATCACAATAATGCACCATCAGTGAGATAACAGTTCAGATTTACTCACAATAACGCACCATCAGTGAGATAACAGTTCACATTTACTCACAATAAGGCACCATCAGTGAGATAACAGTTCACATTTACTTACAATAATGCACCATTAGTGAAATGACAGTTCACATTTACTCACAATAATGCACCATTAGTGAGATGACAGTTCATTTACTTACAATAATGCACCATTAGTGAGATGACAGTTCACATTTACTCACAATAATGCACCATCAGCGAGATAACAGTTCACATTTACTCACAAGTGTTTGCCACTAACATGGTAATGTCCCCTGCCACTTAAGAAGAATGAAATATAACGTATTTACTAGCTTTTATCTTTTTTCCACATAAAAGAGTACCTTTTGTGTGATATAGTTTCTAGTCATGGTCACTTCTCAGAGTCTTCTCTTGACTCTGAAGATATTTCAGGAAAATAGTAGATTTGAATGTACAGACACAGATGCCCATATCCACTGTCAGTATCAGCATGTATTAGGGCTGGGATGGGTCGAAATTTTCTACCTGGATGTAACCACACATCCCATAACCCTACCCTACCCTGATAACAGTTATGTTAATTCCAAATTTGCAAAATATTCTTCAGCTCGTAGGCTAGAATTTCGAGTTTCTCAATATCTTAACCATGTAATATATTCAAAACAGGTGACTGTAAATTATGTCAAAGACAATACTATAATCATAAAAGAATAACATATTACATTGTTTAATGTATTAGTCACACGATCACAACGGTTTCGGGTACTGAGACGGTTGAGATTACAAAAAATGTCACGTGATCTTGAAAATAAGGTGAAGGTCATCTAGCTTGCTGTCCTCTACCTACATCTAGCCTGCTACCTTCTACCTTCATCTAGCCCCTTGTCTGCTACCTACATCTTGTCTGCTGTCCTCTACCTACATCTTGTCTGCTACCATCATCTAGCCTGCTAGCTTCCACCTTCATCTATCCCATTGTCTGCTACCTACATCTTGTCTGCTACCGTCATCTAGCCTGCTAGCTTCCACCTTCATCTATCCCATTGTCTGCTACCTACATCTTGTCTGCTACCGTCATCTAGCCTGCTAGCTTCCACCTTCATCTATCCCATTGTCTGCTACCTACATCTTGTCTGCTACCATCATCTAGCCTGCTGCCTTCCACCTTCATCTATCCCATTGTCTGCTACCATCATCTAGCCTCCTGCCTTCCACCTTCATCTATCCCATTGCCTGCTACCTACATCTTGTCTGCTACCATCATCTAGCCTGCTGTCTTCCACCTTCATCTATCCCATTGTCTGCTACCATCATCTAGCCTCCTGCCTTCCACCTTCATCTATCCCATTGCCTGCTACCATCATCTAGCCTGCTGTCTTCTACCTTCATGTAGCCTGCTGCCTTCCACCTTCATCTATCCCATTGTTGGCTACCGTCATCTAGCCTGCTGCCTTCCACCTTCATCTATCCCATTGTCTACCATTATCTAGCCTGCTGCCTTCCACCTTCATCTATACCATTGTCTGCTACCATCATCTAGCCTGCTGCCTTCCACCTTCATCTATCCCATTGTCTGCTACCATCATCTAGCCTCCTGCCTTCCACCTTCATCTATCCCATTGCCTGCTACCATCATCTAGCCTGCTGTCTTCTACCTTCATGTAGCCTGCTGCCTTCCACCTTCATCTATCCCATTGTTTGCTACCGTCATCTAGCCTGCTGCCTTCCACCTTCATCTATCCCATTGTCTGCTACCATTATCTAGCCTGCTGCCTTCCACCTTCGTCTATCCCATTGTCTGCTACCATCATCTAGCCTGCTGCCTTCCACCTTCGTCTATCCCATTGTCTGCTACCATCATCTTGCCTGCTGCCTTCCACCTTCATCTATCCCATTGTCTGCTACCATCATCTAGCCTGCTGCCTTCCACCTTCATCTATACCATTGTCTGCTACCATCATCTAGCCTGCTGCCTTCCACCTTCATCTATTGTTTCAACTTCAGATGCTTACCTGCTTACAATCTGAATGAAAAATCTGTCATACATTTGAATCAAGGGTAAAGCACTCATTTTAACCATGGACCTGAATAATTATTAAGGTAACATGTTTTGACTTAACGTCCTTTGAACAAAGTGATTTTGCAAAAATATTGCAAATGTTTCTGTCCAGTGTTATCAGATAATAATGCTAATCAAATCTAATAATATTCAGCATTTAACTGATAAAATATCTCTACCATGTTTCTTACCTGATTTCTGCACTGTGTCAAGTCACATGATTGGTCATGTGACATGAAGCAGCAACCTGTTAAAAACAATGGCGTTGGCCTAATTCCTGGCATTGTATTATGATGTGTGTAGCCTACTAGCAGATGGGCACACAGGGGTCCCTGCTGGGAGCTGAAGGCTCTCTATCCCAGCATCTTTCACACATTATACATATTTGGGAGGCCAAATTACATCTGTAGACAGCTTGTCTCTGGTGTACACAGGAAATGTTATGATAATACCCCATGATGTGATCCACTCCTCATCTTTAGGTCACCCAGATGCATCACCAGTGGTTAGCTTTCAGTCTCACAGAGGAGATTTACACAAACTCCTCAAAATAGCAGCAGGCAACAGTGATAGTGTGTGTAGAGTTGGGGAGGTGATGAGGAGTCGCTTCCCTAACCATGCATAAATAAATGTTCCACTTATTATATTATGGCAGAAACACAATTCATAAATCCTGTGGAAAGGTTGATCTCCCACTGTGATGATAGCTGGCGTATAGGGAAAACATGCTTGAGGTACACACACTTCAGGAAACACATACTGAAAACACATTACAGAGAGGCAAGGGAGACGAGGACAGGTTATAGGTAGTATCTATTATCAATTAGGTATTGACCATCCAGAACTGACATGTGTGAAGTCTACTTTCTCTGAAAATATACCGTGTTATATCTAAAACACCCCTTCAACTCCAGTTGAGGATGTTTATATCTAAAACACCCCTTCAACTCTAGTTGAGGATGTTTATAGCTAAAACACCCCTTCAACTCTAGTTGAGGATGTTTATAGCTAAAACACCTCTTCAACTCTAGTTGAGGATGTTTATATCTAAAACACCCCTTCAACTCTAGTTGAGGATGTTTATATCTAAAACACCCCTTCAACTCTAGTTGAGGATGTTTATATCTAAAACACCCCTTCAACTCTAGTTGAGGATGTTTATATCTAAAACACCCCTTCAACTTTAGTTGAGGATGTTTATATCTAAAACACCCCTTCAACTCTAGTTGAGGATGTTTATATCTAAAACACCCCTTCAACTCTAGTTGAGGATGTTTATATCTAAAACACCCCTTCAACTCTAGTTGAGGATGTTTATATCTAAAACACCCCTTCAACTCTAGTTGAGGATGACCAGGGACACAGACAGTATATAATAATGGTCAGCAATTGAAAGAATTTGTCTTGTCTGTGAAGTAAAGTGCACAGGAATGTACAGATAGCTTTCAGCATAGAAATATATCAGCTGATATCAGCTGATATGATTCTCCAAGGTTATATGGATCACATGAATGAATAGGTGAATTTGGCTGACATGATTCTACAAGTTAATGACTGGTTTATTGTTTAACGCTGCACTCAGCTATATTCCAGCTATATGGTGGCAGTCTGTAAATAATAGAGTCTGGGCCAGACAATCCAGTGATCAACAGCATGAGCATCGATCTAACATAACTGAGATATGATGACATGTGTCAACCAATTCAACCACCTGATCCTCTTATGACAAGCATGGGTTGCTGAAGATCAATTCTACACAGGTGAATTTGGTTGATTTGATTCCACAGGTGAATATGGTTGATTTGATTCCACAGGTGAATTTGGTTGACATGCTTCCACAGGTGAATATGGTTGACATTATTCCACAGGTGAATATGGTTGACATGTACACATGAATGAGGCAAACATGGTGTTACATTAACATGAATGGGGTTCACATCAGTTCACAATAACTCAACACACAACATGACATACAGACTACAACATGACATACATTTTCCAACATGACATACAGACTACAACATGACATACAGACTACAACATGACATACAGACTACACCATGACATACAGACTATACCATGACACACAGACTACACCATGACATACAGACTACAACATGACACAGACTATACCATGACACACAGACTACACCATGACACACAGACTACAACATGACATACAGACTACAACATGACATACAGACTACACCATGACATACAGACTATACCATGACACACAGACTACACCATGACATACAGACTACAACATGACTACTACAAACATGACATACAGACACACACATGACACACAGACTACAACATGACATACAGACTACAACATGACATACAGACTACACCACGGCATACAGACTACAACAAGACACACAGACTACAACATGACATACAGACTACACCATGACATACAGACTATACCATGACACACCATGACATACAGACTAGACTACACAGACTACAACATGACATACAGACTACACACATGACATACAGACTACAACATGACATACAGACTATACCATGACACACAGACTACAACATGACATACAGACTACAACATGACATACAGACTACACCATGACATACAGACTATACCATGACATACAGACTACACCATGACATACAGACTACACCATGACATACAGACTACACCATGACATACAGACTACACCATGACACACAGACTACACCATGACATACAGACTACAACATGACACACAGACTACACCATGACATACAGACTACAACATGACACACAGACTACAACATGACATACAGACTACAACATGACATACAGACTACAACATTGCACATGATATACAGATAACATGACATACAGACTACACCACGACAGACTACACCATGACATACAGACTACACCACGACAGACTACACCACGACATACAGACTACACCACGACAGACTACACCATGACATACAGACTACACCACGACAGACTACACCATGACATACAGACTACAACATGACATACAGACTACACCATGACATACAGACTATACCATGACATACAGACTACAACATGACATACAGACTACACCATGACACACAGACTACACCATGACATACAGACTACACCACGACAGACTACACCATGACATACAGACTACACCACGACAGACTACACCATGACATACAGACTACACCACGACAGACTACACCATGACATACAGACTACAACATGACATACAGACTACAATATGACATACAGACTACAACATGACACACAGACTACAACATGACATACAGACTACCATGACATACAGACTACAATATGACATACAGACTACAACATGACATACAGACTACAACATGACATACAGACTATACCATGACATACAGACTACAACATGACATACAGACTACAACATGACATACAGACTACAACATGACACAGACTACACCATGACTACAACATGACATACAGACTACAACATGACATACAGACTACAACATGACATACAGACTATAACATGACATACAGACTACAACATGACATACAGACTACACCATGACATACAGACTACAACATGACACACAGACTACAACATGACATACAGACTACAACATGACATACAGACTACAACATGACACACAGACTACAACATGACATACAGACTACACCATGACATACAGACTACACCATGACATACAGACTACACCACAGACATACAGACTACACCATGACATACAGACTACACCATGACATACAGACTACAACATGACACACAGACTACAACATGACATACAGACTACAACATGACATACAGACTACAACATGACATACAGACTACAACATGACATACAGACTACAACATGACATACAGACTACACCATGACATACAGACTACAACATGACATACAGACTACAACATGACATACAGACTACAACATGACATACAGACTACACCATGACATACAGACTACACCACAGACACATGACATACAGACTACACCATGACATACAGACTACAACATGACATACAGACTACACCATGACATACAGACTACAACATGACATACAGACTACACCATGACATACAGACTACACACATGACATACAGACTACAACATGACACACAGACTACAACGACATGACACACAGACTACACCATGACATACAGACTACAACATGACATACAGACTACACCATGACACACAGACTACAACATGACACACTACACCATGACATACAGACTACAACATGACACACAGACTACAATATGACATACAGACTACAACATGACACACAGACTGACATACAGACTACAATATGACATACAGACTACAACATGACATACAGACTACAACATGACATACAGACTACAACAACATACAGACACAACAACTACAACATGACATACAGACTACAACATGACATACACAGACTACAACATGACATACAGACTACACCACGATGACTACACCACTCCGACACACACCATGACACACAGACTACAACATGACACACAGACTACAACATGACATACAGACTACAACATGACATACAGACTACAACATGACATACAGACTACACCACGACAGACTACACCATGACATACAGACTACACCACGACAGACTACACCATGACATACAGACTACAACATGACACACAGACTACAATATGACATACAGACTACAACATGACATACAGACTACAACATTGCACATGATATACAGATAACATGACATACAGACTACACCACGACAGACTACACCATGACATACAGACTACACCACGACAGACTACACCACGACATACAGACTACACCACGACAGACTACACCATGACATACAGACTACACCACGACAGACTACACCATGACATACAGACTACATGACATACAGACTACACCATGACATACAGTGAGTGAGTGAGTTAATATTTAACGTCACATCGGCAATATTTCAGTCATATCGTGACGAGAAAATATTTGACATTGAAATGGAATATGTGTATAGTATAAAAACCTGTCATCAAAGGACAGTAAAACGACTAGAATATCACAATTACAACTAAAACCAGTGTGGAAAGTTAAAACTAATAGCACTATTTGAACAGTACCATATAAAAACTGTCTATAGATCGCCAATAACTGAAGGTAGATCACCATACTAGGGACACATGACATACAGACTACAACATGACATACAGACTACAACATGACATACAGACTACAACATGACATACAGACTACAACGCATGACATACAGACTACAACATGACATACAGACTACAACATGACACACAGACTATACCACGACATACCAACTGCAATACGACATACAGTGACCTACCTGACACAGTCAAATATGTGCAGATCCATTTCACAGATATGTGTAAAGATTCAATCATCAACAGAAACAACTGTATCTGCATGAACACTGTCTGTGCTTCAGATATTGAAATGTACCACTTGCTCCTCACAGCAAATCTATATCCCTAGTTGTGTGATACTTGTACATCAACAACACACCACGTTCCTCATTATAACACTTACAGCCTTCCGAACACTTGGGGACTGGGGCAGTTTGGTTAGACCAGGTCAGGGAATACCTACAAATGTGGGTTTGAATGACATTTGATACCTGCTAACACCAGACTGATATTTGGCGCATTGTATTACTGATGTTTTTGTAGTAGTATCAGCACTATAGTGAGGCTGGTTGGTATGGAATCTATCAAGTGGCTGTTGAGATGTGGTACTTAGAGACAAAGCTCTTTGAGGCCGGATTCATTTCTTTTGTAGCTTGTCATGGTGCCAGCACTGCCACAAATAAACCCTTGACATCATATGCCACAGAAACAGCTCCAAATGTCCTCATTAGCAGAACTACAGACCTGTACATCTAGTTTGTGTCTGTGCAGACGTATATTTGGTGAGGTTGCAATGCTACAGTAATTCATCATCCCCCCGCATTACACCGATAATTGGTAATCTCTGGGAAAATGTGATATCTGTCGGCCCGTGGCTCCACTTGACTCCATCATCTTACAGTTGGAGGACCTCTGGTAACCAATGACAACTGAGTGAGTGAGTGAGTTAAGTTCTACGTCGCACTCAGCAATATTCCAGCTATATGGCAGCGGTCTGTAAATAATCGAGTCTGGACCAGACAATCCAGTGATCAACAGCATGAGCATCGATCTGCGAATTGGGAACCGGCGATATGTGTCAACCAAGTCAGCGAGAATAGCGATTTGAAACTATGATCGTTTGTTAAACAACTTTTATCCTAAGTTGAATAAACTTCTGAGATTTAAATGTTCATTTGGCAAGGTAAAATTATGAGGATTCGCAATCTTAATATCATTTTATATGATTTACCATTTTGTTTAAAGTGAAATTCATCCGTACGTTTTCACTGCAAACAGACTATAAGTGAGTATTTTCACAACTGTGTAATTGTTTCCATACTAGTTATTGTAGCACTGTCTGGCTACACCAAACCAGGACCAGCAGTAGGTCAACAACACATTTGTCATGGTGATGGCCACCTGCCATCCTGGTCGATAAGCACACTTTGCAATCCATAAATATATATTGTTCTTTGCAATATTCTATTTCCATACAACAAATTATCCCATATACCTCATATGGATAACATACAGAACATGAGACCCATTGACAACTGTCCTGACATCTAGAGCATTGTAGCAGAACATGACAAGTGTCCTGACATCTAGAGCATGGTAGCAGAACATGACAAGTGTCCTGACATATAGAGCATGGTAACAGAACATGACAAGTGTCCTGACATATAGAGCATGGTAGCAGAACATGACAAGTGTCCTGACATATAGAGCATGGTAGCAGAACATGACAAGTGTCCTGACATACAGAGCATGGTAACAGAACATGACAAGTGTCCTGACATATAGAGCATGGTAGCAGAACATGACAAGTGTCCTGACATATAGAGCATGGTAGCAGATGTGATCATGTTGTTTTACTTTGTGTAAAGACATACATTCAGATACTACTCAAAATGGATTGAACTTAACGCATTTTCGCTCATTGTAATTTATATATATAACAATTGTATCAAAACCATGGGAAATCAGTTGTGCACAATCTTTTAACTCTCACAAGTATCACACCGCAAAAGGCTCCACACACATTCTGCTGTTTGCATCAAAGATACAATGCCAAGACAGAGAGCTGATGTAGGGTGATGGTAACAATGTAACAGTCAGCTGTTTGCATCAAAGATACAATGCCAAGACAGAGAGCTGATGTAGGATGATGGTAACAATGTAACAGTCAGCTGTTTGTATCAAAGATACAACGCCAAGACTGAGAGCTGATGTAGGGTGATGGTAACAATGTAACAGTCAGCTGTTTGTATCAAAGACACAATGCCAAGACAGAGAGCTGATGTAGGGTGATGGTAACAATGTAACAGTCAGCTGTTTGCATCAAAGACACAATGCCAAGACAGAGAGCTGATGTAGGATGATGGTAACAATGTAACAGTCAGCTGTTTGCATCAAAGACACAATGCCAAGACAGAGAGCTGATGTAGGATGATGGTAACAATGTAACAGTCAACTGTTTGTATCAAAAATACAATGCCAAGACAGAGAGCTGATGTAGGGTGATGGTAACAATGTAACAGTCAGCTGTTTGCATCAAAGACACAATGCCAAGACAGAGAGCTGATGTAGGATGATGGCAACAATGTAACAGTCAGCTGTTTGTATCAAAGACACAATGCCAAGACAGAGAGCTGATGTAGGGTGATGGTAACAATGTAACAGTCAGCTGTTTGTATCAAAGATACAACGCCATGACAGAGAGCTGATGTAGGGTGATGGTAACAATGTAACAGTCAGCTGTTTGTATCAAAGATACAATGCCAAGACAGAGAGCTGATGTAGGGTGATGCTAACAATGTAAAGATCAACTGTTTGTATCAAACACACAA
Source organism: Haliotis rubra (assembly GCF_003918875.1). Lineage (NCBI taxonomy): Eukaryota > Metazoa > Mollusca > Gastropoda > Lepetellida > Haliotidae > Haliotis > Haliotis rubra. Next base: position 551,814 of record NW_025767231.1, on the reverse strand, counting down.
TGCCAAGACAGAGAGCTGATGTAGGGTGATGGTAACAATGTAACAGTCAGCTGTTTGTATCAAACACACAATGCCAAGACAGAGAGCTGATGTAGGGTGATGGTAACAATGTAAAAGTCAACTGTTTGTATCAAACACACAATGCCAAGACAGAGAGCTGATGTAGGGTGATGGTAAAACAACAACGTAAGGCTGATGGTATGGTAACAATGTAACAGTCAACTGTTTGTATCAAACACACAATGCCAAGACAGAGAGCTGATGTAGGGTGATGGTAACAATGTAAAAATCAACTGTTTGTATCAAACACACAATGCCAAGACAGAGAGCTGATGGTAACAATGTCACACTCAGCAAAAATCAACAGTTTTATGGTGACAGCTGTCGTTAGTAGTCTCTTCAAGGTACTCAATCAAAACTTAATCATCAGCTTTGCCACTGAATCAGATTTCACAATATTTACACAAATCTGACATATTCCAGTATTTGTTTCTGAGAAATGCTGCAACCATGTGTATAGCTGAGTTATCAGTGTGTAACAGTTAAACCTGATATGAAAGAGTAATAACTAGCTATCACAATATGCATAAACACCATAATCTTTTTGGAAAGGTTTACAACCATAACAAATGAATTAAAATTACCAACTTATGAAAGCATGAAGCCAGGAGTAAATATATGCAAAATACAAGTAAATCCACCCTGGATTTCACATGCACATAGTCAACTCTGCTTTCTAGCTTTCATTCACCTAAATATACTATATGTTGTGTTCCAAATACTGATGTTGACATACATAAATGTTCCCGTCTTAATAAGCATCACTTCAACACAATTCAAAGATTTTGTACTTGACACAGTCACTGATTCAAAAATAATATCAAAAATACTCATCTACATGTATGTGCTTGTCCCACTGAGCAAATTGTGGGACTTATTACACAGTCTGTAAATGTTGGTGACAACCCTGTGCACCTGTACATATGTCTTGACCTAAAGCTAACATCACAAGTTAAGTACCAAGTCCTGTTCTTGTCAGGACATAATTCCATTGTTGATGTAAAAACGCACATCCATCCGCCTGTCACCACTAGTGTAGGATACCATGGTTACTTGGATTTGATTCACTTTAACATCTGACATGATGAATGCAAAGTTCAAAACAATATTTAAGAGTTGTCTAATGTCTAATCCTTTGGTAGAGAGACATATCATTTAGCCACTTTTCATAAATTGCAACATTAACATAGTAAGGAAAGCCATTCTCTCTATTCAGCCTGTTAGTATATGTTTCCTATGATCTAGAATAACATAGTACATGTTTAATATCAAATATTATTACTTGCACGTGGAAGATACTGCAGTGTAATATTTTTACGGCAATATTACACTTGTGTAATACCGCTAGACGTATGACGTCATTTATGATGTCACAATGCAGATTCCTCTGTCATAATGGTATTAGACCTTGCTTGACTCTCGGGGAAGCTGAGAGTCATCACACTGTAGGATAGTTTCTATCGATTTATGTTGGACAGTAATAAACAGAATACTAAACTCGCCTCCGTGAAATGCCATTTTTATTAAACTTGTGAAAGATTTAGTATCAAACTCGCTACCAAATCATTAACTCATTTAATAAAATTGGTATAACATGGAGGGTCGTTTAGTATCCTCTATCTATATATTCAGGTTTGGAATATTTTGTTTACAAGGAAAACCTGTTACATCACTAGAAATTGAGCATTGCGAGAAGGTGAAGCAGACAAAGAAGATGTGGAGATGTACAATGAAGCAGGCTGTAGCCATGTCACTGTGTGTTCCCATGGAAGAGCTAGTCCAGCATTTGTTACCAATTACCATGATTACAGCAAGACAATTTGTATCATCTGCTTTACTAAAGGAAGACCTGGTATCAGCCATAACTCAAACAGATGGTGAGAAAGCTGGCTGCTGGTTTTGATGTATGGATCCCATGCTGAGCTGCAATGGGAGGTACAGGGTCAGGGAGGTACGTGTGAAATGTTTTTTATGTTTGATGTACGTTCCCTCCTAACTTAAACAAGACACCCCCTTTTTCATGGAAAGCTGAAAAATTTCAGGCTCATCCATGATCAAAATGGAATTATCTTTGTTTTGCCTATTTTCTACAGGTGCAGATGAATTTGCAATATGCTAACTTTAGGTGCAGTGTGTGTGTCTGTGCAGCCAGTCTGGACATAATGATACAGTTGGTGTAAGCCATGTAATGGCTGTGTAATCACAGTGTTATCCTCATCACATCCACCGTCAATTTGGGGAGTGTCCAACAGGAGATGGTCGGATTACCAATGTACAGCCATGCAACACACAACACCAAAGATATCCCAGCCAATTATATCTACATTAGTGCTAGAGCTAGTTTTACCAATAATATGACATTTAAAACTATGTTTAATTTTTTTCAACATATATTCATAGATTACAAACATCAGTCTTTCATGATGATATTCCAGTAAAACTAGCAATAAAACTATTTAAAACCCTCATAGAACGTATCCCATTGTTTAGAACAGTGGCTACAATTTGTACTGTCAGTATCTTGTCAGTAGCTACAGTTTGTACTGTCATCCCATTGTTTAGAACAGTAGCTTCTGTGTTTGCTTAATAGCTTATCCCATTGCATTATCCCATTACAATTTTATTGCTAAGCGTGTATTAACTAACCAGGTTTGTCTGTACTCAGCGATATCCCATTGTTTTAGTACGAGTAGCTACAGTTTGTACTGTCAGCGTATCCCACATTGTTTTAGAACCAGTGGCTACAATTTGTACTGTCAACGTATCCCATTGTTTAGTACAGTAGCTACAGTTTGTACTGTCAACGTATCCCATTGTTTAGAACAGTAGCTACTGTTTGTACTGTCAACGTATCCCATTGTTTTAAGAAGACGGTTTGTCAGTGCCAAACTTGATACTGGAACAATTGTAGGTTAGTCACTTTCGTGGAACTAAACAGGCTAGAACTGATACTCTTCCTATCTTGTTATTTATTAAGTTAGTATAGAAACACTGTAAACATTGTTTTTGTTTGTTTTGGTGATATACATGAAATGGTAAAATGGGCTGCAGGAACTGTTTATACAGTGTAAAGAAGACCTGTGAAAGTTAAATGCTTCTACAGCCAAAGCAGACAGCATATCACCTCTCTAAGAAATGTCATTCTATGCAATAAACAAGATGTTTTCCATAAAATTGTTACCTTTGTTATAGGGCCTGTAAGTCTAGACAAGTGCTACTTCTGGTTTCTGGCTCCTTTTTTGTGCACCAACTTGTGATATGCGAGACGGGGCCCAGCTTACTTCCGGTACCAGATTTCCGTTGACAGGCGTATAATCAAAAAACAGTTCTGGTTTCAAATCGCGAGACTGCGAAATATGACGTTACTCGACCGTTACTCGACCGGACCAAGTGTACAACCATGCTTAGCTGTCACAACTGTTGACAGTCATAACATTTGGCGTATTTGGGGATGGTTAGATCAGAAATTTGTTATTCCTGCAAGGATTATCCTTACTGTAACTGACAGCCATGAGACCATTCAAAAAGGTATGAAACGTTTGTCACCGGAAGTACTAAGTTCTCCAAAGTGCCGTGACCTACTTACGGACGCTATTGACACACCAATGAGAAGCTGCTTGTCATAACAAAGGATATATACTCACTGCCAAAAGAAACGCAAATTGTGTGAAATGATGATACTGACAATGAGTGAAAACATGGCGTTTTTTCTACTACCTTTACTTTCACAAAAGACAACGAGAACTCAAAAGAAAGCATTTAGTGTGTTTATTCTCCTCATGACACGAAAATCCACAAAAAGGTCATACGCTTATAAAGATAAGGGGGCATCACTCCGCTATACTTAATACTAAGTCATTGTAACTCAGATCACTTGGAGAGAATTTGCTGTGAATAAGGATACTATATTTTCGTGATGTTTTGTTCACGGTATTATCGAAAATAATGATACTCAAATCATTTGTGACAAACGTGCACCTGGCCAATGATTATACGACATTGTTTTGTCTATAACACAACATAAACAAATTCAATTAACAAGACATATATATCCTTTAAAAACGTGTGCATATATACATTTCATGAAATAAATAAATCATTTTTATTTATTATGTCAAATACTAAATGTTGATAATTAAATTAGTTTCATGAAACCATATGTGAACGATACGCAAAGTATACATTAATACTAAAAGTGTAATCCGCAGGACAGTGTGATTGTGTTTTATCTTATTCAACCGATCTTCACCTCAAAGAAATTGCCACATATGTCCAACAATGTTGACATATGACATCACTACCAATGACCGATTTCTCATGAAATGGCGCCTTTGTGGATATGGGTGCCCACGATTTTTCGAGGTAACCTTTGTCCATAAATTTATGATGTAAGTAATCGGAAACATTCTTACTATATACGTATGGTTATTTGTTTTTATTGTTTTCATTGAAAAATTCAGAAATGCCTATGTCATTCTCCATAATTTTACGCCTGGCATGGCGTTACGCTGCACAGAACTTTCGAATGAATATATCAAATTTCTGTATTGTATCTGTTTTTAATTTTCTAGTTCTTGCTACGATACTCTTTCCGTGCATATGCTAAAAGTATTGAGCTCATGCATGCTTCGAGTAGACAAACTGATGTACAAATACTTGAGAAAATGCTGCCCAGTATAAAAATGTAATTTTTTGAGTAAAATTGATATTTTATACTTATCCTGACTCATGCTCTTTTGCTTGTCTTCTTCTTCTTGCGAACATAGTGGAACACTTGTATCTCCTTAATTGAAGCTCCCTTCAATGTAAAATCACTAATTGGTACTCACCAAGAGTTGCCTCCCTTGCCCCTTTATGGCGGGAACAGGTGTCGCCACCCTCTGGCCTCATGTTTCACTCTCTCCTGAATTTGCGAGCCCAACACTTGAATTTACAGGGAAATCCAAAGTGTTATGTGGGGAGGATGGGAGGGCTAACCTCATGAGTCAGGATAAGTATAAAATATCAATTTTACTCAAAAATTACATATTTTTCCTTATCCTGACTCATGCTCTTTGCTTGTAGAATCCTACGGAAGCGGAGGTGGGCAAATCAGAATACTTTGGATTTATAGAATTAGTGATTTATATAGATATAACTGTAATAACCCCTACGGGAACTTCATAAAGGCATAGACTTAGGATAATTCCTCTATTATAAGCCATAGGTTATAATGCCATACTGGAGGTATTTACATTAATAATATACTGAGATATTATAAACAACAATATCAAAGCGACTCTGATAGAAGCTATACCACTGAACATATATACATACTGCTAGAACTCCGTAGAGTTATAAGCTAGATAATGCATGTAACAATTATGCATATTAATCTCGTAAGACTACGTGTTAGCGTTCTGAGGGACTGTCAACTGCTGTCGCGAGGACCAAGGGACGAAATGGTGAATGCCTGAGGCGTCCTCGGTGGTGATATCTCTCAGGTAGTGATTAGCAAACACCATGTTAGATTTCCAAAAGCATCCTTCCATAATTATATTCAATGAACAGTTACCGTGTAGGGCGAGAGTGGAAGCTAAAGCCCTGATCTCATGGGGATTTGATGCTGTTGGAGGGTCCAGTCCTGCTGCCTTGTAGGCCGAGAGTATGACAGTTCTTATCCATATAGATATGGTGGTGCAGAGACTTCTGTCTGAGTTGTTTGCCGACAAAGGGAATGAATAATCGTTTGAAAAATCTTAAGCCTTGTTTTGGAGCGTCGTAAATAGATTTTGAGAGCTCTGACTGGGCATAGAGATAAGTCCAGTGTATCTTGAGATCGAGAATGGAGGATAATGCAGGGATATGAAATAACCTGTCTGGTTGACCTGGTAGTTGATTTTTGGCGATGAAATCCCATCTTAATCCCAGGTGTGCTGTGTTTTGATTGTCATCAAACTGTATCCTCTCATAATCTAGTGCGTGAATTTCCGACATCCTGGCTGCTGTGGCTAGAGATAACAGGAAAAGCGTTTTCTGTGAGAGAAATTCAAAGTTTGTCGATTCCAACGGTTCATAAGCCTCACTTGTGAGGTGTTGTAACACTATATTCAGATCCCAAGCTGGAAGTGGAACTTCGCTTTTGGTCCTCCAATCGGAAAGCATTAGTAAGGCCAGTAACTCTGGAGTTTTGTCAATTTGACACCCGTTCTCATGGTAATCACAGAACTAAGCGGCAAGATATGTTGACAATGTCGAGCCTTTTAAATGTTTGTTTTGCCGTAAGTAACACAAATAATCTGCCACTTGTGGATGAGTAGCATCTCTTGCTGTAAATCCCTTATTTGCTCGTAATTCTCAAAACTGTGCCACTTGTCGTATTCGTTACAAGTTCACGTGTAGAATTATGTAAGGCAAAGCGTGACCGCTTTTGCAGCCCTGGTAGAATACCCTCTCTTGTTTAAACACATTTTAATACAGTCCATCATGAAGTTGGAATACTTCTGGGCTTCCGTGCACCTGTCTGGTGTGTGGATGTATTAATAGATTTGGCGCTTGGGTAGCTCTAGTGTTGGTTGACCGATTTCTTGAATTAGAATGGGAAACCACGTTCTGGCCCGACCAGTAGAGTAGCGACCAAAGTGAGTTGGAGGCTCTGTGTTTGTCTGATTTTCTGTAACACTTGAGGTATTATTGCTGGTGGCGGAAGCGTCGCGCGTGAGGCCTTCCCAGGATATGCTTAGAAGCGTCCGTTGCCCATGCTTGTGGGTCTGGGACTGGTGACCACGAATGTCGGTAGCTGATTGTTGAAGCGTGTTGCGAATAGATCTACTAGCGGCTCCTATTTGCTTGATTATCTGTGCAAATATTTCTGTATTGAGCATCCATTCTGTCGGTGGCGGTTGATGTGGCGAGAGAGTCGTCTGCTAGTACATTCTTGGCTCGGGAATGTGACATGCTCTGACATGTAGGTTTAGATCGTGTATTAGATCGAACAGTTGAAAGCTTAAAGTCAATAGGTTCAGTGATCTCGTTGAACCTTGTTTGTTCACATAGAAGCGCCACTGTCGAGTTGTCGGTATGAATCATTAAGTCGCATTCTGTAGAATGGTGCTCCAATGAAGTATGGCGTTGATTACAGCTTTCATCTCTAACATGTTTATATGGAGCTTGCTTTCTTGCTGATTCCATAACCCTGATGCCGTCCGGTTGGCGAGATGAGCTCCCCAACCTTGGAGCGGCGGCGTCTACATATAGATGGGTTTTGAATTCCTGCTCTTCTAAACAAATACCTTCATAAAACATTAGACCTCCTGGTCCACCATAGTAGATGAGGTCTGAGACGCGTTCGGTGGAGACTGAATGGTTGTAGGTCGTCGAGATGTGCATTGATGAAGACCTGTATTGGTAACTGTAATCTGCCTGAGACTGTCATGTCTTGGGCTGATGTGAGAGAGACCAACACGCTCTGCCATTGTCGTGAGTGGTAGCGGAGAGTAGAGCTGGCGGAATGGTCTGTTGGATCTTGAGCCAGCGGTCTTCTGTACTGACGATCACGGTTGTGATTCGTGATAAATCGAATGCCTAGGAACTGCAGATCTTCTGCGATGGTACTAGGTCCGACTTGAGAGTAAGTTTACTAACCATCCTAGCTGTGTTAGTAGCTTTATGATGTAGTTTAACTGTAGTTTGAGGCGCTGTGGATTTTGATCTACTTGTATCCGTCGTCGTCGGGTAGAGCGCATCGCGTTAGCCCTAGGCGATGTAGATAGGTGACAATAGGTTTCGTTATCCTCATTGAATAGCCAGGGGCTGATGATATGCCGAATGGGAATTACTTTCCATTGGTAATGTAGCCCGTCTAGTGTAAATCTTAGATATTTCCTGGATTCGGGATGTATCGGGATATGTAGATATCGTCTTGCAGATCTATACTGGCCATGTAATCCATGGGGTGAATCAACTGCGTAACTGAGGAAGGTGTATCATCTTGAAACTTTGGTGGTTTGCGTAGATAATTCCTGTTGAAAAAGCTCATGTTGTAAATGAGTCTGTATTTCTCCTTGGAGTTTTCTTGGGTACTAGGAAAACTGGGGAGTAGAAAGCCTGGTTCGATGTTTACTTGATCTAGTACTTCTATGGCCTGCTTGGTTATGAGTGATGTAACCGCCTCTCTTAACTTTGGTAGTTGTTGTGCCTGTAAGTTCCCGAACTTGTAAGGGTTGACTGTCAGCGGGCGTGGCCTGTAGTGGGATCTGAAATCCGTGTTGAAGAATGTTGGAGACATAAGGGTCTTGTAACATTCCCCAGTTCTCCCAGTGTAGTTGGAAGGCGTCCACCCACTTGTGGCGGTTGTACTGGAGCGGCTGGGGGTGGAAGACTCCAGTCGTTCGAACCTGTCTTTCAGCGTTTATAGTTGCGGGAACCTCTGGGTGTCCTGCCTCTTCCTGACCCTCCTCTATAGTTGCCATATGGGCGAAGAAAGAATCTTTTCCCCTGGCTGGCTATCTTCCTATCCCGTGCTTTCTGTAGTCCGAGAACTTAGATCTCCTGAGTATCTTTGTGAAGTCTGCCTGATGGCGCTGGCTAGCGTGTCCATCGACTTGATCATAAGGACTTCTCTGGAGTCCTTAGTGACTTCCTTGGAGACTTTGTCTATTCCTCCGTCAAAGATGTTTGGGGATGACCACGGGGCTGTATAGAGTGGAGCTGTAAAGTTCTCACCCCAGCTGCAGGAAGCGCGAGGAGGCCTTGACGACGAGCTAAGGTCAGTGCTGCTGAGACAGATGTGAGATGATCTGTAAGGAACTGCTGGTCCTTCTTTTGCATCAGTAGGGCGAGTAGATCATCCTATCATCTTCAGAGGTCAGTATTCACGAAATCTGGTGATAAGTGTCTCATTGATCGTTCTAGATCTATTTAGGCCAAAAACATCGTCTCGTCATGTTTTCTATCTGCACCAACTTACGATCGTCAATCTTGTAGTTCTTGTTCTTAACATGGCTGATCAGCTTGTAGTTGTCATCGATGTCTTGTGCCTAACTCAGGAAGGGTCCATGTTGTGCGTGGAGAACTTCTTAAGCGTGAAAGTTCGGCAGATGTGGTGTCTGCACTTTACGTTAGCTTTAATGAAGGCTGTATCTAGATTATGTGGCACCGTAGCAATCGGGATTACGTCGGAGGTAAGGTGATGGCGTCTGCATCGTCTTCCTTCATCAGGTATGTCTGCGCTGAGTTGCCACTCTTGGGCCGGTGAAGATAAATCTAGGTTGTTTACCATCCAATATCTTATCTCAGCGTCTGAGAAGATGATGCCTCCATCATCTTCTGTACCAGCATCGGAGATGAGAGGTTGATGCTCTTCTGATGCTGACCTGTGGGCTGCTATCTCTATGTCGGGTGACACTTTCGGGGAGACCTGAGTGTAGACCTGTGTGCCGACTTGTGTGGTGACCTGCGCGGTGATGTGCGTGGAGATCGGGCGTGGTGAGCGGCGTGGAGATCGTCTAGGTGATCTCGTCTATGGGAAGACCTAGATCTGCGAGGAGAATGTTGGCGGGCCCGTGAAGCTCTTGAATAGTCCCTTGGCGTCCTTCTGGGCGATGGCGATCTGTGTGGCGGCCTTCGTGCAGCTTCCTCTGCGTCGGACCTGGGGCTGGCCCTTGACTTCGTGGCGGTTTCCGTGGCGTCTGGTGGTCTGAGTCTGCATCTGAGGATGAGGCCGAGGGCGGTGGCGATCTCTCCGTCTTCGCGAAGGCCTTCGCGAAGACTGTACATGTGCGTCCTTCGTCGAGGTGGTCTGTGACTTCCTTCTCGAAGGCTGCTTCGTCGTGGCTGCTACGCTGACTGGGGGTGCCTCTGGGGTATCGTCTGCGTTGCTCGGGCCCTGGGCTGGCTGCTTCCCTCGACTGTAGTGGCCCTCCATCATGGTCATGATCTGCCGTAACAGCTCGTCTGGGATGGTCTGCGACGAAGTAGTCGGTGCCCTCTCTGCGATGACAGCTGCTGAGCCCTCAGGGAAGTCGTCTGACATCAGTGTAGAGGCATCAGGCTGCATGGCGATCTCTGCTGATGTCACTGTAGCTGTCACCCGGTCGCTTCTTGTGGCGTACGTCAGGGATGATGATCGGCTGATCATCGTAGAGGCCCAGTTCGGCGGCTGGAACGATCTCGGCTGAGAAAGTTCTTGACGATTTCGTAGACTTCCCCTTGGATGTCGACGCTGCCCTGGGGGTCCAAAGTCTGCGTTGGGAAGATGTCGTGGCCCTCTTGGACTTTAGCTGCGATGACGGGACGTCTGGGGAGGCAGGACGCTTCTTAGAGGTGGCGGACTGCATCCCACGCCCATCTTCCGACGGAGTCTCTTGCGAAACACCAGACGGGAGGGGGTCTATCGACAGCAGCTGACTGGAAGGGGAATCCGATGTATCGGCCATGTCTAACCCTTGTTTGCGTGACCTATCTGCGGTACGTCTCACGGCGCAAAGATATTTTTGAAAAGCAGAATTGGATAGATTAATGCAGTAACTGCAACGTGTATCAAACGCACAAGGCGTAGCACAACTAGGGCATAATACATGCGGGTCAGCAACCGAAAAACGTAAATTGCAAATAGTACAGATTTTCATCAACGTAAATACTAGCTGAACAATCACGAACTCACGTGAATAAACAGTAGAAATACGATTAATTATCAATGCAAATTAATGAAGGATACTAGCTATACCTCTATAGTAACCTATAAGAGGTAATAAACTAAGAAAAACCAAAGGATATAGTGTGTAAGGAGACACAGGCGCTCTCACATCCTGCTCACTGGGCGAAGAAGGAGAGAGTGAAACATGAGGCCAGAGGGTGGCGACACCTGTTCCCGCCAAAAAGGGGCAAGGGAGGCAACTCTTGGTGAGTACCAATTAGTGATTTTACATTGAAGGGAGCTTCAATTAAGGAGATACAAGTGTTCCACTATGTTAGCAAGAAGAAGAAGACAAGCAAAAGAGCATGAGTCAGGATAAGGAAAAATTCTGATTTTCGCTTTGTTTACTTTCCTAGCAAGTGCTGTGTTATGAGCACAATGCTCCGTTTTCACACCCAATATGTTTCGTTTTTTTTTCTAGACACTTGGTTTTAGTGACAAAGACCATTTGTAAGTTGATTCTAAAATGTATGAGGAATTCAGTGATGCATTTGTCACAACTGAATATGAAATATACATATATACAAGCGAAACTTGATTTTGTAAACACTATCCAATATGGCGGAAAGCTCACTCGGCATTCGTGTTCGTGTATTTTCCAAAACATCCCAACCGATTCTAGGTTTATCGGCGACGTTTCAGAATTATTTACATGTGTTTCTTCACGAGAGTAACGGTTACGTGTTTACGTCGCGGAATTGTGGGAAGTATTTAGGTGAATCTGCGAATATAATGAAAACATTTACATTAGGACGTCATTAGATAATGATACGCTAATAAGTGTTTGATACAACGTGTTTAACGTTGCCATGAACTAATGATGCATTAAGGATTTAATGTATCATTAGGGTTTAATGTTGACATTAGTTAATGAAGCAATGATACAACCGGATCCTGGTAAATCAGAATGTGACATTTAACAGATAGATTACCTCAAGACATTATGATTTACCATTTGAATTGTATATTCTAATCTATTGTTGTATACACTGTGTGTGTGTGTGCGTGCGTGCGTGCGTGCGTGTGCCTACTGGGGCGGTGGGGTAGCCTAGTGGTCAAAGCATTCGCTCATCACACGGAAGACATGGGTTCGATTCTCTACATGGGCACAATGTGTGAAGCCCATTTCTGGTGTCCCCTGCTGGGATAATGCTGGGATATTGCTAAAAGGGGCATAAAGTAAACTCACTCACTAACACCTACTGTAATGTTCGCCTACTAATATTAACAATGATTCATCAATGTAATGGTGTAACGTTGGCAAGGAAACCTCATCTTTGTAAATGGATGAGTGAGTGAGTGAGTGAGTGAGTGAGCGAGCGAGCCGAGTGGCACATAATGAATTGTGAATCAGAAATGTTGAAACCATTCGCACATCATTCCACAGGCATTGTTTGACCTTGCACGTGACAAATCTACAAACCATAGCTTTGCTTCTGATTGGCTCAAACTGATGCAGGTACCAGTTCTGGTGGACAGGCCACACTGGTGTATAACATATACAGAACATGGTGTTCTGACCACAGTTTTTGAAACAATCAGTCCCAAGGCAACAATAAAATTACAAAAATTGTTTCATTGCCCTCGAAATCCTCTCAACCAAACAACTTTAAGTGTTTCATTTTGTATTCTAACAGTTTAGATCTTTTGGCACTTTCTGATTCATAATTTTTTGCCATGATATTGACACAGTACAGTGATGCAGAACATCTTGCCTTTCTCTGTCCCAAACAAGACTGCCATGATATTGACACAGTAGATCTTTTGGCCTTTCTCTGTCCCAAACAAGACTGCCATGATAATGATATTGACACAGTACAGTGATGCAGAACATCTTGCCTTTCTCTGTCCCAAACAAGACTGTCATGATATTGACACAGTACAGTGATTCACAACATCTTGCCTTTCTCTGTCCCAAACAAGACTGCCATGATATTGACACAGTACAGTGATTCACAACATCTTGCCTTTCTCTGTCCCAAACAAGACTGCCATGATATTGACACAGTACAGTGATGCAGAACATCTTGCCTTTCTCTGTCCCAAACAAGACTGCCATGATATTGACACAGTACAGTGATTCACAACATCTTGCCTTTCTCTGTCCCAAACAAGACTGCCATGATATTGACACAGTACAGTGATGCATGAACATCTTGCCTTTCTCTGTCCCAAACAAGACTGCCATGATATTGACACAGTACAGTGAGTACAGTGATGCAGAACATCTTGCCTTTCTCTGTCCCAAACAAGACTGCCATGATATTGACACAGTACAGTGATTCACAACATCTTGCCTTTCTCTGTCCCAAACAAGACTGCCATGATATTGACACAGTACAGTGATTCACAACATCTTGCCTTTCTCTGTCCCAAACAAGACTGCCATGATATTGACACAGTACAGTGATGCAGAACATCTTGCCTTTCTCTGTCCCAAACAAGACTGCCATGATATTGACACAGTACAGTGATTCACAACATCTTGCCTTTCTCTGTCCCAAACAAGACTGCCATGATATTGACACAGTACAGTGATTCACAACATGATGCCATGATATTGACACAGTACAGTGATTCACAACATCTTGCCTTTCTCTGTCCCAAACAAGACTGCCATGATAGTGACACAGTACAGTGATTCACAACATGATGCCAGACCAGTTGTTCAGTGTTCATCTACATAGGCCTTGAACTGTCTTATGAATATCTTCTCCACAGTGTAAACTTGGACCTTTTACTGGCTCTTCAAATAGACCCTAATTCTGAAATGACTCTTCCACAAGATCCAATAGACACTGCAGTGGTTAGAAAATGTACAAAGTAGGATTTCTGACCAAAGATAGGTTGAAGGTTGATTAAAATGGGCAAACAATGAGCAATCATTTAAAAGGTTGCACCCTTCACCCTTTGTGACCTGTCAACTAAAAAGGCAGTACACTACACAACATGTGATCTGTCAATGTGAAGTTAGTACCCTACACCCCAAGTGATCCATCAATGAAGAGGGTGCACCCTACACCCAATGTGACCTATCAATTAAAGGGATGCAGCCTACACCCCGAGTGATCCATCAATGAAAAGGGTGGAGCCTACACCCAATGTGACCTGTCAATGAAAAGGGTGCACGCTACACCCAAGTGATCCATCAATGAAAAGGGTGCATCCTACACCCAATGTGACCTGTCAATGAAAAGGGTGGAGCCTACACCTAATGTGACCTATCAATGAAAAGGGTGCACCCTACACCCAATGTGACCTGTCAATGAAAAGGGTGCAGCCTACACTACACCCATCAATGAAAGGGTGCAGCCTACACCCAATGTGACCTGTCAATGAAAAGGGTGCAGCCTACACCCAATGTGACCTATCAATGAAAAGGGTGCACCCTACACCCAATGTGACCTGTCAATGAAAAGGGTGCAGCCTACACCCAATGTGACCTATCAATGAAAAGGGTGCATCCTACACCCAATGTGACCTGTCAATGAAAAGGGAAAAGGGTGCAATGAAAGGGATGCCCCTACACCCAATGTGACCTATCAATGAAAAGGGTGCACCCTACACCCAATGTGACCTGTCAATGAAAGGGATGCACCCTACACCCAATGTGATCCTGTCAATGAAAAGGGTGCAGCTACACCCAATGTGACCATCAATGATCAATGACCTGTCAATGAAACCCAATGTGACCTGCAATGAAAGGGTGCACCCCAAGCATCCATCAATGAAAAGATCCATCAATGAAAGGGTGCATCCTACACCCAATGTGACCTGTCAATGAAAGGGTGGAGCCTACACCTAATGTGACCTGTCAATGAAAGGGTGCACCTACACCCAATGTGACCATCAATGAAAAGGGTGCACGCTACACCCAAGTGATCCATCAATGAAAAGGGTGCACCCTACACCCCAAGTGATCCATCAATGAAAAGGGTGCACCCTACACCCCAAGTGATCCATCAATGAAAAGGGTGCACCCTACACCCAATGTGACCTGTCAATGAAAAGGGTGCACCCTACACCCAATGTGACCTGTCAATGAAAAGGGTGCACCCTACACCCCAAGTGATCCATCAATGAAAAGGGTGCACCCTACACCCCAAGTGATCCATCAATGAAAAGGTGCACCCTACACCCAATGTGACCTGTCAATGAAAGGGTGCACCCTACACCCAATGTGACCTGTCAATGTAAAGGGTGCACCCTACACCCCAAGTGATCCATCAATGAAAAGGGTGCACCCTACACCCCAAGTGATCCATCAATGAAAAGGTGCACCCTACACCCAATGTGACCTGTCAATGAAAAGGGTGCACCCTACACCCAATGTGACCTGTCAATGAAAGGGTGCACCCTACACCCCAAGTGATCCATCAATGAAAAGGGTGCACCCTACACCCAATGTGACCTGTCAATGAAAAGGGTGCACCCTACACCCCAAGTGATCCATCAATGAAAAGGTGCACCCTACACCCAATGTGACCTGTCAATGAAAAGGGTGCACCCTACACCCAATGTGACCTGTCAATGAAAAGGGTGCACCCTACACCCAATGTGACCTGTCAATGAAAAGGGTGCACGCTACACCCCAAGTGATCCATCAATGAAAAGGGTGCACCCTACACCCCAAGTGATCCATCAATGAAAAGGGTGCACCAAATCCCCATCTAACTATCAGTGTAAAAGGTGCACCTTACATTTCTATCAAATGTGTTACATGAAGTTCAACCCTTTTTTTTCACACATAGGAGTAGATATAGGTACAGTACCTGCCACTGTCTGTGCGTGAACTGGGGGTGGACTTGCCACTGTGACGCCCATTGTCTGGGCCAGACATGCCTGTGTTATATAGCAGCAGGGCTCCTTTCCTCTGCCATGTCTCTCAGATATTCTGCAAAAATGGCAACAGATCACATTAAACCATTCTTTAGGGACTGTTGCCCGGTACACAACCATTACCTACATGTTAATACACTGCAAGGGCACACATATTCTATCTGGGACAATGGACCACATTAGAGTGAGTGAGTGAGTGAGTGAGTGAGTGAGTGAGTGAGTGAGTGAGTGAGTGAGTGAGTGAGTGAGTGAGTGAGTGAGTGAGTGAGTGAGTGAGTGAGTGAGTGAGTGAGTGAGTGAGTGAGTGAGTGAGTGAGTGAGTGAGTGAGTGAGTGAGTGAGTGAGTGAGAGTGAATGAATGGGTATTCTGGTATGTTGGGGTCAGATAAGGGCTTCAAACCTTAGTCTAAACTACTAAACTATTACTAATGCATTTGTGCTCAATTATTTGACTTCACATGAAATTGACATCGTCATCTTTGGCCTTGTTAAAAATACCATTTTTGTCAAACTTGACAAATGGGCACCTGGCGAAAACTTCAGAAAAGGTATGGCTATAGCATAGATCAGATCAGAGAAAGTCATCAGCAGCTATGAGCAGTTTCTAAAAGAAAGTTTTTAAGAATGAATATGGACAACAGCTGTATCCTATCCTGTTATCATCAGCTTGTTCACAGCCATACACACCATCCTCTTGACAATAGACCACTATACACTAAGCAGCCACTGCAAAACACATGCAGACTACAGCATGTTGGCTACATTGTTGACATGACCTGATGGCGTGCAGGTCAAAGTGACATTTACAACATCTCTATAATTAACATTCTACCCAGTATGATTTCCTAGGCATTTTAACTTTATATTCTGGGATCTTCTTCTTCAGTCAAAATGAAGAAGACTGAAAAACAAAAGTATGTGACGTTTATTATATCTTAGATGAGAAAGAATAGATTGTCAAAATCTGTCATAATCAATGGATGAGTTGTCAGGGATAGATGTGTTGCCCATCATCTAAGATGCCACCAGTTAACATGAAGCTAGAGATAACTGGATCTTTTTCTATCACTTTATATTGGAGAAATCTGGCCAGGAACAACATCAATAACAGTTCAATGTTTGGCTCTTTGACATCACTACAAAGAGACATTTTCAGTAGCTCAAAAATCTGTATTTGGGGCTGGTGACCCTAATACTTCATACCTCTTGTCTGAATGGTTTTCACTTCCTATAAGTCTTCAGTAAACATGTCATCATTTCTACTTCATATATTTTCACAAAACGAATTGCTTTGAAAAGAAACTGATTATCATCAATGTGTGTCAATAACTGACCACTAATAATGTTGAATGCAGAATTAGAGATAATTGTGCTAACACTAGAAGTTTATTTCATATTGATCTGGGCCCGGTTGTTACTCGATTATCTTAACCTTGGTTAACTCCTAACGGCCGGTTAAATCCTTAACCGGACGTTAGGTAACTGAACTTTAAATATGTGTTGTTCAAAACATGGTTAGTCATGCCGTTAGCTAACGTCGCCGTCAAAGTTTAACAGTGTGGTTAACTTCACTGGTTAGCTTCCATATATCCCATAATTCTGTTTTCTGTTTACTTCCGGTTTACCAAAAATGGAAACGCAAAATGTCGCCTGAACCCCAAGGAAAAAGAGAAGTCGAAATTTCTCTGCTGACGAAGAGAATGTAATCCAGTCAATGGTTGAGGCCAACTCTATAGTATATCATAGGCATGCGAATGTCGTAGCACTACGAATGTTTTGTATTGTAACACAAGGTTCCAGCCGTTTGCATAATTTATATTTCAAAGACATATGATCCCAGCTCTGTGTGGGACTTACTTCAATTCCAACAACAGAAATGACATTTTAATGAAAAACTATAGCACAGCTATAGATAAAATATGATGAATGCATGAAAAAAATATTAATATTAGAAGCATGTTGTCCCTGGATAGAAAATGTATAAATATTACACACAGAGTTACGCTTAGATGGCTACAGTCTTAATGAATCTTTGAATTCCCACAAGACCTATTGCTCACTTTTCACTCCTTAAATTGTCATTTCTGTATGGCCAAGTCGTGAAGATGCTATCAATATCATTTATTAATTATTTGCCAAGTCTGTCAAAAATTGTAATGTATGAACACACATTGCCAAATCTTTTAATATCAAACAATATAGATGTTGTGAAATTAATACCATTAGCTTTTATGTGAAATATGCATTTAATGCCAATAGAAACTTAATATGTTACTAGCACCACGTGCAAGTAATCAAACTGTATTTTGTAGGGGAGACCGGGGTCAATTGTAACACAGGGCAATAGTAACAAGGGCGATTACTCTAAAAGTTTTCGCTCAAGCATAGTGTACGTGAGAAGAGTTATTTCCATTTACTTTCCTGCAGAACACATCCAGGCGTTTTTCAGCTGCTCGCTCATGGTGAGATACAGTTAACAAAGAATCGTTTTTCACATGGGAAAGTAAATTTTTCACAAAACGTAATAAAGGTTCTTAATGCATTAAATGTTGCTTGTTATGAAACTAATTAACAAGTGTAAAATTGAGGTATTACTACATATTTTGAAGAAGAAATATTTGAGAAGCCCAAAGTTGTTAACATGTGACGTGGCATGAAACATGGCTACTACCATCGGGGGCAATTGTAACACTGTGTTACAATTGCCCCCATGTAATTTTGCCTTGTTTTAGGATAATGAAGCAAATTATGATGAAGGTTTTATGTTAGTTCTTTACTAGTTTTGTCATAGTAGAACATTTTCAGTGTTATGTTGATAGTATTAGCCCTCCGGTGAAAGTTTTTGGTGTTAGTCTTTGTATTATATTTTGTGCATACGAAAACGAAAACGCTGTAGTAGATGAACATAATATCCTCGATACTCATTAATAAGGTGAACCTCCATTTATGCATAGATAGTTCTTTTCAGTGTCTTCAAGGACGGAAAACATGTATTATATTTCATAAAGGTATTATAGAACGCTGCAACGATTCGGCAGAGAAATACTATTGTGCCATTGTATTCCTTCTATGAACCTATCAGTGTATAACATTAGCATTCAGATATTGTTATAAAATAAGTTAAAAATTCCAAATATTATCGTGTAATATGACAAGAGATAGTGTTGTGTTCACTGTGACAAAAAGGTTTCGATATTCAAATATAACATTTAATCAAAGTGACTACGAAGTAGGCCCGCATATCACTCACAGCAGAAATAGATACAAAATAATGTTTTGTTTATTTTCCTACACATCAGTTGCGAGAGCAATGTTTATGCTAACTAAGTTTTCGTCAATTTATATAGCATTTTTAAAAGATGATTTGCTTCAATTAAAAAATTCGAAGAATGAAAAAGAAATTAGGCCTATTGCTGAAATGATTAGTAAAAATATAATTAAAATCCATCTATGGGAAAGGATGCCAGACGGACATATCCAAACAAAATCGGATAATTACTTGGAGTATAGACTTTCAAAAATAGCATATTAATTAACAATGATATCAGTTTTTCATAAAATCACTAATAATTCTGAAACGTTGCCGATAAACCTGGAATCGTGTTCAGATGTTTTCATAAATACACTCACACGAACGCCCAAGTGCACTTTGCGCCCTATTGGATAGTGTTTACAAAATCACGTTTCGCGAAGGCCGGTATTGAAACGCCAATTACATCACTTATATTTCATATTCAGCGGCGACAAATGAATCACTGAATTCTAAGGCTGGGACGGGTACTCGAATCCGGGTCGGGTACAGCTGGAATCGAGTATCCGGAAAGGGAGAGAGCTCTGTAATGACAAGGGCAGACAATAGCTTGTCTTTTTCATTTTTGACGTAACACACATTTACATCATTGAGTGAGTGAGTGAGTGAGTTTAGTTTTACGCCGCACTCAACAATATTCCAGCTATATGGCGGAGGTCTGTAAATAATCTAGTCTGGACCAGACAATCCAGTGATCAACAACATGAGCATCGATGTGCGCAATTGGGAACCGATGACATTTGTCAACCAAGTCAGCGAGTCTGACCACCCGATCCCGTTAGTCGCCTCTTACGACAAGCATGGGTAACTGAAGATCAATATTCTAACCCGGAAATTCGCGGGGTTTTACATCATTGGTATTGTCCGATTAATGGAGCATAGTTTTAATGACTGTAATTTATCTGTGCATGAGCAGTGAGTAGTGAAGTTACAGTAGCAGCAGGAACGAAACGTTCGTTGTTATAACGAAGAATGTAAGTAATGGTGTTACTCTCTATATTGGTTAAACAGACGTAAATTAAATAGCTTGAGGTCAGTTTTAATGTCTTATTACCAACTGTTCAAGTCTTCTATAATAATCTCTGTCAAATCGTGATTGAATATTCAGAAAGTTGACCAATGTATTTCTTACATTTCGGTACTTTCGATTCGATTCGGGTACGTAATTGCGGGTACTCGATTCCATTTTTTCCTTCTCGTCCCAGCCCTACTGAATTCCTCATACATTTTAGAATCTAATTATAACTGGTCTTTGTCACCAATACCAAGCGCCTAGATAAACTGAAACGAAAGATATTGGGGGTGGAAACAAATGCTGTGCTCGAAAGACAACACCTGTTTGAAATGTAAACAAAGAAATTTTCAGACTTTACACTGTGTAGCATTTTCTCAAATTTTCAGACACCCATTTGCATGGAAAGAGCATAGTAGCAAGAAATAGGAAATTAAAAATAGATACATTGCGGATACGTCCTTGTACATTGATCAACAATGATGAAAAAAGGCTTTCACCTTGGAATTGATTGGGAAATGTAATTATTCTTGTGTCTAATATTCTAGTTATTTCATTACATGGTTGAAAAAATATACACATGGAAGAAAGTACTGCAGCACCCCCCCATAAAGCCATTTACATGCATATCATAATTATGTATGTATGTTTGTATGAGTTTTTATACCCATTGGGCACATTTATTTTAGATGTGCACATGCTGTGATCAAAGACTGGCATTACATGTTATACATGAACATATCCTTAGCAAATATCATGTTTCAGGAAACTGTTCTTGAAGCTCATGATTAGCTTGGTGTCAACCTTGACGTCACTGGAATTTGAGGTCATGGGGATTGGTCCAATGGTTGGGCGAAAGTCGATTTCTTTTGCTCCTGACTGATGGCCGAGCTCATGTTCAGTGCACCAGAAACACTGCATATGCACAACGGTGGGGATCAGATAAGGGTTGTTGTACCACATTTTGATGACCATCCACTGAACACAGGCCAGTTAGACGGCAATGCTTGGCCACATTGTGCACATGTTGTTGGTGATTGCTTACATCATGAGGCAGTAGCAACTACACCTTGGCCCACCGGGAGTCTTGAGCATGTTTAGGACATTATGGATCGCAGAATACACCAGAGAGATTCTCCAGTACAAAATCTGTATCGGAACAAGCCATCAAGAATGGAATGCATTATCAAGTTCAACGTCTGATACAGTCAATGAAGAGGAGGGTCAGGGATTGCAGTTGGTGGAGGTTACACCAGACATTGTGCTCAGTTTCTGATACTTAGGAAATTCCATGAAAATGACCACACTTGTTACAACCATAGTTATCAGCACTACAAAATGACCACACTTGTTACAACCATAGTTACCAGCACTACAAAATGACCACACTTGTTACAACCAGTTATCAGCACTACAAAATGACCACACTTGTTACAACCATAGTTATCAGCACTACAAAATGACCACACTTGTTACAACCAGTTATCAGCACTACAAAATGACCACACTTGTTACAACCATAGTTATCAGCACTACAAAATGACCACACTTGTTACAACCATAGTTATCAGCACTACAAAATGACCACACTTGTTACAACCATAGTTATCAGCACTACAAAATGACCACACTTGTTACAACCATAGTTATCAGCACTACAAAATGACCACACTTGTTACAACCATAGTTACCAGCACTACAAAATGACCACACTTGTTACAACCAGTTATCAGCACTACAAAATGACCACACTTGTTACAACCATAGTTATCAGCACTACAAAATGACCACACTTGTTACAACCAGTTATCAGCACTACAAAATGACCACACTTGTTACAACCATAGTTATCAGCACTACAAAATGACCACACTTGTTACAACCATAGTTATCAGCACTACAAAATGACCACACTTGTTACAACCATAGTTATCAGCACTACAAAATGACCACACTTGTTACAACCATAGTTATCAGCACTACAAAATGACCACACTTGTTACAACCATAGTTATCAGCACTACAAAATGACCACACTTGTTACAACCATAGTTATCAGCACTACAAAATGACCACACTTGTTACAACCAGTTATCAGCACTACAAAATGACCACACTTGTTACAACCATAGTTATCAGCACTACAAAATGACCACACTTGTTACAACCATAGTTATCAGCACTACAAAATGACCACACTTGTTACAACCATAGTTATCAGCACTACAAAATGACCACACTTGTTACAACCATAGTTATCAGCACTACAAAATGACCACACTTGTTACAACCATAGTTATCAGCACTACAAAATGACCACACTTGTTACAACCAGTTATCAGCACTACAAAATGACCACACTTGTTACAACCATAGTTATCAGCACTACAAAATGAGTCAAGTTTTTGTCATGTTTACTTGTACGAACTATGGCAAAGGAATTTATCCTCCCTTCACTCATCCACTAGGTGCACTGATCCGGACGACCCAACCTTTAACTGACAGTGCATAATGTATGCACAATGCAAGTTGTACATGTCACTATTACACTAAGAGACAGCTAACCGGTATGGCCTTCACCTCCACTGGTAAGTTCACGCTGCTGCATGGGCAGTATATCGTTTCCCTTGAACGATGATATATGTCCTGAAATAGTTGTTCCGTGACTCCATGATACATCAGAACAAGAGTCATCAGAAGATGACATATCCCCCCGGCCCCCACATCTTTGAAAGAACAAATCATCTGACAGTTACTTAAAGTCCAGCTTGATTTTAGACTAAGTGCAAATCGTTTCCATGGAAATCATGAAAAAAATAAATGACAAAAATCTGCAAATAGCAAAAGGCACCACTTTGGGATCTGCCTCACATATCTGCCAAGTTTTGCTGAAAGATATTAAGAAGTTTTCGTTGTGTTCGAAACAAAACCCATCCCTTCCTTTTTTGAGACTAAGTTCAATCATTTCCATGGAAACCGAGAAAATAATAAATCACAAATATCTGCAAATAGCAAAAGGCATCACTTCAATATCTGCCTCACATATCTGCCAAGTTTTGCTGAAAGATATAGAGAGGTTTTGAGTTGTGCTCGAAACGGCCCACCCCTCACTTTTGGGATTAAGTCCGAATCGCTTCCATGGAAACCGGGAAAATAAAATGCCAAAATCTGCAAATAGCAAAAGGCACAACTTTAGGATCTGTTTGATATATCTATCAAGTTTTGTTGAAAAATATTATATGGTTTTTGAGTTGTGCTCGAAACGAAAGCAATCCTTACTTTTGAGACTAAGTCCAAAATGTTTCCATGGAAACCAAGAAAATAAAATGCCAAAAATCGGCAAATAGCAAAAGGCACCACTTAAGGTTCTGTTTCATACATCTACCAAGTTTTGTTGAAAAATATTGAACGGTTCTTGAGTTATGCTCCGAAACGGCTTCCCACCCTCACTTTTGGGATTAAGTCCGAATCGTTTCCATGGAAACCGGAAAAATAAAATGCCAAAAATCTGCAAATAGCAAAAGGCACAACTTTAGGATCTGTTTGATATATCTATCAAGTTTTGTTGAAAAATATTATATGGTTTTTGAGTTGTGCTCCGGAAACGAAAGCAATCCTTACTTTTTGAGACTAAGTCCAAAATGTTTCCATGGAAACCAAGAAAAATAAAAATGCCAAAAATCGGCAAATAGCAAAAGGCACCACTTAAGGTTCTGTTTCATACATCTACCAAGTTTTGTTGAAAAATATTGAACGGTTCTTGAGTTATGCTCCGGAAACGAAGCCCACCCCTCACTTTTGGGATTAAGTCCGAATCGTTTCCATGGAAACCGGGAAAAATAAAAATGCCAAAAATCTGCAAATAGCAAAAGGCACAACTTTAGGATCTGTTTGATATATCTATCAAGTTTTGTTGAAAAATATTATATGGTTTTTGAGTTGTGCTCCGGAAACGAAAGCAATCCTTACTTTTTGAGACTAAGTCCAAAATGTTTCCATGGAAACCAAGAAAAATAAAAATGCCAAAAATCGGCAAATAGCAAAAGGCACCACTTAAGGTTCTGTTTCATACATCTACCAAGTTTTGTTGAAAAATATTGAACGGTTCTTGAGTTATGCTCCGGAAACGAAGCCCACCCCTCACTTTTGGGATTAAGTCCGAATCGTTTCCATGGAAACCGGGAAAATTAAAAATGCCAAAAATCTGCAAATAGCAAAAGGCACAACTTTAGGATCTGTTTGATATATCTATCAAGTTTTGTTGAAAAATATTATATGGTTTTTGAGTTGTGCTCCGGAAACGAAAGCAATCCTTACTTTTTGAGACTAAGTCCAAAATGTTTCCATGGAAACCAAGAAAAATAAAATGCCAAAATCGGCAAATAGCAAAAGGCACCACTTAAGGTTCTGTTTCATACATCTACCAAGTTTTGTTGAAAAATATTGAACGGTTCTTGAGTTATGCTCCGAAACGAAGCCCACCCTCACTTTTTGGGATTAAGTCCGAATCGTTTCCATGGAAACCGGAAAATAAAATGCCAAAAATCTGCAAATAGCAAAAGGCACAACTTTAGGATCTGTTTGATATATCTATCAAGTTTTGTTGAAAAATATTATGTGGTTTTTGAGTTGTGCTCCGAAACGAAAAGCAATCCTTACTTTTTGAGACTAAGTCCAAAATGTTTCCATGGAAACCAAGAAAATAAAATGCCAAAAATCGGCAAATAGCAAAAGGCACCACTTAAGGTTCTGTTTCATATATCTACCAAGTTTTGTTGAAAAATATTGAACGGTTCTTGAGTTATGTCTCGAAAACGAAGCCCACCCTCACTTTTGGGACTAAGTCCAAATCGTTTCCATGGAAACCGGGAAAAATAAAATGCCAAAATCTGCAAATAGCAAAAGGCACCACTTTAAGGTTCTGTTTGATATATCTACCAAGTCTTGTTGAAAAATATTGAACGGTTCTTGAGTTATGCTCCGAA
Source organism: Haliotis rubra (assembly GCF_003918875.1). Taxonomy (NCBI): domain Eukaryota; kingdom Metazoa; phylum Mollusca; class Gastropoda; order Lepetellida; family Haliotidae; genus Haliotis; species Haliotis rubra. The sequence goes on along the minus strand of NW_025767231.1, from coordinate 526,933 downwards.
ACGAAGCCCACCCCTCACTTTTGGGACTAAGTCCGAATCGTTTCCATGGAAACCGGGAAAAATAAAAATGCCAAAAATCTGTGAAATGCAAAAGGCACCACTTTAGGATCTGTTTGATATATCTACCAAGTTTTGTTGAAAAATATCGAACGGTTCTTGAGTTATGCTCCGGAAACGAAGCCCACCCTTCTTTAAGACTAAGTCCAAAACGTTTCCATGGAAACCGAGAAAAATAAAAATGACAATTATCTGTAAATAGCAAAAGGCACCACCTTAGGTTATTTTTGACATATCTACCAATTTTGGTTAAAAAATATCGAACGGTCTTTGAGTTATGGTCCGGAAACAAAATGATTACGGACGGACGGACGGACAGACGGACGAGGCGACGACTATATCCCACCGCATTATATGCCGGTGGGATAAAAACCCACAAAAGATTAATTGTAACTCAGGTATCATTAAAGCAATATCTACCTCATAATCTAACGCATAAAAATCCTAAATCTTTACTCCAAAGGTGCCATTATTGTTTTGTGTGCTCTATTTACATCCTACCTTACAAGTTCACATTACTAGTGCCGTTTAATTTATTTTGTTTACAGAAGGTTTCAGCTACCAGTTGAAAGTGTTTGGAGTAAAATAAGGGGAAATTGTTTATTATGGCTACAATGTGATGTGTTTGACTGTATAGTGCAAGTGTTTTAATATAATAGGCACTTGTAAACTTGGCTCTGTCTTTACATGTTGAAAGTTGTCGCATCGCACATTCACTCGGGAACCCTACCGGAAGTGAGAAGTTGTACCGTCGCTTACATCATTTCAAAAGGAGCGTTATCACCCCTCGCAACAAAAAATATGCCCATTACATGTTAACCTTGAGGTTCAATTTATCCAGACAGTTAAGTTAAATCATTGTTTGGATAAGTTTCTCAGCAATGGTACAAGCAAGTCCGGTAATTCCGCGCAGCTGCAATAGCGTACTTCCGTATCGAAGGTAAACATCGTCTGCTACCACATTTACGCTTGAAATCGGGACATTTTTACGAGGGACTGGCTTTTAATCACTAAAGGTACGTAAATAACAGTAATTGACAGATAAATGGACAGTTTCTTGACTTTTAAACCTTTTTCTTCATTATTCATAATTGGATTTAATATGAAACACTCTTCCTTACATTAATGAAGTGATTTTTGAAAATAATCTGGCCCTAATACGTTTCCATACTTCGGATCTCCAGCTGGATGTTATGCGCATCAGTTGCTGCGCAGAATTACCAGACAGCAAGCGATGACGTCAGAACGCCGGTAAAGTCAACCATATGGCATAATGCAACGTTAGAATCTCATTGTCGTCAATAAAACTTATATTTCTAGGTAAATATGATGCATACCAGCATGTTCAGTCACGTAAACCACAAAAAATAAGAGACGTTAGTTGTCGATCGATGTGCTTAGGTGCGCGCTGAATTACCGGACGGCATTGTATCTATTGATACATTAAAACTATCGGTTGTTGTGATATTTCTTTCCATCTGTATGTTCATCTACTTTATTATGATAAAAATTCAAAATATTTTGAAGTTTAATTTCATTTGCCATTGACTAAAAGTGTTAAGATTGAAAGAAAACAGAAGTCAGCTTGTGTCTTTATATTTTTGGCTTATAAACCAAGCATAATTAATCTGTTATGTTTCTGTGCATATTGGAACTTAAAGGTCACATAAACCCTAGGGGTTAAAAATACATAAATCACTAACTCGCATCGTTATAAATGAAACCCCGTCATTAAAACTACTCATTTCGACCTTTAATTGACTTAAATCGACCTTTTTGACAACAGCGCACAATTCTCACCCGCGAACGAAATTTCAACCAATCAGAGCGGCGCGACTATGTGACGTCATATGAGGACAAGCTTGGAGGGCCTGTGCAGAATTCATCTACATTTTAGGGGTTAAATTATCTTGTTTACAGGCTTGTATAAACCTGAAATCGTGACAATTGTTGTGGAAAATGAAAGCTATATGTTCTCACAATCTACTGTCATTTAATTTTGTCTCCTGCTTTGCCTAGTTTCCGAGTTACAACTTGTTTTCCTAGACGATTCTGTCAAAATCGATTGGTGTCGTTAAGCCCTATTTGTATAATGACTGATCCAAATTGATCCCATTTCTGTGTTTTTACCTCGATATTTAATCATGTCATGTAAAAATCTGTTTGTATTCTCAAAACAGTGTCGGCCCATAAGTTTTCACATGCAATACAGCAATTAATACTCCCTTGTTGTAACCCGTGTTAGGTGGTATAAACCTACACATGTTATTTGTCATCATTCACTTGATGGTCAGTTAATGAATTTATAACAGGTATAATTAGTGGTAACACACTTAAATTACCCGACAAAGGTTCCCATTTGGCATTTCTTGTGTCTGGAGTAAATATTCAACATTATAAACATCGATCAAAGGATTAACCGATAACACGCTGATTGATTAATTACTTTTATCTTACACAGCGGAATTGTCAAAGGGTAGTGTTTATGTATGTAGATTTACTAATCTATACTGAATACACTCTGGCGTGTCGGTGTCTGCGTAAAAACAACGTCCTTCTTTCAAAGGATTAACCGGCAATACATTGATTGATTGCCCATTATTGGCTAACTAAATTACTGTTTTTAAAGAAAGGCGGACATTATGCAATTAGTTGCCAGGTGTGCTATCTTGGGTGACCAATGAGACTATACACCAATACCTGAAAAGATTTATCACTTTTTCGTATATTAAACTGTTAAAAGACACATCATTTGGAACAGTTTTGTGGATATTGATGGATACATTCCTCGAACAAGGTAATGGCCTGATATTGTTCCTATAACTTTAATCTGTTTTAATTTTAATATTTGCATTTTGTTTTTATTCATTTGTCGTAGCATTCAACAGAATCATTGTTTTCGCCGTGAAGTGTAATGAGACAGACAACATGCACTAGGGTGTGTGTGCGAATTATGATTCACATTGGCAAACTATAAAATGTCTAGATATTACAGTTCTGTTATAAATTCACTATAAGTATCAGCAGATCGTCTGCTTTTTATTTAGTTTCAAAATGCATACAAGTATGATAATAAACTAATTAGGATTATAACACCAAATATAAAGACGCACATTGACTAGTATCTACATACTGGTGAGTGGACATTAACCATGGGAATGTAGCAAGAAATTTATCGCACTATTGTGACTTCGACCCCCACCTCGCTTCCGTGGAAGAAATCGTTATGTTATAAGTTGTGTCATGCAAAATCCGTTTGGTTATGATTCCAATACATATTTAACTACTGAGTAGAAAGTAGTCTTGATTATCTAACTTGATAAAACAAACCATAATCTCCTTAATTCTAACAGATTTTTATTTTTAAAATGGCGGCCCTGTCGGGGAACATCCGCCAGTCTGAGGATAAATGGTATTTAGGTTTGTTTCCACCGAGAGTTACAAAATCAAAACTACTTTCTACTGGTAGTAAAATATATATTTTATTGATGGCCAATAGGATTTTGCATGACAAAGCGTATAACATAACAATTTCTCGTGGCAGCGAGGTGGGTGTCAATATAATACTACTTACAATATTATTGTTACTTCGACCACAACCTCACTTCGAGGAAGAAATCGTTATGTTACAAGTTGTGTCATAGAAAATCTTTATGGTCATCAATCATATGCATATTTTACTACAACTAGTAAGTAGTTTTGATTCTTTAACTTCCGTGAAGCGATCTGAACACAAGTAAGATATCGTTTCAGGCTTCCACAACGCCGCTTAGCTCTCACAAACATAACCCATTTAGCACGAACTGCGGGGTCCTGTGGAAATCTGTGCATGGGGACACCATCGCCCGACCCTAGGAGCAATTGGCGACAAAGCAACGATTCGGCATGTAAATTCGTTGATGTCGAGAAATCATCAAAATGATGAGCGTGCTACACATTTTCTATACAACTAACTGAAAATCGTTCCTCATATGACGTCACTCCAGTGCTCTGGCGACAGAGTTACGTAACCTGTCTGTGGTTTCGTTGGCGGGCGAGAGGGAAGCAGGCGACTTTTTGGCAACTTTTAATCGCTCGGTATTAAATAACCACAAGTTTTTAAAGAATAAATTTGGTGTTCCGCATAAGACTAACCACAAATCTTTCATATGTAATGGTTAAAAGAGTAACAAAAAACAAAGTTTAGTGGTTCTTTAATAACAAAAAGTTAGTTGATCTGTGTGTTTTTTATAGTGAATTTGTAAAAAATGACTGTACGCATTTTATAAACTGCCTAAGTGAATCATATTTTATATGTACACCTCTACAATGAAAAGGTAACTTATGTTATATTTGGAATTACACTTTCTTAGTAAAGTACAGATTCTAGTACTTTTGTTGGGTTGAGTCCCATCTGGGATTCGAACCCACACCCTCAGAGTCAGGCACCGAATCGCCAGCACACAAAATCCGATGCCTAAAAACTCAGCCACCGTGACTTCCACTTTCTGAATGGCATTGTGAAAGCAATGACTAGTGTTGTCTGTCTCACATCAAAGAGTATCCAACATAAATCAAGTGGAATGATTCTGTTCAGTACTACAATAAATGAATAAAACAAAATGGACATAACAAAACTTACAACAGACAACTGTTATATGAATACACAGAAACTTGGTTCAAGGAATCTAATTATTTATCCATCAACATCCACATAAAGGAACAATATCCCAAAGATCTGTGGCTGAAAAATAAATGTGATCTTTTTACAATCTAATGATTAAAATATATATTGCAATTCAGGATATTATAACGTGATAGTTTTTCAACTGATCATATAACTTTGTTTTGGGTTGGTCACATCTGCATAAAGTCTCATTGGTCAGCGAGATAGCACACATGACAACTATTTTCATGATATCCTCTGTTGTTAAAAGAAATAATGTATTTTGACAACATTAAGCAGTCTATCAAAGTATTATCAGTTAAACTTTTGATTTTTTACACAGGCACTTTACGACAGGCTGTGAGTGTATTCCATCTGGGTAAGTAAATCAATGTATTATCAGCTAATCCTTCGATCAATGGGTTTTCTTAACTTACATGATAATTCCTCCCTTGTTGCACTTCTACATGCAAATTACCTTACATATAACAGACATCAATTTATAAGGTTGAGTAATTACCCCAGACATGAGAAATGCCAAATGGGAACCTTTGTCAGGTAATCTGAAGGGTGTTACCACTAATTATGCCTGTTATAAATTCATTAAAAGGCCATCAAGTGAATGATGATGAATTAACAGGTGTTTCATACCACGTGGATGACAAGGGAGTAGTAATTGTTGTATTTTATTCAACTTAGTTCAAATAGTTGACTAAAGAAACTGAATAGCTGTTACAGTTTTGAGGATAAATAATATGTACATGTACTTGTTGTGTAATAATAATAATGGTATATAAATATTTACCTTAGCTGATGTTTTAATAATAGTAATGACAAAGTGGATTGATTTCGCCTATGGTTCAAATAAATCAAATGCCTTTTTTTAACAAAAATATTATAGGTAAATTGACATGACATGGTTAAATTGATATCAAGGCACAAAACACAGAAATGGATCCAAATCAATCTCAGTCACCACATCATCCCTGCATCAGAAATCCGAAAATTCTTGTACTGCTGGGATACTTTATTCAGACTAGAACAATTGGGGATATTTAGAAAATTATGGCATTTGTCTGCTTGTTTAGGTTGAAGAAATTAAGTAACACTCGCCCCTTGGTATATGCATAGAAACATTGTCTAAAAGTTCATGTTTGCTATCTTAACAGACAGTAGCCCAGTCTCATGTCACGCTTAGTTCTGGCCCCTGCAAATCTTCTCACGGCAGATAATGAGACCTGGGTGGCAGTCTTAGATTGCCGGGGTTGAAGCCATAAATCAGTGCCCCTTAAATTCATATTTAAATACCTCATGATTAAGGAAAAGTTTACTTTTGGATGGTTAAGAGAAAAAGTCTCAACTGTTAAATTTTTACAATCTATCAAACTGACTTTGCTATGTGAATCATGATATTAATGTAGCATACATAACACTTGCATAACACACTATAAATTACAGCTTAATAAATGAATTTATACCACAGCTAATGATACATTGTTATACATTGTTCAACATGTTTCTACTGGCTCACGACTGCACATCCATAATAATGCAGCTTTTGTAAAGGAATCAAAACCGTACAGCAATTTAAATAAGTATATACTGACCAGTGGTCAAAGTGTATGCAGAGATAATATAGTCTATGCATTTGCTGTCAAAGTACTCAAACATTATCTGTCACTGTCAAAATGTTACTTCAACAGTTGACAATGCATGCTATTGCAGAAACTACTTGTTTCGTCAGCACAGTCCTTGCGTGAAAGATGATAAAGACATAAATACATTTACACAAATGAAAATACATCTATTTAAATGTCAAAAGTTTTTACCACGTGTGTTGACATAAAATATGCATACATATCATCACTAACAAAGCCAGCAAATCCACCAATCCACCATGGGTAAACGTCATTTCCGGGTTAGGTGACGAGGGAGTTTGCACTTCGTGAAATTCGATGCACAATCTCAGTTACTTTGACTGAGCCGCGGTGGTTCCGGCATGTCACAGCTTTATATTCATTTATTTTAGATGTACGAAAACGTGGTTGTTTTGTTTTGCTATGCTTGCAAAAGGCATTAGTTTCCTGTATCCAAGTAAGAACAGATTTGCTCCTGAAACTTTTGGACAAATATTTTTCAGGCATTATCGATTGGTGGGTCCCATTTTAGTCGAAGGGAGACAAACCCTTTCCTCAACTCCGAAGTTGATAGAACTTATTCTTAGCAGCTACTAACGGCCCCGGTGACAGGAATTACACCGATGTAGATAACGTGATTGGTTTGATTTACGTATAATGTAGAGACGACGTGTTTGAGACATTTATTTATAACCACTTTCCACAACAAATAGGACTTGACATTCTCGTCCATTCGAGTCTCCACGTGCAGTCACGGAATCACTTCCGACCTTGTTGAAATGTACATTATGTGAATGCTGCTGCGGTGCTTCCACGCTTCAGTGACTGGCGATGGTGTGACGGTAAGTTTCGTATGGTTGGCCGCACGGCGACTGTGGGAGGGGTGCAATCGGGGTGGTGACACTGGCACGAGTCGGCCGTAGATGGAGGTCGCATAAACGCCATTCGAGGCAGAAGGATTCGTTTCATAACGATTTTTTTCTCTCATGATGTATATGAAACATTACACATGTATATCAGTATTGCGACAAAACTGGTTGATTCAACACCGTGGTTTTGATTACACGCTGGCTTGAAATGGTTCGATGTTCGGAATTGAGAGTGGAGCCACCCAGCCTGACAGGCGATGGTTCCAGCTGATGCATCTTACCCTATCTGTCAAACATGAGTGTCACATTCACATTGTCCTCCTCAGAACGGTTTACATGCCGCGTTTAGCTGTCTCATAAAACCACCTTTTGATCACGGCACATCAATACTTTTTCGCAGTACCAGCCAGCTGATGAACACAAACTTTCATCCTACCAATAGTACTATCTGCATTGCCAATGTGCATGCTGAACAAAATTAAGGTTTAAAAAGAATAATAATAAAACCATGGCATCAAACTGAATACCTTTAATGTGTTGCGTGCCCCATCTGCTCACCAAAGTACATCTCCAGAACATTTATATTTTATAGATTGCAGGATACATAAGTTTGCTATTTATGGACACAAATGTTGTCCCTGTATATTTCTTGTAGAGTAGTTTACATATCAGTCAGTAATGTGCAATCACTGCATCACATGCAAGCTGTTTTTGGCATTTGTGCGATCATTCAAATGTTAAAAACAAATCTATATAATCAAGTTTGGTGTACAAATATGTGGCTAGATGGCGATATGATCATGATGATGAGAGAGCATCAGAAGAGTTTTATGCTCATGGGTCTTCATTCGAAACTCTGAAATCTTTGTTTCAAATGAAGTCAAGGTGTTTCTTTTTCAAATTAGGAAACTCTTGAATGACTCTTTGTTCACACTGAAATGTCTCTCGTTGCACATATTGTGAGGTTTATTCTCAAAAGTATTCTGATATCCAGTCACTGAACAAATGTTTAAGAAAATGTAAGTGTAGGCACCTGCCTTTTATGCCTCAAGTTCACATTTCATGTATCTACTGAAAGTTAACCTTTCTGATGTTTTACAGAGGGGAATTGCTGATAATTCTAAAGTACTATAGATGTTTTGTAAATGTATAATGGATTGAACATCAAGTGTCACATTATCAGTGCCGCTTCTTGAATTATGTTCAAATCATGTTAAAGGATTACATGTAGCGTTGTTGAGCGATCACACTATCTCAGGCTGACAGTATATTTCATGAAATTTGGAGATGATATGTTACAAAAACTGCAGACAGACATACATTATATAATGCACTCCAGATTGTCATATAAATAAATGTACAAATGTGTAAACAAACAAACATGGTCCTTAATAGGTGATAGAGTGTTTGTTTCTAATTATTGGTTCATGACAAAGGTATATAGTGAAACATTTAATGATATGGCATCAGTTGTACAAAGGTTTCAGTTTGGGTGGATTGCTTATGCAACAATTGTAGATTTACTTCTCATTGTATTTATAACTGCTGGCGTTTTCTAAATAATCAGAGGCGAGTGAGAGATGGGGTATCTTTGTCAGGTAGGCCTTGCCCTACCTGCTATTCTAAAGCCCTAAATGAAGCACGTCTAGATTTCCTCAGTTTCATGAGCTCTGAATTGCCCATCTCACTGGGGCTCCTTTTCAATTTAAATGGGATTATTTGTTACTATAAAAATTATGTATATTCAGAGATGAATCATTAGTTCAGGTACAATATGATGATGATGATGATTTGGAGATATTACGTGCATGATGCGTATTTTGCACATGGCCCTGCCATGTCTTTAGTGTGTGATGGAAAGGTGTCTTCCCAATCTGCCTATGCCCCAGTAGGACTACTCCTCCAATACACAACTTGAATGGTTGAGTGATTTCCAACTTCTAGCTGTCACCCCTTCCCTGTGACACTTGCAACAGCCCTAGACGCTTGGAGGTCTTGCCATTATGACAGTGGTAGTTTTGCATTATGTCTTGAACATAAAAGGAATTGAACGTATATTTTATCTGCTTATTTATTATCTTCTTTCAAAACAAGATGTAAAATATAACAGTAGAATAACATACACAGAATAATTGTAGTAGTACCATAGCACTGGACTTAGTGCACCATGAAACACATGACTGAATATGACAAACACATACAGTCAAGTCTCATTAATCCAACATCGTCCGTTGCACAGCAAATTGTCGGATTAACGAGGATGTCGGATTATCGAATTCTGAGTACAGATCACGTTCATGGTCAAAAACAGGAGAATCATGATTCATATTAAGTGTGTGTGTAATTAGTGTTGGGAATCGACCTCTTAAACCATAATTGATTATTGCAGTTAGATCACACCTTTTACAGCTAAACGACTCTAGATCTGCATGTCAGCTTCGATGCAGAAGTCAGAAGAGAACAGCTATAGATCTTAGAGTAAATGTAACAAATATCAATAAATATATCTGTTTTCAACCTTGTTCGTGAATTTGACATGAAATAAGCATTTCACAAATGCAAAATGTTTTCTTGAAGCAAACATGTATGAGGAAGCAGGCATTTTGTTGACAGTCTTGTCAGCCAATCAAACTGCTTGTTTCCATCACATGTTAATATTCTTAAGTAGTATTCATTGTTTACAAAACCAATTTCTAGTTTCAATAGACATCAATACTTGCATTTAAACATGGGTCTTAACAATAAAACGAAAAAAAGCTGCTCCCTCAGCAAGCTATAAATAGACTTGACTTCATGTTTTGCATCAGCTATACGATGTTCATCAGATGGCAGAATTTGTCCTCATTGCTCCTCAAGTATCATAACATCTTGGGGGTATTCACGGGTAATTGATCATACGCGTTGCTAAACTCAATGTCGGATTAATGGGACTAATTACTAAGTGATTATGACAGTCAGTTGTAATTGGGGCTGTCAGAGTCGGAACGCGGGACTGTTGGATTAAAAAGACTAAATTACGTTTATTCAATTTGTTACCAACAAAAGTGTCGGATAAAGCCGATTGTCGGATAAACGGGAGTCGGATTAACGAGACTTGACTGTGCTCTCTATTTGCACCATCCATGCTTAAACTATACAACTTAATTACACATGTATATATATATTTGTAAATTAAAGTATCTGATCTAAATTATCTGTACATTACTTTAATTAATTATTTGTGTCATTCCTCTCTGAGATAACACAAACTCTGCTCTCTAAACATTGGCCATAGTTGTGCCAGGAAATTTCTATTTCTATCTTTTAAATAAAATTGTGAAGCTGAGACACTTATCTTCTCCGCACTACTACTCATTTACTGTTTGTAGGCATTAGTTTTATAAATGAAAGTATGTTTACCCAATAATACGTTAATTGATACTTAGAAGGATCATCACCCACATAACTTTTCTGCCATAAGATTATCGTGATTCTAGTATAAACATATGGCTACTCAACATGCTCAATGCAGACATGAAGCCAAATAGTCACTAGTTGGGCTAGTCCATTATGGCATAGGGTACCTAATGAGGATGTTTATTACCTACGAGGGCAAACATATCGGGGTTCATATTTTTCATATGATGCCCTAGGGCAAAATATCACTTTATGAGGAGGTGTTCCATGTCAAGCCTTGATTTCTAAGGGAACTACTTTTTTCATTCATGAAATTTTACTATGCTTTACTACGTTCATTCGTCCCCTGCCGTGATATTGCTGGAATATTGCTAAAAGCGGCATAAAACTAAACTCATTCAGTCAGTCAGTCAGTACTACGTTCATTCACAGGTTGGCATTTCGGAGATAACCTCAACTCGAACTCCGCTTGCCATATTATTGTTATTAAAACAATGTTGTTCAGTTGAGTATATTTTCCAATAAAACCTAAACCTAAACCTATTACAATTCTTTACATTTTTTACTTACATACTTGTTACATCGATTGATTAACCTGCAGGCGACAAGATAAACAAACAATATGGCTGCCCTATCGGTTTTTCTGCAGTCAATCAGAGTCAGTGATCTTGTCACGATTGATGGCAGACTAGATGGAATAGTAGAAAGTGTTATCCAACTACTTGGGACATCACATGTGTATAATGTTGGAACAGAAACAGAGGGTGTGAAACAAGTTCAAAGACACTGCCTTCAAGTGCTCCCCGAGACTGTCACTCGTTCACTTGTGCCTGGCAGTCTGATGGTGTGAAGCAGCAATGTGTTCCACCAGTGACGTGACATAATCATTCTTGTGTTGACTTTGCTCCACGTTCTAAAGTTGCTATTTCAAACAAACTTCGTGTTTAAACGTTGTGAATTACATACGTACAACTGATATATATTCTTACGTTATTATTTAAAATCAAGGTTGACAAATAACTGTCGATGAAAATGTGCACTTGTTTCATATGCGCGTACGGTAAATGTCGGTAAGTGGTGCTAAGGTATTCGCCGAATTACGTTGATATTTTCTTCCGCCTTTATTTTCAGATGATGCGGCATTATATATAAGCAGACACTTCGTTTTGTGTTTAAGTGATACATATTTCTACTGTAATAAACAGAATATCATATTCGTGTCCATGTCATACTATGTTTACGACACTCGTGCCGAAATGTTGGTATTTCCCTTGCTCTCGCTCAGGAAATACCAACATTTCGGCACGAGTGTCGTAAACATAGTATGACATGGACACTAATATAATGTCCTCTATGTATTTCTACCATAGTCAAGTTGGGATGTAGTCATACTGGGGTGTAGTCATACTGGGATAGAACTGATGGAAGAGAGGGTTGATTGTGACCGAGAGAGAGAACAACCTGAAGGCGGCGTTAAGGTTGCATATTCCTGGCTGCAGTTGACATTTATTGTTTTACATGATTAGCCCAAGGTAATGCTGTCTCGTCTTATTGAATAGAGAGGTAATTGAGTGGTATTGATGTTGTTATTATCGATGTTTTGTTATTGGATTTGAGGGATTCTGGTTTGTTTCCATTGCTTCTTACTAGCAATTAAGTCTCAGCTTACAATGTAGTTTGTGTGACTGAGAATGGCTTTACAGTCTTAAGCCATATTCCGGCAATGTTGCAGCAGGGGACACCAGAGATTGGGCTCGTATTGTACCCATGCTCGGATCCGAATATTGCTCTTTGACATGACGAGCAAACACTCTAACCACCAGGTCCCCCAAACGCCCCCACACAATTACAAAAAACATTGTTTCAACGGAATGAATTATTGAATGTTTTGGTTTTTATGAGAAAGTATTTCTGGTTTAGTATGTTGGTGAATTAGAACATCACAAGTATATTAGTTTAAATAATCAGTCAATTAATGTATCTTTGAATAACAACTTTGAGAGTTATTGTAGTTTTAAGCATTATTTCTTATGTTCATATTAAATGCTTGTGACAGATATTATTAACCCAGCTGTGCAAGGAATTAACTTGACCAGAAAGGGAAGTCACTTGTGTAATTTCCATATTGTCATGCAAATCTGATAGGCTCATGACTCTTTCACAGGTTTACAGTCACAGAGTTGACCTCCTCAACAACCATGTGAAGCATCGTAGTCATATTCAACATTGCCAACATTCATATTGTTACCTATTGACAAGCAGGATTACTGAAATCAGTTGTTCACAAACTGGAAGACCAGGAATTTAGTAACAAAATAATCAGTACTAGTTTACCACTTGGAAGCATTTTGTTGTGATAATCTAAAAAAAATTAATGTTTTTGTTGGGAATACTATATTTTGATATTTTACCCTTCTGATTTGCATTATGTATTTAATCATAACACTAGCCCTTTGGTATACTGCCTGTAATCGTTTTTATGATTGTGAAAACAATATGTGGAGATGCAATAGTTAAAAAATGTGAACTAAATATAATGTTTTACCAGTCAAAGTATGGGATTTACGACATTTGTTTCCACATAATTCTTTTCAAGATGTCAGTATTGGTTATCTTATGTCTGCTGTCAATGGGTAATGGTATTGATGGCTATAACTACAATATTATTGTAGTTGTCATAGTTATAACAATGAAATCAAGAAATGAATGTAAACAATAGTGAACAACATGTTTCAACAGAATTAATAAATTAGATAAAAAGAAACATAAGACAAGGTGGGACCCGTGAAGATCTGGGTTAGAATTGATCTTCAGTAACCCTTGCTTGTCGTAAGAAGCGACTAACAGGATCAGTTCCCAACGGCGGAGATCAATGCTCAAGCTGTTGATCACTGGATTGTATGGTCCAGACTTGATTATTTACAGACCGCCACCATATAGCAGGAATATTGCTGAGTGCGGCGTAAAACTAAACTCACTAAGACAAGCCTGAAGCTGGACACTGATCACTTTATTATGTTTATGTAACCATTTGATGTAATGCCAGGACAACTGACCTGTTTCAGGGCAGATTTAGGGAACTGCTGAGTTTGGTGTTACATCCTTGTCTGAGGGAAAAAGATAAATCTCATCATCTGCATGTACAGTGCACGCTTCCTCAGTGGTATTTTTCTTTGGGAAAAGATTACTTTTCCATGATTATACGGAACATACTTTAGAGGAAGTGATAGTCCCTGTGAGAAGTTACATAAATTGTTTGATTACACAATGCCATTTAGAAAATGGTCAAATGTAACATGTTATATTTGGAATTAAACTTTCTAAGAAAGTCTAATCCCAAATATAATATATGTTACATACATTGTTGATTGCAGTTAAATTATTATTGTGACTTTCATTTTTGTTCATTTTGACACTTGCAAGAATGAGTTTAGAAGAAAGAATGTGAAATAGAACCATGTTGCATCTGGGCATGAGAAAGCCATTTGTTGATCTGATCGTATGTACAAGTTGGCCAACAAATAAATGGATTTGATCATGTGTAAGGGTCAGCCAGTACTCAGTTTTGGGAACTGGTCTGCTAATACTTGTGGATGGGGAAGTCAATTAATGTTGTGTTTCTTTAGTGTGTGTTTTTTTATGGTCTCAGCAGGAATGAGCTGATGCTAACCTTGATTTGGGGCTGTGGTTAAAGCATTTGCTCATCACACCGAAGACCCAGGTTGGATTACCCACATTAGTACAAATTTTGGAAGCCCATTTCTTGTGTCCCTTGCTATGATATTGCTGGAATATTGCTAAAACCAGTGTAAAACCCACCTAAAACCCAACTCACTCACTGAACTTGATTGTATTATGTATATGGAAATCATTATTATATACCCATGTAAACTTAGGATAGTAGTACAGGGCCCGCTTGTTCAAAACTCGGTTAGCTTTTAACCAGCCGTTAAGTACATTTAACCGACTGTTAACTAATAACAGAGGGTTATCTTGTTGTTCAAAACTCTGTTAACTTTAAACAGGTTGTTAACGTGACGTAAAGTTAACACACCTAAGGACCGCCGCTAACTTTTTAACAGTGTGGTTAACTCGCAAATGGCGTTCATGGCTAACACTGCTTTCATGAGGCCAGTTCAGCAAAGAAAGGATAGGGTGTATCGTGGACTGGACTTCGATACTGGAAATTATTCTGACGAAGAGTTACATACGAAACTGTAACTATGCACTTCATAGGAACTAACTTACATGTTGTACAAGAACATGATGCCTACGTTTCATCTTTTAACACTTGTGTAAAGGTTTATATATGTTTTACTACACTAAATGTGTGAATTTCTTCTGTAAATATTATTCAAACACTTTCAAAGAATCAAACACGTACACCTTATACCCACGTATTATATGATATTGAACAAGACTAAACGTAGATAATTAAATTAGTTTCATGAAAAAATATCCGAATGAATACATTATGATACTGAAGGTGTAATCGGCGGGATATGGTGATTAGATTGTGTATACTCTTATTCTACCGACCTTCACCTCAGAGAAAATTGCCAAATATGTACAACAATGTTGACATATGACATCACTACCGTTGAGATTTCTTAAATAATGGTGGCTGACATGGTGGCTGCCCTTGATTCAGGGATCTTTTGTACATAAATATGAAATGTAAGTAATCAGAGTGATTCTGACAATCTGTGTATTGTTACATGTTTTTATCGTTTTCATTTTAAGAAAGAGAAGAAGCGGGCAGAAATGCCGATTATTACCGTGGTCGTTCTGCATAATTTTGCGTCAGCCATGGCGTCACGCTGCACAGAAACTTGACAGTTTTGGGTAAACATATCACATTCCTGTATTGTATCTATTTTGAATTTCCTATTTCTCGCTACTATGCTCTTTCCATGCAAATGGGTGTCTGAAAAATTGAGAAAATGCTACACAGTATAAAGTCTGAAATTTTCTTTGTTTACATTTCAAACAGGTGTTGTCTTTCGAGCACAGCATTTGTTTCCATCCCCAATATCTTTCGTTTCATTTTATCTAGACACTTGGTATTGGTGACAAAGACCAGTTGTAATTAGATTCTAAAATGTATGAGGAATTCAGTAGGGCTGGGACGAGTAGGAAAAAATGGAATCGAGTACCCGCATGTACTTACCCGAATCAGAATCGAGTACCCGGAAATGTAAGAAATACATTCGGGTCAACCTCTGAATATTCAATCACGATTTGACAGAGACTATTATAGAAAACTTGAAAAAGTGGTAATAAGACATTAAAACTAACCTCAAGCTATTGAATTTACGTCTGTTTAACCAATATAGAGAGTAACACCATTACTTACACTCCTCGTTATAACAACGAACGTTTCGTTCCTGCTGCTACTGTAACTTAACTACTCACTGCACATCGGACAGTACCAATGATGTAAAAACCCGTGAATTTCCGAGTTAGAATATTGATCTTCAGTAACCCATGCTTGTCGTAAGAGGCGACTAATGGGATTGGGTGGTCAGACTCGCTGACTTGGTTGACACATGTCATCGTATCCCAATTGCACACATCGATGCTGATGTCGTTGATCACTGGGTTGTCTCGTCCAGACTCGATTATTTACAGACAGCTGCCATATAGCTGGAATATTGCTGAGTGCGACATAAAACTAAACTCACTCACTCACTCACTCACTCACTCACTCACTCACTCACTCACTCACTCACTCACTCACTCACTCACTCACTCACTCACTCACTCACTCACTCACTCACTCACTCACTCACTCAATGATGTAAATGTGTGTTACGTCAAAAACGAAAAAGACAAGCTATTGTCTGCCGTTGTCATGACAGAGCTCTCCCCCATTCCGGGTACCCAATTCCTAGAAATAGGACTGGATTCCAGCTGTACCCGACCCGGATTCGAGTACCGTAGTACCCGTCCCAGCCTTAGAATTCAGTGATACATTTGTCGCCGCTGAATATGAAATATATGTGATGTAATTGGCATCTCAATACCGGCCTTCGGTGATTTACAATGTGATTAGGTTGTCTGACAAAACATCCACTTGCACAGTTTGAGATCGATTGGGTCATTGGATGAAGAGATATTTACAAAAAAACTATAAATGTTATATTTGAATATCGAAACATTTTTGTAACAGCGAACACAACACTATCTCTTGTCATTTTACACGATAATGTTTGGAATTTTAAACTTATTTTATAACGATATCTGAATGCTAATGTTATACACTGATGTATTTTATATAAGGAATACAATGGCACAATAGTATTTCTCTGCCGAATCGTTGCAGCGTTCTATAATACACTTATGAAATATAATACATGTTTTCCGTCCTTGAAGACACTGAAAAGAACTATCAATGCATTTTCTATAGTCACTTGTGAATTGAACTAAATGGAGGTTCATCTGATCAATGAGTATCGAGGAAATTATGTTCATCTACTACAGCGTTCTATAATACACTTATGAAATATGATACATGTTTTCCGACCTTGAAGTCATTAAAAAAAAGAATTATGCATTTTCTGCAGTCACTTGTGAATTGAACTAAATGAAGGTTCATCTGATTAATGAGTATCGAGGAAATTATGTTCATCTATAAATTAGACGCAGTTTCATGTTTTTCAAGACATCTTTCCGGAATATGTGTCTGAGGGGCGTTCATATAATGACGATATTGCACATTTTTATTCATGAGATTCCTGTCAACAGTAAGGTCGAATAATACATCGATTTTATTCATCAGTGTTGGCCCTGGGGCCTATAGTACACTTACAGTTTGATTACTTGCACGTGGTGCTAGTAACATATTAAGTTTCTATTGGCATTGAATGCATATTTCAGATAAAAGCCAATGGTATTATTGTCACAACATCTATATTGTTTGATGTTAAAAGATTTGGCAATGTGTGTTCATACATTACAATTTTTGACAGACTTGGCAAATAATTGATAAATGATATTGATAGCATCTTATTGACTTGGCCATACAGTCATGACAATTTAAGGAGTGAAAAGTGAGCGATAGGTCTTGTGGGAATTCAAAGATTCATGAAGACTGTAGCCGTCTAAGCGTAACTCCTGTGTGTAATATTTGTAAATATTCTATCCACTGAAAACATGCTTCTACTATTAATATTACATGTATTTTCATGGATTCATCATATTTTATCTCTAGCTGTGCTATAGTTTCTCATTAAAATGTCTTTTCTGTTGTCGGAATTGAAGTAAGTCCCACACAGAGCTGGGATCATATGTCTTTGAAATATATAGGGGCGGTGGGGTAGCCTAGTGGTTAAAGCGTTGACTCGTCACGCCGAAGACCCGGGTTCGATTCCCCACATGGGCACAATGTGTTAAGCCCATTTCTGGTGTCCCCCGCCGTGATATTGCTGGAATATTGCTAAAAGCGGCGTAAAACTAAACTCAGTCAGTCAGTCAGTTTGAAATATATATGCAAACGTCTGGAACCTTGTGTTCCAATACAAGCGTTCGTAACGCTACGACATTCGCATGCCTATGATAATCTATAGAGTTTGTCTCAAGCATTGACTGGATTACATTCTCATCGTCAGCAGGTCACGCCGAAGACCCGGGTTCGAATCCCCACATGGGCACAATGTGTGAAGCCCATTTCTGGTGTCCCCCGCCGTGATGTTGCTGGAATATTGCTAAAAGCGGCGTAAAACCAAACTCAGTCAGTCAGTCTCATCGTCAGCAGAGAAATTTCGACTTCTCCTTTTCCTTGGGGTGCAGGCGACATTTCGCGATTTCATTTTTGGTAATCCGGAAGTAAACAGAAAACGGAATTGTGGGATATATGAAAGCTAACCAGTGACGTTAACCACACTGTTAAACTTTGATGGCGACGTTAGCTAACGGCATGACTAACCATGTTTTGAACAACACATATTTAACGTTCGGTTACCTAACGGCCGGTTAAGGATTTAACCGGCTGTTAGGAGTTAACCGCCGGTTAAGATAACCGAGTATTGAACAACCGGGCCCAGGGGTGCAATACGGATGACATGGTCAAATTCCGGATTCCTTATTGAACCCTTACCGCTATGCTATGATTTGTTGTCCCCCGCCGCAACGCGGAACGGGGGACTATGTATTCAGAGGCGTCCATACGTCCGTCCGTATGTACGTACGTCCCGATTCTTGTTAACGCGATATCTCATGAACTGTTGTACCCAATGTCTTCAAATTTGGTGACAACCTACATTGGAGGATTATGCAGACACCAGTCGATTTGGGTGACCTTGACCTTATTTTCAAGGTCACCACGACACTTTGACCACTTTTCAAACTCTTGTTAACGCGATATCTCATGAACTGTTTTTTCAAGGTCACCACGACACTTTGACCACTTTTCAAACTCTTGTTAACGACGATATCTCATTAAATGTTGTACCCAATGTCTTCAAATTTGGTGACAGCCTACATTGGGTGATTACGCAGACACCAGTCGATTTGGGTGACCTTGACCTTATCTTTAAGGTCACCACGATACTTTGACCGCTTTTGAAAGGCGATATCTCATAAAACATTGCACCCAATGTTTTCAAGTATGTTGACAGCCTACATTGGGTGATTATGCAGACACCAGTCATTTCAGGCATCTTGTATGTGACCCAAAAATAAAAAGTAGTAAATATAGATATTCCATTCTTTAGCGGCGGGGGACATTGCCACATCAGTGGCAAATACTTGTTTTATTAAGTAACAGATTAATGCAAGATGAGAGAGTATATAATAAATATAGAACGTCATTCCAGTGCATTTGGATGTTTTGTATTGATCTCAAAGATCTCATGGGAGCAGAGAAACAAGATCTTCGAACTCTTTGTTTCTCTGCACCCATGACATGTTTTCGTTCAATGCAAAACATCCAAATGCACTAGTATTACGTTCTATATATTTATGTTACCCTTGCCATGCTGGTGCTAGTGGTTTTGGGCCAAACATGGACACATCTGTAGGCTGACATTACTCTGACATATTCTTTTATCACTGTGTCACTGTGTTATTATTGAGAGTGATTTTAGCATGGTCAACATGTTACCTTTTGTGAACATATGAGTTGAGTGGTTTACACCTGAACTGAGTTCCATCCCTTATCTGTACCTGGAGTCAGTAATCACACTTGAACACCCTTCATCTTTAAGCACTGTTCAGATGGCATTGTTTAACATCTACAACCCCATCACTTTGGTCTTTCCTCAAAACTGTGATGTGACATTATAACCTTAGTCATTCACACAAACACTCACAGATATCATGCTATACCATGTTGCAGTTACGATTATTGTGAGATAATTGAATTTTCATTGTGTTCATTGTAAATTTCCAGCATTGTGATTAGCTGAACTATAGTACTGTCGGAAATAGAAAAAAACTGTATTTTCTCATTTATCTCTACAATTTATGTAGTTGATATGTGAAAGTGTGAAATATCTGTTAAACTAAGTTCGGCCTAACTACAGTCTCAGTGGTAGAGAGGTAGGAAACGGAGAAAAGGGACTTTACTGAGGGGAAATTAGTGCAGATATGAGCAATGCGGTTTTTTTCTAATCCCAAAAAGAATTATTTGGAACAGACCATGGCTTTATGCAAATTAGTGTGCGACGATATTGTATGACAAAGGACACTTTTAAAATGCCCAATTTGAAATTAGGACGTAGATTCATTATAAATGATAGCTGACGTAAAAAATAATAACTTTTATGCCGAAACTATTAAGGATGTAGCTACCATGCAGTCTCACTGTCATTATAAAAAGAAACAGATAGGAGGGGTCGCCTCAAAAGCAAAACCTGGGGTCGGGCTTGGGGATAGAGATATCAGCTAAGATAAGATAATCCTTTAGGGCAATTATACTGGGGAGGTACACGGCACGTCATAACAATTTACAAATAATATCCAGTCCTGTCGATCTTCGTGTGGTCATGCCACCTATATACTATGATGCGTTTCGGGGTATCATACTCTCTTACATATCTCAACATAAACTTTATGAAAGAAAGACACGTAAGATGTTAATCAGTAGATGAGACATAGTCAACACACATGAAAAAGCACAAAATATCTTTGAGATGACCCCTTGAAGCCTGTAGGCAGCATGTGCATTTCATGCCAGGTGAGTCGACGGTCCGTCGTCATACCTGGCTGAGCGACCTAATTGGCATCTATAGTCTGATCTATTGTTTTCAGCAACTATTTGTATTTTTTGTAAGTTTTGCCCGATTTTACGAGTAAATATGCTTTTCTGGATATCGTATTACGCATCCCACTGAACGCCCAGTTAGGCTGAAGTGGGTTATTTAGGAGATAAACCTACTGTGTGGGAAAATCAGAGGTATATAACAAAATTATAATAGCTCTAAATTTCATTTAAAACCGAACACATAGCGTGAGGTTTTAAATGAACAATTTAGAGCTATTATAATTTCGTTAAATACCTCTGATTTTCCAACACAGTAGGTTTATCTCCATTCTACCATGACAATTTTATGAACAATTTCAGGTGGAGCTCTTTCTTTGGTTACGAGTCAATACGTGAAGCGGCCTCGCATTCAAATCTCAAGTGGCATCGCCCGTAACGGGGTGATTGGTGGCAAACCATCAATGACTTTCAAACTCCAGATTCAGTAATAACAAATCACGCATCAATCACCAATCATTAACTGATAAGTTGGAAAACATATATCAAATAAGTTTAAAAAGCTTGGTTCACATTTGAAAATTCCACCGTAGACCCTTTCCCCACCAGAATAATGGCAGCAACCTCATGGCCTTGACCTTTTCTCTGAAGTCATTGTTTACATTTGCGTGCAAATTTGGAAAGATGCGACAGGAGAGCCTCTGACAGTTTGCGCAAGGTTAACCTGATTGTATGACTGAGATAGTCTTTGATATCTAATTACTGGTACTGGTACAAAATTTAAGAGTAGAGGCACTTTTGCTGTAACGAGAAATCCGTGTTGTACCGAATTTAGATACTGTTGAATTTTGCGCACTATCAACTTGACGATTTCACGCACCTCTACGTCTGCGTGCAACAGCTGTGGTGACTCTTACACACTCGTGTGTACTTTGTGCTCAAATTCGATTCTACGGATATTATTTTCTACATTTTGGAAAGTGTTTTGTGACCTAGTGGCTTCAAAGTGTAGTGAATTCAAATTGAATCGGATTCGCTGGCATGTTCGCGGGGGCTGTTGACAAAGAGCCAGATTTGTGGTGATATTTCCGAAAGGATGGATCAGGACATGAGGGTGTACCTTTGACATAAACACGGTAAGGTAATTAATTATACTTTAATAGACTACTTTAGATCAAGCAGTGTAATAGATAAGAGGGATTATGACTAAGCTAAATAACGTTTTCAACGATATTATCCTTTTAGAAAAAAAATATGTTGGGCTAAACAGAACGGTTTGCAGATTCTGTAATTGTGTTTTACTACCGCTAAATTTGAAACAGTACAAATTTCAAAATATCATTTTGTTTGAATTGATAACCCAACTGCTTATTTTTGTGGACGGAAGGCATTAAAATTTCTTCGGCGTTCAATGTTAATGCATCCTCCGTTACCGGATCAAGATCAGTGGCGATATCGTTGACGAAAGCTGATAATAAATTTAACACGGAAATTATGTAGCAGTCTATTGCTGGATCTATTCTGACATAACATAGAATCAACGTAAACATATTTGTTTTTGCTGAAATATTATTCTGAAAGCAGACGATGTTTTGAACGTGTGCGACTGAATATTTGTTTCCATGCTTTCGAAGTACTTTTGTATGTATAAACACCTATTGCTGTGATTTACGCAAGTAGTGAGTCGAGCCCGTCATCGCTAAATCCATCTTTAAAGACATGTGTAATTTCCGACAGCAAAATCGCCGTAATTTATCGATGCATCGGTAGGTTGTTTGGTGTCCGCCATGTTGGTGGGCAGACAAAAATAGTACATTACCGTAAACCATGTATGATTACGCACGGAAAATCAGACCTGTATAACGTGATTATATACCTCTGAATGACTTGAATTAATCAATCACAATCCAGTGTTTACTGAAGTCATGGTAGAATTCGACATATGCTATTTGCAATTGTGTCAATTTTAGGGATACAGAGTAACAGCCTAAAAACAGTTTTTTTCTATTTCCGACAGTACTATAGTCGCATATCAATGACTGAAAGTAAAACAAATTAAGCCACTCCAGCCAATGTGGACCACTTTGACCACTGCTGGGGAATGCCAGTTACAGTTGTGGGAATTTCTTTCTGTTTACCTGTTTCATCTTTCATATGATTTTGGCAACATTTAGGTATATTTAAGATCATCCGGACCACCCTTCAAGGACAGAGGTGAGGTGAAATTGGGTTTAGCGTCGTGCTTTAGAATATTTCGCTCATATGACGACCGCATGCATGTGTGTGTGTGTATGTGCAGTAGCTTGTACTAGCCCAGACTGAAGCTGGTTTTATAGTGCTAGCCCACTGAGATACCGTGCCGCGGTGAAGCATGAATACCCCACTCAGACACATTATACTGACTCCGAGCCGACCAGTCCTTGTTGTACCCATTAATGCCGAGCACCAGGCAGGGGCCAACAAGTACCATATTTTAACATCTTTTGGATCGAACCCGTGACCTTCCGCTCTCCGGCTTCAAGGACAGAGGCCGAGAAGGAAGGAAAAAACATTCTTGACACATTCAGGGTCTGAAGGCTTACGCTCCTTTTCTTTCTCTGGTCTGGGTTACAAATACTTCATGTCTTCAGGTTTCACTTTTACTCTCACTTGTACAACTGTGTCTGTCTGTTCTCAGGAAACCAGTCCCTGAATTACTGACCATGTCATGAGAAATGCCACAGTCTCCTGACATATTTCTTCTGGGTTGTTACAGTGTGACTGTTCTCGTCTGTTTTGATTCCACTCTCAATGGATTGGCTACTGTCATTTGATTTGACAGGTCATGCGCTGGAGTGTATTCCCTTGCCTATTTATCAGTCTCATCACTTTGTTGGCATTGTTTTTGGTTAATCTAGTGTAGATACCAATACAATTCGTACTGTTTGCAGGTAATGTGCTTTATGTTCTTGCCACAATCCACTGAAAGAAATACATAGTCAGTCTTTAAGGATCGCCATCCCAATCATTATCGTGTAATGGAATTGACATCTGGCTCTTAATTTGTTGTGCAGATTTTGACCGAGTGCAGGATTTGTTATGCATGTGTACCATTATCAGGGTATTCAAAGATATTTTTTTCAACCTTTTAATGCCGTAAGTCCAGGTGCTCCAGTAATTTATTGCACTTTATGAGGAACGACCAGCTTTTAACAATACAGATCTAGATCGTTTTAACTGGTGTGGCCACATTCAGCAAGGGAAGAGGCTGGACATTTTAACTAATTGAGTTAATTCTCTTGTGTTGGGAAGATGGGTGGGAAATCAACTGATAATATATTGGCGATATGTGTCCATGATATCAGCTAATGTGAGTATGTCATGTATGGTAGAAACATTGATGGCGAGAGGAAGCTCCCAGAGACCATTGCTTGGTGATGTGCCAAGTATCCCATGGGAGACATTTTACACCTTGCACAATACGAACGTTTACATCATGTTTGTGTGCAATATTTATACATTACTCTTCAGGGAACATTTCATTTGGCACATATCAATAATTTGCCATTTTATGAAAGCTCATAAGAAAATCAATCTCATCCATTTGTCTCTTGGTCAGTATGTTCATGTAAACAGATCAATATCTGCTGATACTGATGGGCGCATCTCAGAACAAGACACAGTGGCCAGGGAGCCATCATCGGATGCCTCCACATAGTGCCCACATGGAACCATTATTGGATACCTCCACACATTATCCACCTAGAACCATCATCAGATACCTCCACACATTGTCCACATGGAACCATCATCAGATACCTCCACACATTGTCCACCTAGAACCATCATCAGATACCTCCACATATTGTCCACCTAGAAACATCATTAGATACCTCCACACATTGTCCACATGGAACCATCATCAGATACCTCCACACATTGTCCACCTAGAACCATCATCAGATACCTCCACACATTGTCCACATGGAACCATCATCAGATACCTCCACACATTGTCCACCTAGAACCTTCATCAGATACCTCCACATAGTGTCCACCTAGAACCATCATCAGATACCTCCACACATTGTCCACCTAGAAACATCATTAGATACCTCCACACATTGTCCACCTAGAACCATCATCAGATACCTCCACACATTGTCCACCTAGAAACATCATCAGATACCTCCACACATTTTCCACCTAGAACCATCATCAGATACCTCCACACATTGTCCACCTAGAAACATCATCAGATACCTCCACACATTGTCCACCTAGAAACATCATCAGATACCTCCACACATTGTCCACCTAGAACCATCATCAGATACCTCCACACATTGTCCACATGGAACCATCATCAGATACCTCCACACATTGTCCACCTAGAACCATCATCAGATACCTCCACACATTGTCCACCTAGAACCATCATCAGATACCTCCACACAGTGTCCACCTAGAACCATCATCAGATACCTCCACACATTGTCCACCTAGAACCATCATCAGATACCTCCACACATTGTCCACCTAGAACCATCATCAGATACCTCCACACATTGTCCACCTAGAACCATCATCAGATACCTCCACACATTGTCCACCTAGAACCATCATCAGATACCTCCACACATTGTCCACCTAGAACCATCATCAGATACCTCCACACATTGTCCTCATAGACCATCATCAGATACCTCCACACATTGTCCACCTAGAACCATCATCAGATACCTCCACACATTGTCCACCTAGAACCATCATCAGATACCTCCACACATTGTCCACCTAGAACCATCATCAGATACCTCCACACATTGTCCACCTAGAACCATCATCAGATACCTCCACACATTGTCCTCATAGACCATCATCAGATACCCCCACACATTGTCCTCATAAAACCATCATCAGATACCTCCACACATTCCTCATAAAACCATCATCAGATACCTCCACACATTCCTCATAGAACCATCATCAGATACCTCCACATATTGTCCACATTGACAAATTCTGATTGTCTTTATCCTGTGTCACAAACATGCCATTTGTATTCATCCCTGTGTGATGTGTTCTGTGTCACAAACATGCCATGTGTCTTAATCCCTGTGTGATGTGTTCTGTGTCACAAACATGCCAGGTGTCTTCATCCCTGTGTGATGTGTTCTGTGTCACAAACATGCAAGGTGTCTTCATCCCTGTGTGATGTGTCCTGTGTCACAAACATGCAAGGTGTCTTAATCCCTGTGTGATGTGTTCTGTGTCACAAACATGCCATTTGTCTTCATCCCTGTGTGATGTGTTCTGTGTCACGAAAATGCCACTTGTCTTCAACCCTGTGTGATGTGTGCTGTGTCACAAACATGCCTGGTATCTTCATCCCTGTGTGATGTGTTCTGTTCGGAAAACATGCCTGGTATCTTCATCCATGTGTGATGTGTCCTGTGTCACAAACATGCAAGGTGTCTTAATCCCTGTGTGATGTGTTCTGTGTCACAAACATGCCATTTGTCTTCATCCCTGTGTGATGTGTTCTGTGTCACGAAAATGCCACTTGTCTTCAACCCTGTGTGATGTGTGCTGTGTCACAAACATGCCTGGTATCTTCATCCCTGTGTGATGTGTTCTGTTCGGAAAACATGCCTGGTATCTTCATCCATGTGTGATGTGTTCTGTGTCACGAACATGCCAGGTATCTTCATCCATGTGTGATGTGTTCTGTGTCACAAACATGCCTGGTATCTTCATCCATGTGTGATGTGTTCTGTGTCACAAACATGCCTGGTATCTTCATCCATGTGTGATGTGTTCTGTGTCACAAACATGCCTGGTATCTTCATCGATTTGTGATGTGTCCTGTGTCACAAATATGCCTGGTATCTTCATCCATGTGTGATGTGTTCTGTGTCACAAACATGCCTGGTATCTTCATCCCTGTGTGATGTGTTCTGTGTCACAAACATGCCTGGTATCTTCATCCCTGTGTGATGTGTTCTGTGTCACGAACATGCCTGGTATCTTCATCCATGTGTGATGTGTTCTGTGTCACAAACATGCCTGGTATCTTCATCCATGTGCGATGTGTTCTGTGTCACAAACATGCCTGGTATTTTCATCCATGTGTGATGTGTCCTGTGTCTCAAACATGCCTGGTATCTTCATCCATGTGTGATGTGTTCTGTGTCACTAACATGCCTGGTATCTTCATCCATGTGTGATGTGTTCTGTGTCACAAACATGCCTGGTATCTTCATCCATGTGTGATGTGTTCTGTGTCACAAACATGCCTGGTATCTTCATCCATGTGTGATGTGTTCTGTGTCACAAACATGCCTGGTATCTTCATCCATGTGCGATGTGTTCTGTGTCACAAACATGCCTGGTATTTTCATCCATGTGTGATGTGTCCTGTGTCTCAAACATGCCTGGTATCTTCATCCATGTGTGATGTGTTCTGTGTCACAAACATGCCTGGTATCTTCATCCATGTGTGATGTGTTCTGTGTCTCAAACATGCCTGGTATCTTCATCCATGTGTGATGTGTTCTGTGTCACAAACATGCCTGGTATCTTCATCCATGTGTGATGTGTTCTGTGTCACAAACATGCCATGTGTCTTAATCCCTGTGTGATGTGTTCTGTGTCACAAACATGCAAGGTGTCTTCATCCCTGTGTGATGTGTCCTGTGTCACAAACATGCAAGGTGTCTTAATCCCTGTGTGATGTGTTCTGTGTCACAAACATGCCATTTGTCTTCATCCCTGTGTGATGTGTTCTGTGTCACGAAAATGCCACTTGTCTTCAACCCTGTGTGATGTGTGCTGTGTCACAAACATGCCTGGTATCTTCATCCCTGTGTGATGTGTTCTGTTCGGAAAACATGCCTGGTATCTTCATCCATGTGTGATGTGTCCTGTGTCACAAACATGCAAGGTGTCTTAATCCCTGTGTGATGTGTTCTGTGTCACAAACATGCCATTTGTCTTCATCCCTGTGTGATGTGTTCTGTGTCACGAAAATGCCACTTGTCTTCAACCCTGTGTGATGTGTGCTGTGTCACAAACATGCCTGGTATCTTCATCCCTGTGTGATGTGTTCTGTTCGGAAAACATGCCTGGTATCTTCATCCATGTGTGATGTGTTCTGTGTCACTTAACATGCCAGGTATCTTCATCCATGTGTGTGATGTGTTCTGTGTCACAAACATGCCTGGTATCTTCATCCATGTGTGATGTGTTCTGTGTCACAAACATGCCTGGTATCTTCATCCATGTGTGATGTGTTCTGTGTCACAAACATGCCTGGTATCTTCATCGATTTGTGATGTGTCCTGTGTCACAAATATGCCTGGGTATCTTCATCCATGTGTGATGTGTTCTGTGTCACAAACATGCCTGGTATCTTCATCCCTGTGTGATGTGTTCTGTGTCACAAACATGCCTGGTATCTTCATCCCTGTGTGATGTGTTCTGTGTCACGAACATGCCTGGTATCTTCATCCATGTGTGATGTGTTCTGTGTCACAAACATGCCTGGTATCTTCATCCATGTGCGATGTGTTCTGTGTCACAAACATGCCTGGTATTTTCATCCATGTGTGATGTGTCCTGTGTCTCAAACATGCCTGGTATCTTCATCCATGTGTGATGTGTTCTGTGTCACGAACATGCCTGGTATCTTCATCCATGTGTGATGTGTTCTGTGTCACAAACATGCCTGGTATCTTCATCCATGTGTGATGTGTTCTGTGTCACAAACATGCCTGGTATCTTCATCCATGTGTGATGTGTTCTGTGTCACAAACATGCCTGGTATCTTCATCCATGTGCGATGTGTTCTGTGTCACAAACATGCCTGGTATTTTCATCCATGTGTGATGTGTCCTGTGTCTCAAACATGCCTGGTATCTTCATCCATGTGTGATGTGTTCTGTGTCACCGAACATGCCTGGTATCTTCATCCATGTGTGTGTTCTGTGTCTCAAACATGCCTGGTATCTTCATCCATGTGTGATGTGTTCTGTGTCACAAACATGCCTGGTATCTTCATCCATGTGTGATGTGTTCTGTGTCACAAACATGCCTGGTATCTTCATCCATGTGTGATGTGTTCTGTGTCACAAACATGCCTGGTATCTTCATCCATGTGTGATGTGTCCTGTGTCACAAACATGCCTGGTATCTTCATCCATGTGTGATGTGTCCTGTGTCACGAATATGCCATTTGTCTTCATCCATGTGTGATGTGTCCTGTGTCACAAACATGCCTGGTATCTTCATCCATGTGTGATGTGTTCTGTGTCACGAATATGCCATTTGTCTTCATCCATGTGTGATGTGTTCTGTGTCACAAACGTGCCTGGTATCTTCATCCATGTGTGATGTGTTCTGTGTATAACATAACAGTTATCTTCATGAGTGAGTAAATAGTCTTGAAGACTGCTCACAAGATATACTAGGTAAATGATAATTGTTTTGTTGGCTTGGATTTTGTGTTTATTTTATATAAAGCAGCTTATAAACATTAATGTTTCATTATTGTTAACTGGAAATGTTCGTATTTACAAACTGTTGCTAATTAGAAGTGTTCGTGACAAAGCGCTTCAGTTTATCAAATATTGATGTGTGCCGGGTTGAGCCTCATCTAAGCTGCAACCCAATTTCCTCAGAGAGGTCGGTTTAACTGGCCAGGGATGTTGAAAGAAGGAGATATGAAGAAGGTATATCTGTTTGGACAGTGATGTTTTGTGATGAGGAACTCCCAACTGTGGCTGAGGTATGGACGTAAGTCCAACAGACCTTGTGTTATGGATGTTGCACCATATGTGAGAGCACATACAGAAAAGATAAAATACCTTAATTAATAATTGTTGTCATTTTCTGACCCATCTGTGGACATTTTGCGATCTGTGCAGAGAGATAAAAGTTGGTAATAAGTAAATTTGTATCCATGGAGGCAGTATGCTGGAGGGACATTTAATGGTTTTATTGCATGTACAACCCTGTGGTGCTTTATCTGATATCTTGTGTTTTCCATGGGTTTTGTTTGCTAGTGTCAAGCCTTGAGGGGTCCATGTGTGTTAGGAAGAGATGCCTTCTCAGCCTTCTTATGCCTCCAGGTCATGTTGACCCTCAGGCCACTGAAACATATGTTGCTGCACTGTGTATGCCGTGGTACTCATCACAGGGCAGTGATAGCAACTAGGTCTCGTCTTGTTCACTGGTGATTGGAAGGATGGATTTGCAGCAGGTCAGTTCTGAACAAAATTTATTCTCACTGTTTTGCGTTACAGGTCCCATTGCATGTCATGCCAATAGTATATTGTCATGTAATGGTACAACAGAAAAGGTGTCCTTTTGAAAAGAAAATGAGTTAATCCCTGTCAATGAAAAGTGTTTCTTGGAGGAGAATACTGGAAAAATGTAATAACTGACGGGGTTTAAGATAAAGTGACTAGCAACATGTACCCCAGTTTTTTAATGCAAAAGTATTATTATTTATATTCTAATCTCAAAAACATTTTCTGCTATGTCAGCTTCGGACCTTTTGCCTATTTCACTAGCAGGTCTGTGAACTGATCTTTTACACTTGTGAGATCATATGTGACTTAGGTCAGCCATAATGCGCAAGTTCAATTTGCCACATGGGTGTAATGTGTGAAGCCCATTTCTGGTGTACCCCAGATGTAAAAGCGATGTAAAACCCAATTCACTCACTCACTCATTGTTGATTTGCTGCAAAAATAATTCGTGTTAATTTTCATAATATTCCATTTATACTACATCAGTACATGTTACATCTTACTGTCAGTGGTATTTTTTTAACATTGATTAAATCAGTAAGAGATTTCCCATGAGCTTGAAAATGTTTCACTATAATGTTCATTCCAGTTTGGAGCCCCAAATACAGTGCATTCTACCTGAAAAAATACACATCTATATGACAAATAATGAAGTACCTGTTTCATTCATTGTTTTCCATTTTGTTGCATTATGCATGTCAGCGTCAGACTGGCTATTTGTCAGTATTGTGTGCCATGACAGTTGTCCTGTATTCTCATTGGCTGACCTGATGTCATTCTAAGGTTATGACCTAGCACCATAACTATTTCTATAAGCTAAAACTAGGGAAATATATATTGTCCTGACAAGTATTTTATATTTCACCAGTTTTCAGCACATAAATTATCTGCGTGGCATATATTATCTCTGCCCGACCAGGCTGGAGACAAGATCATTCATTAATGAGAACTAGGATCCTAATTCTATTCAGTGAAATATTTCCTTGCAACAGTGTAATATTTTTAGCAGACGATTTTTCCCCCGTCTGAAGCATCATTATTTTTGGAGTAGTTTTGGATTTCTGAATAAAGTTTTTGGCGTTTCCATGGAAACAAGTTTCACTTTAACTGAAATTGGTGGTAGTACTCTTTTCCGGAGCAGAGCTTAAAAACTGTTCACTGTTTCATGACCAAATTTCATATGTAGGTAGGTCTAGTGGTGAACTGGTGTCTTGTGGTAGTTTTTGAATTCTGAATAAAATATGTTTGGCATTTCCATGGCAACAAATTTGACTTAGCCTGAAATTGGTGGTAGTGCTCTTTTCCGGAGCAGAACTCTAAAACCGTTCAATATTTCTTCACCAAACTTGGCACATAGATAGATCTGCCGGTGAACTGGTGTCTTTTGGTATTTTTGGATTTCTGAATAAAATATTTTTTGCGTTTCCTTGGCAGCAGGTTTCACTTAGACTGAAATTGCTGGTAGTGCTCTTTTCAGGAGCAAAACTTAAAAACTGTTCACTGTTTCATCACGAAATTTCATACATAGGTAGGTCTAGTGGTGAACTGGTGCCTTTTGCTAGTTTTGGATTTCTGAATAAAATGTTTTGGTTTTTTTGCGCGTTTCCATGGCAACAATTTTGGCTTCAACTGAATTTGGTGGTAGTGCTCCTTTCTGGAGCAGAACTTTGAAACCTTTCAGTACTCTCCTTCCACTTAGCTATATACTCACCGAAACATTTCACATAATCATAACTCGTAGACATATTCATGAAGAGTATTTTGCCATTGCGGGGGATATTGATGACTTTGTCTTCTTGTTTAAACATTTTCTGGGACAATCAATTTGGGTTGTATTTTTTTTTAAATCCAAGACTCCCTGGTCATCAGTTTAACACAAGAGGAACTGCAATCATATTTTTTTAAAATAATTTTTATTGATTGGTAATTTATTATAGGGGTGGGTGTGCTGGTTGGAAGTGTATCACATTTTGCTGACAAATAATAAATGTTTTCATCGATTTTAAACATTATTTTGACATCAAAGTGGTGCTGCCGTTTCGCTTGATTCTTCTTTTTCATCTTCACTGGAAGTTTTTCTTGCAAGATATAAAATCAGCTCGTATTGATACGGTCTATTTTACATCCGTGTCAAATATGACATTGGGAACATCTTTTACTGCTTCAGAATTCACTGTCAAGTTGTGAGGTAAAATCAAAGAGGAAGCCATCGTCAACAGACATATATAACATCATGTCACATGATTGCTGCTTCTGCTCCTCATTAACTGTCAGCTGTTTCAGTAATAGGCAGAAATACAGTGCATTTTGTATGTGTTTATTGTGATTTTACAAACTTTTAATCATGGAAGGTGACTTTTTGAATGCTTTTACCCCTATGAAAAGATGGTTTTGCATTAGTATTCTCCTTTAAATGGTTTTAGAAATATGAACAATAGTGTTTAATATTTCTTAGTTTACATTCAGTAGACACAAGAAAGATTGCAATGAAATTGAAATCATACATCACCTGCTTGCCCTGATAGTGGTAAGATATAGCAGTTTGCCCCTAACAATTTGAAGTTGTTCTTTGCCTTCAGGATTATAGCATTAACAACATGGGGCGGTGGGGTAGCCTAAAGGTTAAAGCGTTGGCTCGTCACGCTGAAGACCCGGTTTGAATCCCCACATGGGTGCAATGTGTGAAGCCCATTTCAGTCAGTCAGTCATTAACAACAAATAGGATATCATACCACAGTGCATTGTACTATCATATGGATTATCATAGAATTGTCTTGCCACATGGGTTATACCACTGTCCATTATCTTGTCATATAGTATATCATACCACAGTGCATTGTCTTGGCATTTGAGTAATCAAATCACTGTGCATTGTACTATCATATGGATTATCATACTATTGCCATGTCATATGGGTTAACATAACATGTCTTGTCTGCGCTTACTTTGACAATACTAGGTGTTTGTGAAACTTGTTATATTACACATAATCGATGTTGGATACATGTTGCTATGTAGCTAAAGGAAATAAGTTTAGGAGAAAATATGTTGAAAAGACAACAATTCTACGTAGAGACAACATTTATAGTGTATTTCTTGGTTATATTTGTTACTTTGTCATTTCTATTGTGCTCTTGACCGACACTTGCTGAATTTTAAAATTTGATAAATCAGTGACAAAGATTATGACCGATGCAATTCCCTATTTTGACTTTGACCAAACGTTTTCAGGTGAACAGTTGAACAATTGTCTAACCTTTGATTATGGAAATGATGGGGCCACAAATGGGACAGGATGTACTCACCATTTTGCAAACACCTGGCTATTTGATAAGCAATTCATGAACACATGCTTGTCATCGTATCGCATGATGTGAATCACTTGATTGCCTGGTCAAAACTCGATTATTAACAGACCACCCTCAAACAGCTGCCGTATTGCTGAGTGGCATTAAACTCTGACTTTGGCAGAGATTTCTTATGAATGTGGAAAGGGTTTTGGTCAGTTTAATTATTTTTTGTATATAAACATACTTCTAGGAAATGGATATGGATCATGGTGACAATGTTTGTCATATCAGTGGAAACTGTTCACACTGATTGGTTGTAAGTGTAATGAGCTTATATGGATCATGGTGACAATGTTTGTCATATCAGTGGAAACTGTTCACTCGGATTGGTTGTAAGTGTAATGAGCTTATATGGATCATGATGACAATGTTTGTCATATCAGTGGAAACTGTTCACTCTGATTGGTTGTAAGTGTAATGAGCTTATATGGATCATGGTGACAGTGTTTGTCACCATGTTGTTGGTAGTGGTGGTGATATGTAAACCCCACTTACATGTTGGTTGTGGCAGTGATATGGAAACCCAACTTACATGTAGTTGGTAGTGGTGTTGATATGTAAACCCCACTTACATGTTGTTGGTAGTGGTGGTGATATGTAAACCCCACTTACATGTTGTTGGCAGTGGCGGTGATATGGAAACCCCACTTACATGTTGTTGGTAGTGGCGGTGATATGGAAACCCAACTTACATGTAGTTGGTAGTGGTGTTGATATGTAAACCCCACTTACATTTTGTTGGTAGTGGCAGTGATATGTAAACCCCACTTACATGTAGTTGGGAGTGGTGGTGATATGTAGTGGTGACAACCTTCGCCTTAACCTGCCCTGCACTGAAAAGAGTCAGCGATTTGATGGGACATATTCCCTTGCTCTTTTCAGTGCACTGGGCAGGTTAAGGCCAAGGTCGTCAATGGCAAACGGGCATGACACAATTCTGTTTGCGCTGAATAAATGTCTGTTAACTCATTATGACAGTGAGATATAAGTGTCTCCGAAAGAATGGCGACTAGCGCGCTGACAGGCGCCATCAGTTCAACATGTTTTGGTGAATGTTGTATGTGTATACTGTGAAATAAACAAGAAAATGGGTGAGTTACCGCTACAAATTCTGAGCGAGGATTTTGGCTTAGAATCGAGAAATCACGATTTTTCGAGCTTCCGAAGACGCTAAGCTCCCAAAGTACTGCTTTGATTTTTGTGCTGTATGTTTCATTTTGTAGGTAAATCAGTTGGCTTGAAATGTGTGCATACTTTAAATGGGATAAATACAGTGAGCATTGTTGAATTCGCCCTGAAACGAACTTGGTGCGTTGACCTCGTTACATGCCCCTTTCCTTTTATATAGTACTATGACCCCATCAGTGACAGTATATACCTTGATAGCAGTTTTTAGCGTTACAAGCCCCTGTAGATCGGTCTACACAGTTGGGATATGATGACATGTGTCAACAAGTCAGCAAGCCTGAGCACCCGATCTCATAAACTTGCCTTTTATGACAACTGAAGACCAGTTCTAACCGGGATCTTCACAAGTGTAAGGGTAGTTGGACAAATTGCCTGACAGAAACCCTAAATAATAGATACCACTCAAGTTTATTTACATGTCCTGATCATGTCCATTCAGAATATATTTTTGAAATCTCCAAATGTGGCAAAAAAACCCATTAAATATATATGTTGATTAGTGAAATAGTTTCAGATGAAATGGAAAAGAGTAATTTAATGAATCTACCCAAGCAAATATGTTGAAATGTAATTTGTATAACATTGGAGGAAATAATTACACCTTGTGTATAGGCCACAAGAACATTTTGTCAATAAGGCTAACTCTCTGCACATTAACAGATGTCATGCCTGGAGTATCGGCTTACACAGTTGTCCTAGTCGGTCCAAATGAAAGGGGAGTAGAGTATGGGGTTACGTGTACAGTACTAGATTTGGCACACATAAAGCACTGTTTAGGGTTGACTTACGCATAATTCATGGTTTGAATGTCTCCTACATAGTCGCCAAAGGAAACAAGCTGCATACTTCGTGGACCATGGAGAAGAGGATGCAATGTCACTAAGGTTTGAGGCGGTCACACTGCAGGTGCTGCAAAAGGGTGAAGGTGTGGACTCAGATGCTGGCTCTGCCTGTTATCAATAATGCATATATTTACATAGGATAGTTGCAGTGGATTTGTAGACCAGACAGGGGGTAATTGGCAGCTGCAGCAGTAGAAAGACCACAAGATCAATTACTGATGAGACTTTACACCTCAGTGTAGATGCACGTGAAAGGCGTGGTAATTGGTTGTCTGTAGTCTTGTCTGATGGTTTCTTTATGCTGTGGCGCAACCTTGCAGAGTTCACACCACACATTGCCCCCATCCTTGGCTTGTCTCACACTGACAATAGTGAGAATGTGAGACGTCTTCTGATAATAGTGAGAATGTGTGACAATGTACTGATAATAGTGAGAATGTCACTTCATACTGATAACAGTGAGAATGTGTGACCTTGTACTGATAACAGTGAATGTTTGACTTCATACTGATAACTGTGAAAATGTGACTTCATACTGATAACAGTGAGAATGTGTGACAATGTACTGATAATAGTGAGAATGTCACTTCATACTGATAACAGTGAGAATGTGTGACAATGTACTGATAACAGTGAGAATGTGTGACCTTGTACTGATAACAGTGAGAATGTGTGATCTTGTACTGATAACAGTGAAAATGGGACTTCATACTGATAACAGTGAGAATGTGACTTCATACTGATAACAGTGAAAATGTGACTTCATACTGATAACACTGAGAATGTCACTTCATACTGATAACAGTGAAAATGTGACTTCATACTGATAACAGTGAAAATGTGGCTTCATACTGATAACAGTGAGAATGTCACTTCATACTGATAACAGTGAAAATGTGACTTCATACTGATAATAGTGAGAAAGAAATTCTTCAAAGGCATTTAGAAGTTGTTGTAGTAATACAAGACAAATATTTGTTTCTCACGACATTTCTGGGCTAGTTCTTGATGCTTCTTCAGATGGATAATGAAGAAAGGGCAAGAACTTGCCCAGAAACGTCGTGAGAAACAAGTAATGAACAGTGAGAATGTGTGACCTTGTACTGATAACAGTGAAAATGTGACTTCATACTGATAACAGTGAAAATGTGACTTCATACTGATAACAGTGAAAATGTGACTTCATACTGATAACAGTGAAAATGTGACTTCATACTGATAACATTGAGAATATGAGACCTCGTACTGATAGCCATAAAAATGTATGATGTCTTGTTGATGACAGTGAGTGAGAATGTGTGACCTCATACTGTGAACAGAGGGAAGGTATGACTTCATGATAATAACAGTGAGAATATTTGACCCTGTATTAACATTTAATTAATGTCGAGGCGACTTAAGACATTGATAAACTTCTGATATGTTAACCATTAACTCACAAAACTGCACTTAAGAAGTATCCCACTTTGGACCCATCTGTCCATGTGTGTCGAGCAGTGTTATCAATATGTCTGTCTGTTGAATGGAGGGAGCAACCGAATATAAACACTAACAAAACTTCCTGCAGATGGCCTGCGGCATGTTATCAGTCACTATGTAATCATTAGCTTGTTATCCCCTGCCATGCGTTTAGCGCAAAGTGGGGATATAGTATTAGGCTCCATCCATCCGTACGTACGAATTGGAATATCTTAAGAACCGTTGACAAGATTCTTTTCATATGTGGTACCTAGGTACATCACAGTATAAGAAAGGTCCCAGTCAGGTTTGGTGACCTTGACTTTCATTTCAAGGTCACAATGGGACTTTAACGTTTTACTCTTGTCAGCGAGATATCTCAAGAACCGTTCCTTACTAGATTTTCTTCATATTCAACACCAAGCTTTATCTAGGGAAGGTGCAGGGCCCAGTCGATTTTGGTGACCTTCACGTAATGTTCAAGGTCATGGTGACACTTTGAAGATTTCAGCATATTAACCTGCAGGTTATGCTTGTCAGCAAGATACCTCAAGAACCATTCACTGGAGTTTCTTCATATTTGACACCAAGCTTCATCCAGGGAAGGCGCAGGGCCCAGTCGATTTTAGTGACCATCACTTAATTTTCAAGGTCACGGAGACACTTTGAAGATTTCAGCATGTTAACCTGAATTGTCAGCAAAATATTTCAGGAACTGTTCACTGGATTTTCTTCAAAGACTTTTAAGACTTCCCTTAAATGTTTTTCAAAAAGCAATTTCTTTATTACTATTTTTGCATATTTCATCCACTATGACATTCATGTCAAAGTCAGTCTTGAAAATATGTGTGTGTTTGAACAACTACAGAGCAAGATATCAAGAGAGGTTGACTGGTCATGTTTTAGTTGACATTTAACTTCATCTTAAACTTTCATTACTTTTTAAGTTTGATTTGATAATTTGCGGTGGGGGATTATGTCACCTTAGTGACAATGCTTGTTGTGTGTAGCACTTGAACATATCATGGTGATAAGCTGGAACGTCCAGTGAGTGAGTGTAAGCATGCTTTTATGCCGCTTTTATCAATATTCCAGCAATATCACAATGGGGACCAGGGCTCCAGATAATGGCCGTACCGGCGTATGTACGGATAAAAAATATGCACAATACGGTTGGAAATAATTTAGAAAGCGTAGCAGATACACACCACAGCAATGGTGTACCGTCTTAGAAATCATTTACAGACATATTTATCTGAAAAAGTATTGTTTTATTGTTCAATGTTGCTGTGCACATATGAAACGAAACACAAAATTACTGATACTCCACTAAATTCAATTCAGTACACTAAATGTACTCCTATACTGAAAAAATAAGGAGTACTCATGATGTTGGAAAATGATCTTGAGCCCTGGGGGACACCAGAGATGGGCTTCACACATTGTGCCTATGTGGGGAATCGAACCTGGCTCTTCATCGTGACGATTTAGCGAATGCTTTAACCACTAGGCTGCCCCAAGGAATGTCCAGGGATGTTAATGGGCTGTTACAGTTAAAAAGCTTGTTCTTGATTTTGGTTGAAAATGTTCAACATGGAGCTTGGGAAAGATCTGCAAGGCTGATTTGGTATTGAGTGAGAATGTAAAACCTCAAGTAGGGGAAATATCTTTGGGGTCAGTGTTTTACTTTTTCAAACAAAACAGAGCACAAGTATTTTTACTGTGTTATGAATGGTCAAAATGATACAAAAATACCAGAAATAATTAAAGTCTGATGAGGTATGTTTTTGTGGAACAATACAGTGGGCCCTGTGTAAGACAAGCTGTGTGGGTGGCCATGTTGACCATGCAGCTTGCAGACAACTGAAGTTGATGTATGAGGCTGAACATCCTTCTAGCACCTGTGGTTCCAGTGGCTCAGTCAGAAAACAGTGCGTTGATCTCCAGTACATCTCCGTCCGTGCACATTTGTCTTTTCCGGGAGCAGAACTCTAAAACCGTTCACTATTTCTTCACCAAACTTGGCACATACATACAGTGTACTCTGTCAATACCGGCATCAGTCGGGACCAAATAAAAATGCCGGTTTTGACAGAGTGCCGGTTTAGCTAGGTTCGCTTATGACGCCTGCGCACACGGAAGTTCGCTGTCGTACTGTCACTTTAGCATTAACAAGATGTTTGAATAAGAAACAAGGCAGTGTCTGAATGCACATTCATGTTGTTTAGATCAAATAAAAATGTCTGAAATCTCTTAGTAAATTTCAACTGATCATATATTATCGGCAGAATTAAAATTATAAACTATTTTTCGTAATGTTACTGAAAACAACGATTCTTGTTTATGCTTCGGGCAGCGGGTCTACAATAGAGCAAAGAGCAAAGTAACGATGTTTCAAACATCGAGGAAATCATTAAATAAATTGAAATCAACAATAACATTCATAAAAGTTGTCAAACGTACATATAAAATTACTATTTCCATACTTTTGTGCGATCATGCAATGTAAGTCAAGTCACTGACAAGTTACATCTCGGCTTTCACCGCCTCCATCTTGACGCCTCGGACACGACGCTTTAATGTGAAAATATATGCATGAAGCATTTTTGTCATAGGCCATAACCTAGCACGATATGTCCAATACGTTCCATAATTTATGTATAGGTAGCGATGTCTTTCTTAATATGTTCAGAATAGCATTATTTTACCCAAAACCGGTATCCATTTCCATAATATAATTGGCTGCTTAGGTCACGTGTCTGATTTTGACCAATCACGACCCTTATAAGCAGAGTGTAGTGAAAAAGCGTCGTTAGAAACCAATCTTTATCCAATAAAATCGCTTCTTACAAATGTGAAAATACTCTCGGCAAGAGTACAGTGATATTGTTGATGTTCAGAGCTTTCGAACGATACCCGCCATCAAACGATTCGCCTCTATGTAAGTGACACGTGCCACTCACTAATTAACAAGAAACTGATTGACACTTCCCATTTCTGAATAATCTCAGGAGTCAATACCCGCGAATCAACACAATGTAAACATTTGCTTGTTTATACAGTCAAACTGCCCACAACATGTATTAATTACTCAGTGTAAGTGTTACGTACCACTCACCGATTAACAAGATACTGATTAACACTTCCCGTTTCTGAATAATCTCGGGAGTCACAGCGAATTGTGTTCTTACATCATTTGGACCTAATTGCATCAAAGGGTTACGCCGTCTTTCATGTGCCGGTTTTTACAGATCCGTTTTCATAACAACTTGTTCGTTGGGACTGAAAAACAATGCCGATATCCTGAATAGACAGATGCCGATGTTTACAGAAGTTTCTAAATGATAATAACGTGCATTTCTGCCGGGACTGAAACTTTGTGCCGATGTAGACAGAGTGCCGGTGTTTACAGAGGCCGGTATTGACAGAGTCCACTGTAGATCTGGTGGTGTACTGGTTCATTTTTGGTAGTTTTGGAATTCTGAATAAAATATTTTTGGCATTTCCATGGCAACAAGTTTGACTAAAACAGAAATTAGTTGTAGTGCACTTTTCCGGAGCAGAACTCTAAAACCGTTCAATGTTTCTCCACCAAAATTGGCAAATACATAGATCTGGTGGTGTACTGGTGCCTTTTGGTAGATTTAGATTTCTGAATAAAATATTTTTGGCATTTCCATGGCAACAAGTTTGACATAGACTGAAATTTGTGATAGTGGTCCTTTCTGGAGCAGAACTTTAAAAACCTTTCAATACTCTCCTTCCACTTTTCTATATACACACCTAAATATTTGACATAATCGTAACTTGTAGACATAATCATGAAGAGTATTTTGCCATTGCAGAGGATATTGATGACTTTGTCTTCTTGTTTAATTTTATTTAAAATTCCGAGATATTAGAGTTACTAAAATAACCAAGATCTCTTTGAAGAACATCTACCAAATGTAGACCGAGGGAATAAAGTTTGAGACATGCCCTAAAATGTGTTTTTACACATGAAAATATAAAAAACTTAGAAAAAATGAGGGGTAGTGGATTTCTTTTCTGGAAACAAACGAGCAATGATAACTTTTATCTTCTTGTCTGTTTGCTGAAGAGTCACTGTATGAAAATAATCAGTTAATCAAAGTAAATCTATGATGGTGAGATGTGCATATAACCAACTGTATGAACGACACATAAACTTGATGCAAGTACACATTATATTCAATATAACAGACATGGGAATGAAGACCAGTAAAACACTTCATCCATATCTGAGGAGTCTGAATTCGTGTCCTCATGCACTGGGATCACAACAGGTGTCACAACACTGATGTCCACTCCATCACGTTGACGGTATTGATGTTCAATGTCAAGGACGTGGTCTTCAGGACGTGGACTTCAGGGGTTATCCTGCCAAACGATGCATGGATCAACTCCTTCACTTGTGAGAGCTTGAGGGTAGTGTTGTTCCTTGCATCGAACCCTTTACAGTTTGCCCAGATAACTTCGATTGGGTTCAGTTCACAATGTCTCACAGGTGAACATAACACAATGTCACCGTGTTGAGCAGCCAGCACATCGGCCCTGTACTGAATGGGCTTCTTGTTCATGCGTATCTTCTCCATCAACTGTGTCTTTGTTCCTGACGGCCTTTAGTGAACACCATGATGTGAGGAAATCCTGCATCGTCTTCTTCACGCTACTCATTGCCAGTGTGATGCTACATGGTTCCCACACACTGATGGTAATCTCCACTTGATTTCTTTGCCTCAAAGACCAAATAGCAACTTTCGATCAAACCTTTGTCCCAGCTTCCTGCATAAAGTACAATCACTCTGTTGCCCTACCTAGATGGTAAAAGAGGAGCTCTCTGTCAGTCTGTAGGTCATCACATATGGTCTGTAGAATAGTTCTTGTTTCATCCAGGTAAACTATCTGGAAGCCAAGGGCATGGTACTCTGCCACAGTTCTCAAGTAAGAGGATCTCATCCACACAATAGAATACTTCTCCCTGAAGACAGCTCTGTCATCACCACGGGCTATGTACTTGAACCCCGTCTCATGGAGGGCAATGATAAGGGTGACTCTGGAGACATTGATACTGTCCTTAATTTCCTCTCCGATACTCCTACATGAAGGTGGAATCTTCTCGTAAAGTTTGTAGACTGCCTGTCTAATCACTCCCCAGTGAAAGTTGTCAAGGATGCTTTTGAAACTGTCCCTGTCTTGTCTGATTTGTTTACAATATTGTAAAGTTGTTGGTAAGGCATACCAACTGCTCTGCAAGTTCTGTAATAAACCCTTTCTGAACCATTGAAAGGTTTACCTCTGTCTTTTTCAAGCACAAAAAACTTATAAACATTTGCAACAATCGACTGCAAATCATTGGCCATAGTGAATGCTGTAGTAAACATGTGATTGCATGACGGGAAACGTTTTTGTTAAGACTAACATTTATATGAATATTTATTAATAAAGAAACGATAATTATTTACACCAACTGTAGGATTTCCATGTAAAACCTATTTCACATTTCTCTTGTTAAACTGAACAAATCTTGAGTTGTTGTTTTGGTACTAAATTATCTCCTGTAAACTGCCCTTTTAAATTGAAATAAAAGTTAGGTACACTATAGGCGAGTTGATATATCAACAACTTAGTACATTTATCACCTTTATGAAAATATTGATGCCAAAAAGCATTATTCTAGCCTTTCCAACAGTACTTAGATGCATATTGAAAGGCTGTTTTTACAATTCAAGCTTTAAACAAGATGTTACAATTTAAATGCAGAAACCTCCAAGCAGGTTTTACAATTCCAATTTTATATCTTTCAGTAAGTTTCTCTAGAAAATAGTGCAAGTTTAGGGTGAGATACAAATACTTCAGGTACAAGTGGCAGTAGGCTTATGTTAGTAGTCTAGTCTGTGGGAGCCTGATAGCCATCAAAACAAATCCAAGAAAGCTTTGTAAAAGGGGTTCTTAAAACTTGTATAAGGTACTGCAATTAAACTATGCCTTGATAACACATTAGCTCCTCTTGGGATTTGAACAGAGCTACAGATAAGGGGCGTACAGGCGTAATGTATGCCTCCAAATCAATGAAGTGCGACATAATATAAGGTTTCAAGCGTATCGTATACGCACAGAAATACCTTTGTACGTCTAACATTCAATTTCTGTGAGTATCGTGCAAATGGAAATCTATTACGGATAAATACTTGTCAAGTTTCTTTTGCGAAACATGATTTGACACATGAGGAAACCCCGACAGTAGGAATCACTTACGTTGCCATGCAACGATATGCGTCACTATTTTTCAATTGGCTAAAAACTACACTGTTCCTATTTATATCCAGTCGGACCTGACATTTCGTGCATCACACGGTCGCTCAGTTATTTCTCACACGTCTTCAAATACAAATTCATGGTTCGAAATAGTGATCGATGAATCGTCCAGACAAACCACATCACCAACTCGCTCACACAAAAACATGTCAGTACTCCTTCAAAATTCTCAGTACACCTCCACTTGCAATATGATGTGTAAGTACACTCGCACCCCCAAAAGTTATCTGGAGCCCTGTTGAATTCAACCATTGACAAGTGTGTTAGGACATGAGAGATAACTGAAGCTTGTTACAAACAATG
Source organism: Haliotis rubra (assembly GCF_003918875.1). NCBI lineage: Eukaryota > Metazoa > Mollusca > Gastropoda > Lepetellida > Haliotidae > Haliotis > Haliotis rubra. The sequence continues at coordinate 483,358 of NW_025767231.1, read as the reverse complement.
ATCATGAACAGTTGATGGCTTAAGGTTCTTCAGGTCATCCTTCACTGATCAACATTCAAGGTCATTTCCTCAGCTCTTCCATCAGTGTAGCCAGGATTGTCACCCATGTCCAGTGCTATCATTAAACTGATTGGTAAGACCACAGTGATACCCTGGCCATACAGTCAGCCCCAGTCTGTGGTGACCACAGTGACTGGCCATACAGTCAGCCCCAATCTGTGATGACCACAGTGATACCCTGGCCATACAGTCAGCCCCAGTCTGTGGTGACCACAGTGACTGGCCATACAGTCAGCCCCAATCTGTGATGACCACAGTGATACTCTGGCCATACAGTCAGCCCCAATCTGTGATGACCACAGTGATACCCTGGCCATACAGTCAGCCCCAGTCTGTGGTGACCACAGTGACTGGCCATACAGTCAGCCCCAATCTGTGATGACCACAGTGATACCCTGGCCATACAGTCAGCCCCAGTCTGTGGTGACCACAGTGACTGGCCATACAGTCAGCCCCAATCTGTGATGACCACAGTGATACTCTGGCCATACAGTCAGCCCCAATCTGTGATGACCACAGTGATACCCTGGCCATACAGTCAGCCCCAGTCTGTGGTGACCACAGTGACTGGCCATACAGTCAGCCTTAATCTGTGATGACCACAGTGATACTCTGGCCATACAGTCAGCCCCAGTCTGTGGTGACCACAGTGACTGGCCATACAGTCAGCCCCAGTCTGTGATAACCACAGTGATACCCTGGTCATACAGTCATCCCGAGTCTGTGATGTCCACAGTGATACCCTGGCCATACAGTCAGCCCCAATCTGTGATGACCACAGTGATACCCTGGCCATACAGTCAGCCCAAGTCTGTGATGACCACAGTGATACCCTGGTCATACAGTCAGCCCCAGTCTGTGATAACCACAGTGATACCCTGGCCATACAGTCAGCCCCAGTCTCTGATGACCACAGTGTGATAGCCCCAGTCTGTGTGACTACAGTGATACCCTGGCCATACAGTAGTGATGACCACAGTGATACTGGCCATACAGTCAGCCCCAGTCTGTGATGACTGTGATACCCCAGGCCATGTCAGTCCCCAGTCTGTGATGATACCACCACAGTGATACCCTGGCCATACAGTCAGCCCCAGTCTGTGATGACCACAGTGATACCCTGGCCATACAGTCAGCCCCAGTCTGTGATGACCACAGTGATACAGTCAGTCAGCCCCAGTCTGTGATGACCACAGTGATACCCTGGCCATACAGTCATCCCCAGTCTGGCCATACAGTGTCCCCAGTCTGTGATGTCCACAGTGATACCTGGCCATACAGTCAGCCCCAGTCAGTCAGTGATATGTCCATACAGTGATACCACTGGGCCATACAGTCAGCCCCAGTCTGTGATGACCACAGTGATACCCTGGCCATACAGTCAGCCCCATTCTGTGATGACCACAGTGATACCCTGGCCATACAGTCATACCCTTCTGTGGCCAGTGCCCCCAGTCTGTGATGACCACAGTGATACCCTGGCCATACAGTCAGCCCCATTCTGTGATGTCCACAGTGATACTCTGGCCATACAGTCTGCCCCAGTCTGTGATGTCCACAGTGATACCCTGGCCATACAGTCAGCCCCAGTCTGTGATGTCCACAGTGATACCCTGGCTATACAGTCAGCCCCAGTCTGTGGTGTGCACAGTGATACCCTGGCCATACAGTCAGGCCCCAGTCTGTGATGTCCACAGTGATACCCTGGCCATACAGTCAGCCCCAGTCTGTGATGTCCACAGTGATACTCTGGCCATACAGTCAGCCCCAGTCTGTGATGACCACAGTGATACCCTGGCCATACAGTCAGCCCCAGTCTATGATGACCACAGTGATACCCTGGCCATATAGTCAGCCCCAGTCTGTGATGACCACAGTGATACCTGGCCATACAGTCAGACCCAGTCTGTGATGACCACAGTGATACCCTGGCCATACAGTCAGCCCCAGTCTGTGATGACCACAGTGATACCCTGGCCATACAGTCAGCCCCAGTCTATGATGACCACAGTGATACCCTGGCCATATGGTCAGCCCCAGTCTGTGATGACCACAGTGATACCTGGCCATACAGTCATCCCCAGTCTGTGATGACCACAGTGATACCCTGGCCATACAGTCAGCCCCAGTCTGTGATGACCACAGTGATACCCTGGCCACACAGTCAGCCCGAGTCTGTGATGACCACAGTGATACCCTGGCCACACAGTCAGCCCGAGTCTGTGATGACCACAGTGATACCCTGGCTATACAGTCAGCCCCAATCTGTGATACCTGATGATGCCTCTACTGTCTGCTGTGGGACGTCTGCTTCAGACAGCATACATCCAGACAGCTCACACAGCCGGGTGGTCCTTGCAGTTCTGTTTGTGGCAACACTAATATCTCTATTCATAGGCTCTATGCGATATTCTCTACTTCAGGAAGTTCCATGGAGCCAATCACATGCATGCATAGTCACAACTACATCAATAGACACCACTATATTGTGGTGTTCATGTGGCAGAGACTGGAATAGTGTGTGTATTGTGTCATTGGACGCAGTCATTATACAGCTTCCTGTTCACAACTATGTCACATGTTTGAGCTGCTCTGATAACTTACAGTGGGATGACTCAGTTGTGAGTAGAGAGCTTATGGCAGGATTAAAAAAGACATCAGCATGAAAAGTTTGACCAAGATACAGTGACTCAGAAGAAACTTAGAGATTTTAAATGGAAGGTATTTATGTTGAGAGAAAACAGGTGTGCCTTGATCATATGTGACAAGAATGCTACTGTAAGCATGTTTAATGGTCTGTTATTTCAGCATGGCATATTGAGAAGTTTTGATGTTTATGGACCATATGTGACTAGGATGCTTTGGTAAGCACCATGTCGGGTTGTTTATCATGGTATGGTTTCAGTAAGAGTGAACCATCTATTATTTCAACATAACATGTTGAGAAGTCTTAACACATGGTCTCTTATAGTTTTCTTATTTCATAGTCTTCGTCATTTTTCAGGTAGTCATGTTGGTGTGAGAACGATGCGGCTGCCACTATGGCGTCGACTGACGCGCAACGTCTACCGCAAGGTGATGGTGTTCTTGGTGCTCCTGCTGATCATCTGGTGTGCCACTCTTGCCAACATAACACTTATCTTCAGTGTCAAGCCACCCAAAGAGAGTGAAGTATTGAAGGTACGGAGTATCACTGTTTGTTTGTTATTATGTGTGATGTGGCAGTCCTTTATGAAGTCAGAATATGAGGTGAAATAATCACAATCTATTTCATGATAGGGGCAGTCGTATGTGTCAGTTGTGGTTTTGTGAATAGCAAATGTTTGAGAATATTGAATTTTAGGAAATTTTATTAGATTTTTGTTAATGGATGTGAGTTTTTATGAAGAGCATCAAAATCAATAAATCGGATTTAATTTCTATAATTTACGTATTCAGCTATTACTCTAATTTCAATGAATCCCAGTAATCGATGAAATAGAGAGTGTGTAATTACATGGACAACTAGATGTACTGAAAGGTGCCTTTGCCATGGCTGCTCAGGAAAATAATTACTGATATGTCTGAATATATTTCTGTATGGATGTGTTCAGATGAATATGAATCAGTTTTGCTGTCCATTCTATACACTCTATTTGTGGGCAGTAGTGTATCAACCTAGCTGTGAAAGCTGTGGTGTTGATAGGAGGCACCAATAAGTCTACAGAACCTGTATATGACATGGTTTACAATAGATATTAGTCATAGCGAATGGACTAGCATAAATTGATTCAATTAGACCAGGAGAAATAACTTTTGTTGATGTACTACTAAACTAAAGACCTTATATGTGTAAATATCTAATTTACATTACTATTACAGAATTATTTCATGGTTCCAAATGGATAAGGTCTTTGGTTGAATGCTTTGGTTGTAATAAATATTGAATGAATTTTGTAATATTAATACAAAAAGATTAAAAGATATACAGTGAATACTTTTTAATAACCAGACAGTGTTATTACATGATGAAATTGTATATATAACTTTGGATTTGCTGGCATGGTATTTCTTGTGTTTCATGCTCCAAGACGTTTCATCAAAATTCATTGGTCATGTATAATGCATGCCACCCTCTACACAACTTTCTTTATTTGAAAAATAATGTGCACTATGCTCGAAGCTATCGTATCTGAAACATAGAATCATGAATATTATAATGGAGCCAGCTTGAACCAGTGAGACAGGAAGTTTGGCCCTGGTCAGAAAAACTAATACTTCTTACAAATATGGTCCAAACTCTAGTGTTGTGATCATTTACTGAAGAATTACACTTCTCCCTATCACTGAGTATCTGCGCAGTCACTGGGTGGGGTAATTCTGTCCAGCACAAAGCAGCATTGTTGTTGTCCCACGCCGCAACATGGAACGGGTGACTATGTATTCAGCGGCATCCCTGTGTACGTCCCGATTCTTGTTAATGAGATATCTCATGAACTGTTGTATCCAATGTCTTCAAATTTGGTGACAACCTACATTGGGGGGATTACCCAGACACCAGTTGATATTGGTTACCGTGACCTTATTTTCAAGGTCACCACGACACTTTGACCACTTTTGAAATTCTTGTTAACGAGATATTTCATGCACTGTTGTACCAATGTCTTCAAATTTGGTGACAGCCTACATTGGGGGATTATGCAGATACCAGTTGATTTGGGTGACCTTGACCTTATCTTCAAGGTCACCACGACATTTTGACCACTTTTCGAACTCTTGTTAAAGCGATATCTCATAAAACATTGCACCCAATGTCTTCAATTATGTCGACAGCCTACATTGGGTGATTATGCAGACATCAGTCATTTCATGCATCTTGTATGTGACCAAAAAATAAAAAGTAGTAATTGTTTTATAAATATTCCATTCTTCAGCGGCAGGGGGACTTTGCCATATCAGTGGCTGACACTTGTTTCAGTACTGAATTGAATACCCTCTCATAGTCAATTACAAGTAGGTTCCCTTTACAATACATCCTTTGAATTGCTGTTCACAAATCAGTGAGCAGCCTGGTACTGCAGCATGAAATACTTGATTCATGACAAGTGTGACAGATGATGGGAATATGTAATATGGGTATTACAGAGATGCCCACCTGTAGCCTGAATTTACGGTGTTATGTATATCATCCTCGAATATAAGGGGGCTTTCCCCTCACTAAACAGATTGAATAAATTTTACATCTATCTTGAATGTAATGAGATATACTGATAAATATTTGTTGTATACATAAACAGAATAAATTGTGTGTAGAAAGTAAAATAACTGCACATAAAAATTTAGATATGAAAATATGTTGCCAATTAGAAAAAACCCTGGTGAAAACCATTAAAATTGCTGATTACATTAAAAATGTATATATTGCGATTATGATTGATAATCGTTGACCACAAGTCCTCCGATAATCGATAGTGGATTTGGTTTCCCCAACACTAATGTAATTATTAATTACCAAAGTTATACATAATGGCTGTTTGTTGAAATTTGTCACCAATAGATGGCCATGGTTAGGTTTGGGTACCACGTGGTCATGAAACTTCTATTTTCCAGTGCTTTTTCAGTTTTGATGTCCTTTTTGTCGATGTCAATGGATTGCTTTGATATTCACATTTGGATTGCTTTGATATTCACATTTGATGGTTAAACATTGATCATGTTAAATCATTTGTGCACAAGCAGAGTGATTTTTCCCTACATTGTCTTGTGAGTTTAACTGCTCCAAGTTCTTTTAAACGTTTGATCAGGGCGGGTAGCCTTGTGGTTAAAGCGTTCACTCATCATGTCGAAGACATTTGTTCAGTTCGATTACCCACATGAGTACAATGTGTGCAGCCCATTTCTGTGTCCCCCGCCATGATATTGCTGCAATATTGTAGAACCCAACTCACTCCTTCAAGATGTGATGTCCAATGTGGCTGTGTAACTAACATCCGTGTACTCATGTTACATATACACCTAGGACTAATGAAACTGTTCAAGTATAAACAGGTATCATGGTGCTGTTACTTGTGTCATGCGAAATTATTCTTTTTATATCTACTGCATGATTGCTCCAAAGATATAGTGAGGTTTGGCATCCATCGTCTCAGATTGGAAGTGGGTGTAAATGGTGTGAAAGTAGTGCCATTAGGGGGAAGAAAACAGTCATCCAAAGGAAATACCAGGTTTGGAGGACTGAAATAATGAAAATTCAAATCAGTATCCATGGTAAAAAACCCACAATCTTTCTGATCACTATTACCATGACCACAATTTATTGATAACTATACATGATACATGTCAATATTGATATTCACATGTTTACATGACAGTGTCAAGCTGACTTGGTGAAGCATTAACGATATTCAGTGGATGTAGTTTCAGGGAGCAGTAAATTTCACCATGGTACTGTTACCTTAACGAGGAAGGGAGAGCTGTAGGTTACCATGGAGCAATCACATCTTCAGGATTCTCTGATGAATTTGAAGTGAGAAAATTCAATGTTTCAGCTAATGGGTTTGTAATTTGAATCTGCAGTATGAATGGGTGATGTTGACTGTAACAGGAGCAGATCTTCAACACCTATAGCTTATTGATCATCTATGGAGCAGTATGTAATATGGTGGACAGTTTCCACTGGGGAAACCCTAGGGATTTGAATAATGGCAAATTGAGAATGATTTTCTTATGTTCTGTCAGTACTGAAAATCGTTTTGATTGTTGGTTCATGGCTCCTCAGGGAAATTGATACATTCCCATTTTCCATGATTCCAAGTCCTTTATCGAGGGCCAGTAAGCTTGTCAATCACTGCACTAGACTAGTAACAGTTTTCATAATTCTGTTATTTAACAAATTTTGTGAGGAATGTAAGTGAGTATTGTTTTATGCTACATTTGGCAATATGCCAGTCTGATCATAATAAAGGACATTAAGAATGGGCTTGACACACTGAATCCATCGAATGCTTATATCTGTAGGGTACTACGACCTCTCTGAGCTATATACTAGTACTGTATATCACTGCATATAGAATGGCCCTGTGAATAAGGATTCCACATGTACAAGCCTTCAAAATCAATGCTAATTTAAATATCCCATCTATAACTCGACTCTGAACGAAGCATATGCTCAGAGCATACACAATCCCTAATTTGTAATAAATATGTGTTTGTGTCCCAATCTTTTTTATACAATGCTTGGTTGTAGAGAAGTCCAGCACATGGTGCCACTTTGTGTGTTGACCTTGTGCATGAAAGTGTAATTTCAGTATTGGTTACAGTACTTTGATCCCGCTCATGCTCACTTCCCTCTCGCCGATGTCAGAGACTTTATGTTTCCCACTGTGTCAGCTGGTTTAGCAATTGTAATGGAGCTAATATTCACATGAACTTTAGATGCAGAATAGGATAGTATGAACAACATATTTACATTCAATGGAAGCTTATGTACCAAAATAGTTCTTGGAACAGTTACTTCAAAAGACATTTTACTGTTGTACAACATCAGTGGTAATCGGACATCAGCTGACATTGCTAGTCGAAAAACTATGTGAGATCTTCTGACATACCCCACCTTCAAACCCCTCTAATTCTGGGTTGGAGAAACTCACCTTTTATGTGGTGATACATTGTGAACTCAAACGGAAATAAGTTACAGTAAATGGTTATATTCATATGGGTTTATGTATTATGCATGAGTTACACCCAGCCTTATTTCAATACTTGACTAGCAATACATATGGGTCATCACTTGACGGGACAGCAACCTTGTGTAGCTCTCCTCCTGACACTTTGTATTCAGAATGATACTCAATCCTGTCATTACATGTGCTTGTGGCCAGACAACAGACACAAGCTCAGTGGAATGTCTTTTTTAGTAGTGGTTGTCCGATTAATTGAAATAATCGAAGATTGGTCGCTGTGACTAAACGACCAAGCAATCGATCATGTTTTCTCATAATCGAACATAAACAATTCTGGAACACTTGTTTTCATAAACAATATTTTTCACAAGGTTTGTTTTTGTCTGTTACATTTCATAAGCACTACAAGTTCGTTTCAAGTCATGATTGAATTTATCTTAAAGACTCCAAGAAATTTTTGTTCCTGACATACTAGTCATCCTTTAAAGATGTGAAATTTTGCCAAAAAAAACCCCAAAACTACATGTTTTTTCCTTATTTTTATGTGCATTAACAAATTTTATTAATGACGCTAACCAATTTTTTTCGATGATTGATCGGTTGTAATAAACCAATCATCAATTATGAGATTTTAACCAATTCCCAACACTACTTTTTAGTGAAAAGAAATATAACTGAGAATGGATCCCTGTAACTGCATTGTATCCTCAATACTAAATATGACTGTACAGAAACTGAGGTACACAAACGCAACTCATTGGCTTGGTGTGGATTGGTGAACCACTTTATCTGTTTGACCCAGGTGGACGCTAAATAATACTGTTTGGATCCAGACAGCAAATTTCCAGGATAAATATTGAATCTCATGTGATAAGTTTGCATTGTCATGAATATTGTCCAAGCTGACTAGAGGACATTATTTCCTGATTTCTTCTGTCTGGACCAGTGGGGCCACACTGTAGTTGATTAGTTACATTATAAGGTGACCATTGACCATTGTGTACATTTTCTCCAGAATGAGATCATCCGCTTGAGTGAGGAATATGTGAAGGCTCTGTCGAGGGAAAATGGAGACATGGTGGATGGACCCTACGCCGGCAGGTTTACAGCTTACGGTATGTTGATCCTGTACCCTGTACTGCCTAGTGAGGGCCGGGGCAGGATAGATCTCTTCTACATCATATTGGCGGGGAAAGTTCACATGTAATGTGACCGAGTCAACTGAGAGTTACAATGGTTGGGGATTTTTGATATGCTGTTCACAAATAATGTCTAACTACAGTCCGTTTGAGTCAGAAACGGACCGATGAATTGCAAATTTTATCATTGTACAAAATTGCCACATAAATGTCATTTCTAATCAACTCTCGCTTTGGCACTGCAGCTAACATGGTATGCAGTGTATTTCATTAACACATCTGTCTCAACTTCGGTAAGAAGGCAGCATATTTCACTGTTTGGTTGTAGGCAACATTTACAATTACTTATACACTTAGCCTACAGTAAGTGTAGCAACCACGCGATGGAAGTGTATTATTTCCGCGATTCCAGAATAGCAGCTACTACTTCGAGTGATGTCACATCCGCAGTCATACGCCATCCGCGTTCCTTTCTATTCTGCATGCTCTCCTGGCAGGTTATCCATTTTGCCTCATCGCAAAATAATTTCTTGGTTCTCGCTTAATTTTCGTATCTTGAAAAATGCTGAATTAACTTAACATTTAATTTCGTCGCCTGCTTTCCGGCCCTTTCTTTCTTTCTGTATTCACTTAAATTATTGGGAGTATCGAAGCTTCAAAATAACATATTCATGATCACTGATAGCAGTTTCTGGCATTGAGTCGCTGGTGACAATTCTGAAACGCTGTCGGCGAATCTGTAGGAATCGGTTGGGATGTTTTCGAGGACACACTTACACGAAGGCCGAGAGCGCTATCCGCCACGTTGGATGGTGTTTTGCAAGGACACGTTCGCATGAGCCGGCCGGTATTGAGACGCCCTATTACATCACGGTGTTTCATATTCAGCTTCAAAATGCATCTCTGAATTCCTATGCAATTGAGTATCAAATTCGCAACTGGTCTTTGTCACCAATACCAACTGTCTAGAAAAAGGAAGCGAAACATTTTAAGCGTGAAAACGAGCGAGCAGTGCTCAAAGACTGAGCGCTTGAAATGTAAACAAAGATAATTTCCGATTCACACTGCGTAGGATTTTCTGAATTCTTCCAACATTCATCTATTCATTGCTTGCAATGGCTCAATGCCTTAGGTATGGAAAGAGTATTGTAGAAAGAAATGGGAAATTATGAATAGATACAATGCAATGATTCGTTAATTCATAAGAAATTGTCAAAGTTGGTGCAACTTGCGCATTATCACCCAGAACGACAACTGTAATTATCAGCATTTTTGGCGTCTTCTCTTACTTACAGTGAAAATGATAAAAACATATAACAACATACAGATAGTCAGAGTCATTCTGATTACTTACATGTCATATTTATATACAAACAATCCCTTAATCAGTGGAAAGGTCCTCGCAGAATCCTCGGTATCCTTGTCAGCAAGGCCACCATATTGTAAAGAGATAGGTCATCTGTGGTGATGTCATATGTCCACATTGTTGTACATATTGGGAAATTTCTTCGAGGTGAAGGTCGGTTGAACAGGAGTAAACACAATCACCTTAACCCGACTTCGATTACACTGTCAGCATAGTATATTTTATGAAAGCTCAGATATTTTTCATGAAACTGACTTCAGTATCTACATTTGGCCTTGCTCGGTGTCATGCGTGCATGTAGGGTTTACTGTTTTATTCCTTGAAAGTTTTGATTGTTTGGGTGATGTTTACATAGGAGGTTGGCACATTTTAGTGCAGTACACCATATTCTAAATCTTTACACAAGTGTTCGAAGATGAAACGCGAGCCATAGCTGCACTTACTTTAGTCCCTATGATGTACAATGTGTAATGTTGGACTAATATTGCAGTTTCATATGGACAGGTTAATGAACGGCGATTTAATTCAACCTTATAAGTAAACTGATACTAATTAATGAAAATGACTTACATATGTTATGAAATGTATATGGACATATATTTAAAGGAATTTTCTTGTTCATTGCATATTTTTGTGTCGTTTTATATACAAAACAATGGCATATGTTGATTGGCCAGGTGCACGTTTGTTGGTAACATTTTATGATTCACTATCATTGTTTTTGATAATATATTCAGTTCATATTGGCATGACAGGATATCACTCTCTAACGACTTTTATAGGAAGATTGTTTGGAGATATATAAACCAAGTCATGTGTTGATTTGGACAAATCTTACATCCATATTCTAATATATAGTTCCATATATAAAGGCTATCTTTTTGCATCTTTCATTGCATACTTATTAAGAGAAATAGCTACATAATCATAAAGAAAAGAAAATTCTTATCCTAACAAACTATTGGGCTGCTATGCAAATATTAATTTTTCATTTACGCTAAGTTAATGCCAAACAGGTGTGCGTGTTGCTCATAATAAGATACACAGTCAAACTGTCTAATTGTTGATATATTCAGGACACTATTTAAAGGGAAAATCAGTCATTTTATGTTTTATCTAAAGAGTGTTTAATTATGACATAGAAGCCGGTGACCTTTCATACAATTAATGGAAATTGGGTGAGATGTATGCTGATCAGCGCAAGCCAAGGTCGCCTTTTTCCCGACATCGCAGGGTGCGTGAAGCAAGCAATTATGTCAACTAAAATGTGGTATTATTTTCAGCAATTTCATTACATTTGAAGATATGGCTAGTACTCTGGTAATAACGCTGAAAAATTAGTCAAAATACATCTATACACACAGGAGAATATGGGAATCTAAGAACTAACTTATATACTTCGGATAGGGCCATCCGGTTGGCTGTTACGTACTTTCTCGCATGTGGTGCGTTGTCATCTTTTCTGGTAAATTGTGAAACTGCTAAAGCGTATCCGATCACATTGGGAAATTGTAATTGAATAGTTTGGTTCGGCCATGGGCAAACGATAAAGAAAACAGCGGCCGTGATCCACAGCAGGTTCTCTACATGTGATCTGAGTTACATTGACCCTAGTGTGAAGCATAACAGAGTTATGCCCCCTTATCATTATACATGTATGACCTCTCTGTCGGATTGTTTGACGCCATAGAAGAGAATCCAGTTTCCCATTTATTCGAAGAGTTGTTTTTGGTTGAGTGTTGCGTTTTGTGTAAGCACATATAAACCCAGTTGGTATGCACTTGTATATTTGCTGTACTTTCTTAGCTCACACTTTCAGTAAAGATGCCCAATAAAAAAATCGTGAGCACAGTATTTTATCGGGAACGATAAAAAGCGGAATAATTTGCTGTTTTTAACGCATAACAAAATCGCGGACAACATTTGGTAAGGTCTGTTCCTCAACCAAAACGCTGAGGTGGTTGCACTTATATTTATACCAACGGATAGGAAATTTAATATTCTATATTTCTGTGTAATTTTTAAACAAAAATAAACAACAAACAAAACCACAACTCAGGCGCAGAGGTCCCGGTACAGATCCTGGATGAGCCCTCATATATGGCAGTAAGCCATTGCAGGTATGGCCAGGATAGCAAGGCAGCCAGTTGATCTGCTAACGCTACAGCAACTCCTTTCCACGTATGCAGGTCTTCATATGAAACTTCTCTTTCAGCAGCGCACCTACTAACATTCTTTCTTCAGGGTAAGCAGGTCGCGGGCCCGCTCAATCAGCAACTAACATTCTTTGTTTTGTTGTTTTGTTTTGTTTTGTTTTTCAGGGTAAGGAGGTAGCCGCCCGCTCAATAGGCTTACTTCGCCACAGCGGGCTGTTTTGCTTGAAGGACATGTCTTTTGCTAGCGCCAATCCTATGTGGAGGTGGTCCTACAGGCCTCCAAAACTAGACCAGCAGGGCCGCCGCACACGATTGCCATTACAGCAGTCCCTCAGTCCATACTATGCCCTGTCAAAGCCGCATTTTGGCTGTGCAACCATGTACAGACGGGTATCTCTTTACTCATACTAACTTGGCTCCTCTAACAAGATTTCAGTTTCAGGCAGTGCTCAGGAAGACGCTGACGGCAGCAAAACAACCCATCAATAGTAACTTTTATTCTTCTGATTCATTTCGCTTAGGGGCAGCAAACTCAGCAGTGTTACAAGGAATTCCGGCAGTTCAGATTCAGGAATTTGGTCACTGGAGATCTAATGCCTACAGGATGGCGATATTCGTCAGTATGCCTTTGTTAGGCAATAATAAATCTAATGTGAAATTATGGCTTACAGGGCCATCGGGGGTGATTGGCTCCAGTTATAACACCTCGGCTGCAGTGACGTAGCTCTGGCTTTGCCCAGTACCTCGCTAGTGCACTTATCCGCTGGGCATGGCGCTCAACATCGGCCATTCTGGCAGCACTGCATAGCAATTAAGTATTAGTAAACCTCTTTTAAAGCCCTCTCCCTACTCCCCTTTAACTATTTAACTTCGTTAGGATGGTAGCAGCCCGCCGCTGCCCAGCAGTGGGCAGCATGCGGGCCTGTTGGCATGGTGCCGGCGGGACTTAACACCAAATCAGCTTAAAAAATATGGATACTTGGTTCCTACTTTTACAGTGGCAGCCCAAACCTTCCTGCCTGCTGGCTCGGAGAGAGAGCACAAAGTTTCCAATGCGCTAGCAGCCTGCTTTTCCTGCCTGCTGTCTCCTCGAGGAGGAAGTACAAAGCTTATAATGCCTTACCAGCTTGCTTTTTCCTGCCTGCTGTCTCCGCTGGAGGAAGTACAAAGTTTGCAATGCCTTACCTGCCTGCTGTCTCCGCTGGAGGAAGTACAAACTTGCCTATGCTTTTGCCCGCCTGCTTTTCCACGCGGCGGAGGGTCAGCAAAAAGCTGAACTATGTGTCCCGGGCCCCGGGCTTTCCATCCACACCAGCAACATTGTCATCCACACATCTGGCTTGTGTAGTCTTTTCATCTGGTATGCGCATTACTATGCTAAGGCTAGCCTCATCAGCTTCATCTTATCTCTATTACAAGCCAAAGGTCTGCATATAATGACATTTAGCATTATTTGCTAAATGGGTTTATAGGCAGCATTTACTTATTCAATTCATGCAGTTCCTGACACTTCCCTGGCGAAGTGTAATACACTGCATGTAACTACAATTCTAATTATGTCATTTCTAATCAACTTCGCTTGGCACTGCAGCTAACATGGTATGCAGTGTATTTCATTAAGCATCTGTCTCAACTTCGGGTAAGAAGGCAGCATATTTCACTAATTTGGTTGTGGGCAACATTTACAATTACTTATACACTTAGCCTACAGTAAGTGTAGCAACGCACGCGATGGCAGTGTATTATTTCCGCATTCCAGAATAGCAGCCACGCCACTTCCGGAGTGATGTCACATCCGCGATCATACACGCCACGTCCGTTTTCCTTTCTATTCTGCATGCTCTCCTGGCAGGTTATCCATTTTGCCTCATCGAAATAATTTCCCACCCACCCTTCCCTTCTACAGCTCAGTATCCTGGTGGGGAGTGCTGAGGTTGTTAAATGCACGACTTATATTAAGTCTTCACTGTACAGTGCACAGTAAGTATAACCTGTACCATAACCTTTGTATTTTTGCACCTTCTGAATAAAAGGCTGCTGGTGGGCATGGTGCCGACGGACTTAACACCAAATCAGCTTAAAATATGGATACTTGGTTCCTACTTTTACAGTGGCAGCCCAAACCTTCCTGCCTGCTGGCCCGCGGAGAGGAGTACAAAGTTTCCACGCGCTTAGCAGCCTGCTTTTCCTGCCTGCTGTCTCCGCTGGAGGAAGTACAAAGCTTACAATGCCTTACCAGCTTGCTTTTCCTGCCTGCTGTCTCCGCGGGAGGAAGTACAAAGTTTGCAATGCCTTACCTGCCTGCTGTCTCCGCGGGAGGAAGTACAAACTTGCCTATGCTTTGCCCGTCTGCTTTTCCACGGCGGAGGGCCGCAAAAAGCTGAACTATGTGTCCCGTCCCGTCGGCGCCATCCACACCGCGCTCATTGTCATCCACACATCTGCGTTGTGTAGTCTTTCATCTGGTATGCGTACCATGCTAAGGCTAGCCTCATCAGCTTCATCTTATCTCTATTACAAGCTAAAGGTCTGCATATAAATATAAATACAGTGGAAACCGCCTAAGTAAAGACCACTTAACTAAACAGACCTGATAAGTAAACACTTTTCTTTGGTCCCGGCAAATTTCTTCATTAATTATCACTATTAGAGTCTGGTTAACTAAACTCGGATAAGTAAACAATACCCCTTACATTATCAGGTTTCCACTGTAGTACACATGTTTATCATTTACTAATACCCAACAGCTTTCTTATATTTGAAAATTTTCCGGACTCCACCAAAAAAGTTGTTTAAGAAACTATCAGCATTGAAAACGCAAAAGTTGTTATCTGTCGTGGCGGGGTGAAACCGCAGAAACGGAACAGCCACTATCTCGTCGTGCATGGGATACACATGGTGGGTTAGCCTAGTGGTTAAAGCGTTCGCTGGTCACGCCGAAGACCCAGGTTCGATTCCCCACATGGGCACAATGTGTGAAGCCTATTTGTGTTGTCCCCCGCTGTGATATTGCTGGAATATTGCTAAAAGCGGCGTAAAACCATACTCACTCACTCACTATGACAACTGTCCTCTTCTACATGTTAATGTATCACTTAGTATTCCTGAATGATCTGTTGATGAAAGCTGTAATATCTGGAACATTCTGTCCTTGATGTTCTACTCCTTTTTGCATACATTCACTGACCCCTCATTTACACTGGTGTTGTAGATCTGAAGAAGACCATGGCTGTGTTGTTGGAGAGTATGCTTGAGAGGTTGCAGCGCCTGGAGAGTGCCGTCAATCTCGTCATCAACACTACCCTTGTCAATGACACCATCAACGCTACTTTAAAGCTGGAAGAAAAACACAAGTCTGGAATCAGTGCTAGAGGTGAGTAGAAGTCACCAGTAGAACACTGCCCAAGTCTGGGATCACTGCTAGAGGTGAGTAGAAGTCACCAGTAGAACACTGCCCAAGTCTGGGGTCAGTTCTAGAGGTGAGTAGAAGGCACCAGTAGAACACTGCCCAAGTCTGGGATCAGTGCTAGAGGTGAGTAGAAGGCACCAGTAGAACACTTCCCAAGTCTGGGGGTCAGTTCTAGAGGTGAGAAGGCACCAGTAGAACACTGCCCAAGTCTGGGATCAGTGCTAGAGGTGAGTAGAAGGCACCAGTAGAACACTGCCCAAGTCTGGGATCAGTGCTAGAGGTGAGTAGAAGGCACCAGTAGAACACTGCCCAAGTCTGGGATCAGTGCTAGAGGTGAGTAGAAGGCCCCAGTAGAATACTGCCCAAGTCTGGGATCAGTGCTAGAGGTGAGTAGAAGGCACCAGTAGAACACTTCCCAAGTCTGGTATCTGTGCTAGAGGTGAGTAGAAGGCACCAGTAGAACACTGCCCAAGTCTGGGATCATTGCTAGAGGTGAGTAGAAGGCATCAGTAGAACACTGCCCAAGTCTGGTATCTGTGCTAGAGGTGAGTAGAAGGCACCAGTAGAACACTGCCCAAGTCTGGTATCTGTGCTAGAGGTGAGTAGAAGGCACCAGTAGAACACTGCCCAAGTCTGGGATCAATGCTAGAGGTGAGTAGAAGGTATCAGTAGAACACTGCCCAAGTCTGGGGTCAGTTCTAGAGGTGAGTAGAAGGCACCAGTAGAACACTGCCCGAGTCTGGTTTCTGTGCTAGAGGTGAGTAAAAGTCACCAGTAGAACACTGCCCAAGTCTGGGGTCAGTTCTAGAGGTGAGTAGAAGGCACCAGTAGAACACTGCCCGAGTCTGGTTTCTGTGCTAGAGGTGAGTAAAAGTCACCAGTAGAACACTGCCCAAGTCTGGGGTCAGTTCTAGAGGTGAGTAGAAGGCATCAGTAGAACACTGCCCAAGTCTGGGATCAGTGCTAGAGGTGAGTAGAAGGCACCAGTAGAACACTGCCCAAGTCTGGGGTCAGTTCTGGAGGTGAGTAGAAGGCACCAGTAGAAGACTGCCTTAGTCTGGGATCAGTTCTAGAGGTGAGTAGAAGGCACCAGAAGAACACTGCCTTAGTCTGGGATCAGTGCTAGTGGTTAGTAGAAGGCACCAGTAGAACACTGCCTTAGTCTGGGATCAGTTCTAGAGGTGAGTAGAAGGCATCCAGTAGAACACTGCCCAAGTCTGGGGTCAGTTCTAGAGGTGAGTAGAAGGCACCAGTAGAACACTTCCCAAGTCTGGGATCACTGCTAGAGGTGAGTAGAAGGCACCAGTAGAACACTTCCCAAGTCTGGGATCAGTTCTAGAGGTGAGTAGAAGGCACCAGTAGAACACTGCCCAAGTCTGGGATCAGTGCTAGAGGTGAGTAGAAGGCACCAGTAGAACACTGCCCAAGTCTGGGGTCAGTTCTAGAGGTGAGAAGAAGGCACCAGTAGAACACTGCCCAAGTCTGGGATCAGTTCTAGAGGTGAGTAGAAGGCACCAGTAGAACACTGCCCAAGTCTGGGATCAGTGCTAGAGGTGAGTAGAAGGCACCAGTAGAACACTGCCCAAGTCTGGGGTCAGTGCTAGAGGTGAGTAGAAGGCATCAGTAGAACACTGCCCAAGTCTGGGATCAGTACTAGAGGTGAGTAGAAGGCACCTGTAGAACACTGCCTTAGTCTGGGATCAGTTCTAGAGGTGAGTAGAAGGCACCAGTAGAACACTGCCCAAGTCTGGGATCAGTGCTAGAGGTGAGTAGAAGGCACCAGTAGAACACTTCCCAAGTCTGGGATCAGTGCTAGAGGTGAGTAGAAGGCCCCAGTAGAACACTGCCCAAGTCTGGGGTCAGTGCTAGAGGTGAGTAGAAGGCATCAGTAGAACACTGCCCAAGTCTGGGATCAGTGCTAGAGGTGAGTAGAAGGCCCCAGTAGAACACTGCCCAAGTCTGGGATCAGTGCTAGAGGTGAGTAGAAGGCCCCAGTAGAACACTGCCCAAGTCTGGGATCAGTGCTAGAGGTGAGTAGAAGGCACCAGTAGAACACTGCCCAAGTCTGGTATCTGTGCTAGAGGTGAGTAGAAGGCACCAGTAGAACACTGCCCAAGTCTGGGATCAATGCTAGAGGTGAGTAGAAGGCATCAGTAGAACACTGCCCCAGTCTGGTATCTGTGCTAGAGGTGAGTAGAAGGCACCAGTAGAACACTGCCCAAGTCTGGTATCTGTGCTAGAGGTGAGTAGAAGGCACCAATAGAACACTGCCCAAGTCTGGGATCAATGCTAGAGGTGAGTAGAAGGCATCAGTAGAACACTGCCCAAGTCTGGGGTCAGTTCTAGAGGTGAGTAGAAGGCACCTGTAGAACACTGCCCAAGTCTGGTTTCTGTGCTAGAGGTGAGTAAAGGTCACCAGTAGAACACTGCCCAAGTCTGGAGTCAGTTCTAGAGGTGAGTAGAAGGCATCAGTAGAACACTGCCCAAGTCTTGGGTCAGTTCTAGAGGTGAGTAGAAGGCATCAGTAGAACACTGCCCAAGTCTGGGGTCAGTTCTAGAGGTGAGTAGAAGTCACCAGTAGAACACTGCCTTAGTCTGGGATCAGTTCTAGAGGTGAGTAGAAGGCACCAGAAGAACACTGCCTTAGTCTGGGATCAGTGCTAGTGGTGAGTAGAAGGCACCAGTAGAACTCTGCCTTAGTCTGGGATCAGTTCTAGAGGTGAGTAGAAGGCATCAGTAGAACACTGCCCAAGTCTGGGGTCAGTTCTAGAGGTGAGTAGAAGGCACCAGTAGAACACTGCCTTAGTCTGGGATCAGTTCTAGAGGTGAGTAGAAGTCACCAGTAGAAAACTGCCCAAGTCAGGTATCAGTGCTAGAGGTGAGTAGAAGGCACCAGTAGAACACTGCCCAAGTCTGGTATCTGTGCCAGAGGTGAGTAGAAGGCACTAGTAGAACACTGCCCAAGTCTGGTATCTGTGCTAGAGGTGAGTAGAAGGCACCAGTAGAACACTGTCCAAGTCTGGAATCAGTGCTAGAGGTGAGTAGAAGGCACCAGTAGAACACTGCCCAAGTCTGGGGTCAGTTCTAGAGGTGACTAGAGGTGAGTAGTAGGCACTAGAAGGCACCAGTAGAACACTGCCCAAGTCTGGGATCAGTGCTAGAGGTGAGTAGAAGGCACCAGTAGAACACTGCCCAAGTCTGGGATCAGTGTTAGAGGTGAGTAGAAGGCACCAGTAGAACACTGCCCAAGTCTGGGATCAGTTCTAGAGGTGAGTAGAAGGCACCAGTAGAACACTGCCCAAGTCTGGGATCAGTGCTAGAGGTGAGTAGAAGGCATCAGTAGAACACTGCCCAAGTCTGGGGTCAGTGCTAGAGGTGAGTAGAAGGCACCAGTAGAACACTGCCCAAGTCTGGGATCAGTGCTAGAGGTGAGTAGAAGGCACCAGTAGAACACTGCCCAAGTCTGGGGTCAGTTCTAGAGGTGAGTAGAAAGCACCAGTAGAACACTGCCCAAATCTGGGGTCAGTGCTAGAGGTGAGTAGAAGGCATCAGTAGAACACTGCCCAAGTCTGGGATCAGTGCTAGAGGTGAGTAGAAGTCACCAGTAGAACACTGCCCAAGTCTGGGGTCAGTTCTAAAGGTGAGTAGAAGGCATCAGTAGAACACTGCCCAAGTCTGGGATCAGTTCTAGAGGTGAGTAGAAGTCAGTAGAGTCACAGTTCAGTAGAAGTCTGGGGTCAGTTCTAGAGGTTAGTAGAAGGCAGTAGAACACTGCCCAAGTCTGGGGTCAGTTCTAGAGGTGAGTAGAAGGCACCAGTAGAACACTGCCCAAGTCTGGGGTCAGTTCTAGAGGTGAGTAGAAGTCACCAGTAGAACACTGCCCAAGTCTGGGGTCAGTTCTAGAGGTGAGTAGAAGGCATCAGTAGAACACTGCCCAAGTCTGGGGTCAGTGCTAAAGGTGAGTAGAAGGCACCAGTAGAACACTGCCCAAGTCTGGGATCAGTGCTAGAGCTGAGTAGAAGGCATCACTAGAACACTGCCCAAGTCTGGGGTCAGTTCTAGAGGTGAGTAGAAGGCACCAGTAGAACACTGCCCAAATCTGGGGTCAGTTCTAGAGGTGAGTAGAAGGCCCCAGTAGAACACTGCCCAAGTCTGGGGTCAGTGCTAGAGGTGAGTAGAAGGCATCAGTAGAAAACTGCCCAAGTCTGGGATCAGTGCTAGAGGTGAGTAGAAGGCACCAGTAGAACACAGATATAGAGACTTTGCAAACATTCCCTTTGTCATTTGCAGTTAGTATACCGTTTGCAATTTCAAACTTGTTACAGATTTGATAAATGGCAGGAGCATCAACTGTAAGCTTACTGATGAGGACAAGGCACAGTTCCCCCATTGCGAGGGCAAGATGATGGTAGGTCATACCTGCCTCATTGATAGCTTACCTGCTCATGGACAGGTAGAATGTATCTGATATGGTTTTCTCTCTGCTCCCTGTCTGTTGGACAGCGTTAACAACGGTCTGTAGGTTGTTTGATACAGTCATCCCTCGCCATAACGCGGGTCTTGGGGTCCATGGATGACCCCCCGCGTTATTAGACACCTGCGTTATAGTAACGATTACATAACGCGGAACAAAGGCCAAGTAAATAGTATTTTCCATGGACATAACAAAACCGCTATTTCGTGTATTGTGCCCAGTCAAAACTATATCGTATTGTTGGAGGTGAAAAAACACAAAAACTTTGTAAATGAAAATAGATGTATTCGGGAAACTTGCAATCAAACATCACAAGACATGATAATTCTATTGTTGTTCCTGTCATGCTACCTGTTATTCAACTAAACCGGAAATAGCAATCAGCTGGGCACAGATCGATGTTTTGGTCCAATGTACCGGGATTCAGTCAAAAAAGATCCGAAAATATAACATCAAAGAATTTCTTTTCCATTATCAAAATAATTTATATGTCAAGCAGTTATACTAACAGAGATCTTATATATTGCTATCGTATAAGTATAATGCATGTTTTCTACAAACATATTTAACATAATAATTAGCATTGCTAAGCACTTTGGGTTACCTGGCTGGATACATTTTACGTAGGAGACAGTTTGACAAGTCACCGCTGACTTCCCGCGGTACGTGCCACTTTGATTGTAAAAACAAAATGTTGGCAATTAATTGTCAAACATGGCTTCAATGAGTCAATAACGTGGGTCTTGGGGTCAATGGATGACAAGGCTGTAATCTGTTTGTGATTGCTGAGAAAAATGTGGTAAGCGGGCGTTGTATGGAATGAGATAATGCCATTTCACTCACGGTTTCTGCGTTGTTATTGTAAACAGTTTTAATGAATGAAAATGGGATTGAATTTAATCAAATAAAATGTGTTTTCTGACATCATACATTCTCAGATGGCGGTGTTTATCCCCGCGCAATTACGCGGTGTGTTGCATCACAGAAAACATTGTAAGTACTCGTCTGATGACATGTCTTTATGATAAAGTTATTACAATGTTTCGCTGTTCATCTATTATTATTGAAAAAAAATCTACATTTTTTAAGCATCTGAAAAACCATGGATATGTACGATAAACACTGTTATTTGCAATCCGAACGGAATTTCACTAGTTTACAACGTGATTAACCAGAACTCAACAGCGGATTTGTTGATGTGCTATTTTCGATGAAGTGAATATGTGTGATCACTGGGCAACTTTTTTTATGGATGCCACGGATTACCCTGCGGTTTAACTGAATCCGCGGTATCGCGAAGAGCGTTGTTGCGAGGGATGACTGTAGTTGCGTTAACATTGGTCTGTAGGTTGTTTGATAATTGCGTTAACATGGGTCTGTAGGTTGTCTGATAATTGTGTTAACATGGGTCTGTAGGTTGTGTGACAGCTGTCAGTGTTAAAATGGGTCTGTAGGTTGACAGCTGTCAGTGTTAACATCGGTCTGTCAGTTGTTTGACAGCTGTCAGTGTTAACATGGGTCTGTAGGTTGTTTGACAGCTGTCAGTGTTAACATCGGTCTGTAGGTTATTTGACAGCTGTCAGTGTTAACATGGGTCTGTAGGTTGTTTGACAGGTGTCAGTGTTAACATGGGTCTATAGGTTGTTTGACAGCTGTCAGTGTTAACATCGGTCTGTAGGTTGTTTGACAGCTGTCAGTGTTAACATTGGTCTGTAGGTTGTTTGTTTGACCCCCTCCGTGGTGTAGTGGTTAGAGCGTCTGCCCGGAGAGCAGAAGGTCGCGGGTTCGATCCCCGACCGCGCCATAACAAAAGACGTTAAAATATGGTACTTGTTGGTCCCTGCCTGGCGCTTGCATTAATGGGTACAACAAGGACTGGTCGGCTCGGAGTCAGTATAATGAGTCTGAGTGGGGTATTCCTGCTTCACTGCGGCATGGTATCTCAGTGGGCTCGCATTATAAAACCAGCTTAAGTCTGGGCTAGTACAAGCAGCCGCACATACACATACACATGCATGCACGTCGTCATATGAGCGAAATATTCTCAAGCACGACGTAAAACCCAATTTCACCTCACCTCACCTGTATGTTGTTTGACAGCTGTCAGTGTTAACATGGGTCTGTAGGTTGTTTGACAGCTGTCAGTGTTAACATGGGTCTGTAGGTTGTTTGACAGCTGTCGGTGTTAACATGGGTCTGTAGGTTGTTTGACAGCTGTCAGTGTTAACATGGGTCTGTAGGTTGTTTGACAGCTGTCAGTGTTAACATGGGTCTGTAGGTTGTTTGATAGCTGTCGGTGTTAACATGGGTCTGTAGGTTGTTTGACAGCTGTCGGTGTTAACGTGGGTCTGTAGGTTGAGAGCTGTCAATGTTAACATCGGTCAGTATGTTGTTTGACAGCTGTCAATGTTTACATCCTTCTGTATGTTGTTATGTTTCAGTGGATGAGCAAGATGTGGAAGTCTGACCCGTGCTATGCAACATACGGTGTTGATGGCTCCGACTGCTCCTACGTTATGTACCTCAGCGAGGTGAGCATACACACATGTAACTGATGTTTCACTGCTAAGTTCATTATTCAAGAGTTTAGCCCAGTACCAGTCCCCTGATGTTAGGAATCATTCTCATTAGTGAATTGTTTGTTTTTGTCACTTTACATGTTGGCTGAGTGTCCAACATAACAATGAAAAGGACAGTTGTGTAACGATGTATGTTGCTAAGAAATGTTACAGAAACAAACTAGCATAGGGCAGAAAACGTAAAGTGAGAGCATTCTATGGTGAAGAAAGATGGTGTTTTCATGAGGACAAGATAGACAATGATAATGATGATGATGATGATGATCGTGGTGAATAAAATTAGATATTTGCAGAGCACCTCTTTGTCCATCTTAAAAGGTTAGTGCCCAGCATCAATGTACCATGTTTATGGAGTGTTTATGGTGTAAGGGAGGCAACTGTGTTTACAGGTTGAAGGCTGGTGTCCGAAGAAGGCCTGGGGTGGCTCCATGAAACTCAAGCTGAAGGAAGCAGCTCCTCTTTATGTGAGTTGTTTCAGTATCTCCTATTGCACAGTGGACAATTCCCATGGCAAATGTCAAAACTGATCTGTGATTGGGTGAATGTGGCAAACTATTAAATGTCGGTCAGTGGTTCCTGGATTATGACGTTATGAATGCAAGGGACGTTATACATTGTTTGTAATGAGGGAGGCACAGATCTGTAACATTGGTCACCTGAATCTCAACACCTATTTTACAACGTGTTTCCAGGCTAACATCACCAGCAACCTGGAGGACCTGATGGTGCTACTGCGAGATCCCAATGAGAGGCAGGGTTATGCATGGATCAGAATGCGCATCACACGCATGTGGGACAAATGGTCATCTGCCATTCACAGACTCGCTGCCAAGCAGAATCTGGTGCACCGAAAGAAGAAAAAGGTACATCTCACAGTAGACTTGTGGCAAATTTAGTGGTATAACATTCCTTTCAAACTTGAAATGCAGCCTGTAGGTATGTTTTGAGCATACTTCAGGTTCAGGTGGATACAATGGCTGACTGTATCATCGTGCTTTGACTGCATGCAAACATGTCATCTGCCCATGATTTCAGTATTAACTTCCACTTTTATATACAGATTGAATATTTAGACTGTGGCACTCACTCACGCGCATACAACTTATCCTGTAGTTCATTCTGTTTTCCTGGTTCTGTTTCAGATTCTAGTTCATTTGGGGTTGTTGTCCAAACAGTCAGGATGGAAGTTTGCTGAAATGCAGTTCAAAGGTATTTGTTCACTAATGTTCTGGTTGAGGATGTCCACTGATCTCAGAGTACAGTCCATTATATGCAGACTTTTAGCCTGTAATAACGATCAGATGCGGCTGATGAGGATGACATTAAGATGGTATGTCTACCAAATGAAAGACTACACAACGCAGAAGTGTGGATGACAATGAGCGCGGTGTGGATGGCGCCGACGGGACCGGATATATAGCTTAGCTTTTTGCGGCCCTCCGCTGTGTAAAAGCAGACAGGCAAAGCATAGGCAAGTTTGCACTTCCTCCCGCGGAGACAGCAGGCAGGAAAAGCAGGCTGATAAGGCATTGCAAACCTTGTAAAAGCAGACAGGCAAAGCATATCCTCCTCCCGCTGAGACAGCAGGCAGGAAAAGCAGGCTGATAAGGCATTGGAAACTTTGTACTTCCTCCCGCGGAGACAGCAGGCAGGAAGGTTTGGGCTGCCACTGTGAAAGCAGAAGCCAAGTATCCCCCTTTTTAAGCCGATTAAGTGTTTAGTCCCATCGGCACCATGCCAACAGGCCCGCACGCTGCCCACTGCCGGACAGCGAGCGGGGCTGCCATCCACAACGAGTTAAAGAGTTAAAGGTGGGAGTAGGGGAGAGGACACAGAAAAGGTCTTAATGTTTCAATGCTGCCAGGATGGCCTGATGTTGGGCATCCATACCTGGCTTGGTTAGGTGAACCCCGTCCAGATAATGGGCGGGGTCAGGGTTGAATGATACAACCCCCCCGCCCCAGCTGCCCCCTCACGATGTTGCTGATTCTCCGGTTTAATTTCTTTCTCTTCAGCTCGAGGGCTGGAGATCAATAGCTCCACGCCACTCGAGCCGAGGCAGCATCTGCGACCAGATGATGGTGGCAGCTGGGCAGCGCAGGCGAATATACAACAACTCTTGGAGCATGTCATCGTAAAGGACTTTGGAAGGGACCTCACACAGGTCGTTGGAACCCAAGTGGATCACAATAAACGACCTGCATGGGCCCCTTGCCCTTATTAGCCCGGCCCACCCTGCTGCGTAGTTCCGACCACCTGAGGCCCCCTGGTCGACCAGATGACCCCGGCGAGGCCCAGGCTGCTTCGGTCGCGCCCGAGGTGTTGTTGCAGCCTCGCCATGTAGCTTGAGCCAATCAGCCACGATGGTCCTGCAACCCATAATTCTTAAATTAGATTTGTGTGCTTAGCCGGGGGATACGGATATACGCCTGGTAGGCATTCGATCTCCAGCGGCCAAATTCCTGAATCTGAACTGCCGGAACTCCTTGCAACGCTGCTGTGGTTGCTGCCCCTATCCGAAATGAATGAGAAGAGTAAAGATTAATATTGATGGGTTGTTTTGCTGCCGCTAGCGTCTTCCTGAGCACTGCCTGAAACTGAAATCTTGTTAAAGGAGCAGAATTAGTGTGAATAAAGAAATATCCGTCTGTACGCGGTCGCGACTGCCAAAAATCGTGTCAAAGCTTTGACGGGCACAGTATGGACCGAGGGACTGCTTGAATGGCGTCGCGTGCCGCTGCCTTGTTGATCTGTTTTGGAGGCCCGTGAGGACCACCTCAACGTAGGATTGGTTGCTAGCGAAAGATAGGTCATTCAGCAACAACGCCGCTGTGATGAGTCGCTGATTGAACCGGCAACTACCTCACTTACCCTGAAAACCCAAAAATGTTAGCAGGTATGCCGCTGAAAACATAGAAGCTTCATATGAAGACCTACATACAGTGGGGAGGAGTTGCACAATGCAAGTTAGCAGATCGAGTGTAATCGGCTGGACGGTATCTGGCTGCCTCGATCTCCTGGCCATCCCTGCAATGGCTTTCTGCACTAGGAAGTGGTTAGACATGCACTGCAAGGAATTGAGCTTGTGTATGGAGGATAATGCTGAAATGTAAGAACGGGCCGTGCTGGGAGACCTACCTGATAATGAGAGATAAGCTATAAAATGAAGCATATGATCTAAAGGTACAGGCCATATGTCAGGCAGGGAGTACACCACCCGAAATAGCCGTAGTGACTGTACCGCCGACTCATAAGTCCTCCAAGTGTTTGCTGCCATCGAGTTTGCTACTAGACTGTTTGCTTCCGCTGTTAGATGAGCCAGATGTCCGCTGGGATTCCTGAGGCCTGATGATCCGCCTGTGGGGCTGCTGCTCGAAACCGTGACCACTGAAATCTCGAAGAGCCGCCTGCTATTATGTTGGCCTGAGTTGGTATATACTGTGCTTTGAAGTGTATGTTGTTTTGCAAGCATATGAGGACCATTCGTCTGAGCAGTTTCATTACCCTTTGCCCTTTGGCAGTGTGCCTGTTGATAATACTCACCACGGCCTGGTTGTCACAGAACATTAGTACCCTTTTGTTGGCCAGACTGCTGCCCCATATGCGCAATGCCACGACTATAGGAAAGAGCTCTAAGCATGTAATGTCTTTCACCCATCCTTGTTGTATCCATAGATCTGGCCACCTGGCATTGGCCCAATGACCTTGGAAATATGCACCCCAACCCTGAGCGCGCCAGCTGCATCTGTATAAAGTTGGAGTATTGGGGTTGTAACCCAACCCTGTTCCAAGAATAAGGTTGTGCCATTGTGCCTGGCAAGAAACTGAAGCCACAGGTTTAGGTCTTCACGCATACCCGCTGATACCCGTATCCTGTGGTGTGGCTTGCGTGCCCCTTTTTGTGCGTCAATGAGACGCCGCAAGAATGGACGACCCATGGGAATTGCCTTGCATACAAAGTTTAGCTTTCCCACTATTGACTGCAGCGTATGCAGTGTAACTTTCTTGGATGATGACTCTACCAGCTGCGACAGCTGATGGACCAGGTGTGCTATCTTGTCCTCCGGTATCCTGATTTCGCCCCGAGCCGTTCTATGGTGAGGCCCAGAAATGTAAGACAAGTTGTAGGTTGTACGGTCTTCTGGTGAGCGATAGGCACGCCCAGATTATCAGCCAGTTGCAAAGAGGTGTTAAGCATGTTGGAGCATTTGCTTAGGTCCACTGCCGCCAGGATAAAATCATCAAGGTAATGAGCGATGTCCTGGCTGCGTGTAGTGGCCTTAATAGCCCATTCAATGAAAGTGCTGAATGACTCAAATAGGGCACAAGAAATGGAACAGCCAAAGGGAAGACATTTATCAATGTAAA
This sequence comes from Haliotis rubra, assembly GCF_003918875.1. Taxonomy (NCBI): domain Eukaryota; kingdom Metazoa; phylum Mollusca; class Gastropoda; order Lepetellida; family Haliotidae; genus Haliotis; species Haliotis rubra. The sequence goes on along the minus strand of NW_025767231.1, from coordinate 456,146 downwards.
ATTGTTCCTGAAACTTAATGCCGAAAGTAGCTGAAAATCAGATGGTACCACGGGCAGGAGGCTTAAAGGCTGATTTGACGTCAAATTTGGACATGTACGCACCCCTGCCCAAGCTTTGAATCATGGCTACAGCCTGGTCGAAACTGGTGTACTGCACTGTACATGCTTCCTGTGGTATAAAATCATTGATTGATGAGCCTTGAGGATGCGATAAATGATGGATGAGGCGGAAGGCAGCCTCACCATGAACTGATGAATCAACTTTCTTAGGCACCAAGCCGATCGGGGAAACTATAAGAGAGTGCACTGGTCTGTACGAAAATGGGCCTGCCATGCGACCCAACAGAATTTCTTTTTGCAGCTTTTGTTCCACTATTAGTGGCTGTTCCCTGGCAGATTTAAGGTTGACAGCGTCCCGAATGACCCGTGGCCCTTCATAGTTTAAGCTGAAACCCTTACTGAAACCCTCCTGTAGTAACTGAGCTGCTGCTGGATTGCTCAATTTATATTGCCGCAACCATTGTTCCAAGCAAGCGATGTTAATTGGAGTTGGGGCCGTGTGAAATAGCTCTGCCTGGCAGGGTAGGTTGACGCTTAAGAGATTGCGCCGGTGGTAACTGTGTTCTTTTGCCGCGAAAACAAGACATGGCGCCATGCCCACCTATGTTACATGCCGAGCACCTGTGTGCATAACGGCACATCTGACCCCTCTCGCAAGTGCCACGATTGAAGTTTCTACATACCTCTGTGCGCTGCTGAGTGTAGGTGGAGGATCTGGCTGGGTAGGCAAATGCCTGCTGCTTGTGGCTGGGGAGCATTAACTGCAGCCACAGCTGTCCGTCGATGGCACCCCATGACCGAGATGGGTCCCTCTCCATTTTTGCCTAAACTGGACATCGTGATTGAGACCAGCAGTCACCGCCAAATCGTGAGGCGCACCGCTGATCGCCTCCATGTAATGAGCAATTGTTGTATCTTGTTTACATCCGCCTGACGCTCTATTACCACACTGATAAAGGTCAAGAAAGCAGATGTCCAAGCCCCAATGTTTAACTGACGGACAGACTGCTGCTTGGGTTTAAAAACTACCTGTCCTGAAATGTCAAGCTCCATTGTGAAGTTGGAACTCTCCTGTGCTGCCTGGTTCTCAGGTGGCAAGAGGGACCTCATGTCTACAAATTCCCCACGATGGATCTTTTCCCTCACTGCTTGCTTTACATGGAAACTTATAGTCTCCGCCCTGAAGTTCAGCTGTTGATTTGACAGTGTCTCTGCATTAATCAGTGACTCCGGATTAGAGAAGGGTTGCCCCTGTATACAGAAGTTTGGCATAGCGGTGGGGACCTGCGGTGGCTGTAACTCTATATCAGGCCTATCACAGCTTGGAATCAACAACTCCGGCGAAATATTAATATGCCCAAAGTGAGACCTACCTTGATTGGTGGATGACGGAGCCATCGGGGTGATGAAGCTTGGCTCCAGCGGGGGTGTCACATAGATGGTTGTCGGGGGAACCTCATGTGGTGTGGACACAGAGGGTGGTGCGGGTTGGTTGGCCTGAGGGGCAGCGCCCAGGGACAACACCAGAAGCGCGTGCCCCTTTGCCTGGCTTCGGCAACCTTAGGGCGTCCCCTGACCACAGCGTGGTTGATGGCTGCCTTACGCTTTGGTGGCATGATGAACTCGGAAAGAAAGTTGTACAATTATTAAAACAATCAAGAATGCAGATGAAAAGGACGGAAAGCGATAGCGGATGCGAATTAAGTATTAAGTTAATACAGAATTTTGACGAGATAATCGAAATTTGAGCCAGAATCGAAAAATTATTAGTGATGAAGCAAGATGGTGAACCTGTCAGGACAGCATGCAGAATAGAAAGGAAACGGACGTGACGTGTATGCCTGCGGATGTGACATCACTCCGAAGTGACGTAGCTGCTATTATGGAATGCGGAAATAATACACTGCCACGTGCGTTGCAACACTGGATACTTATCATAAGCTAAGTGTATGAATACTATGCAAAGAATTGTATATTCTACCCATCCCCCATTTTATCAAAATATGCCGCCTTAGTACCTAAAGGTTAAGACAGATATTTCTCGAACTACACTGCCGACTGTGTGTTAGCTGCATGCCGAAACGAAGATGATTAGAAATGACATAATTCAAGGTGAAGTTAAACGTTACATATCCGAGTGTATTTCACTTGCCAGAGAAGTGTTAGAGCTGTGCGAATGTAAATGCTGCCTATAAACCCATTTAGCAACTAATGCTAAATGTCATTAAATCTACAATGAACACACGTATAATGTACTGGGGGAATTTTTGTTTTCCTTGCCACTTCCAGTATATTTTCATGAAACCGCATATTTCAAATTATGATTAGAATGAACTGAAATTAGTGGTCCATTTGAGTTTGTTATAACCATAGATTACTGTATTTGACTATTTCTGAGACGGATTTGTCTGAAATCTGAACATGGTGCTGTCATCAACTACTGTTCCAAATTCATACTTTATAGAAATCTGTTTCAGTAGACTACAGTAAAAAGAAAATGAACAGAACTAGTATTAACTGCCTCTGTGTTACAGGGACTTGTCAGCACATCAAGTATTAACTGCCTCTGTGTTACAGGGACTTGTCAGCACATCAAGTGTTAACTATCTCTGTGTTACAGGTACTTGTCAGCACATCAAGTGTTAACTATCTCTGTGTTACAGGTACTTGTCAGCACATCAAGTGTTAACTATCTCTGTGTTACAGGTACTTGTCAGCACATCAAGTGTTAACTATCTCTGTGTTACAGGTACTTGTCAGCACATAAGTGTTAACTATCTCTGTGTTACAGGTACTTGTCAGCACATCAAGTGTTAACTATCTCTGTGTTACAGGTACTTGTCAGCACATCAAGTGTTAACTATCTCTGTGTTACAGGGACTTGTTAGCACATAAGTGTTAACTATCTCTGTGTTACAGGGACTTGTCAGCACATCAAGTATTAGATATGTCGTTGTCACAGACTAAACTCAATGTCTTGTTTTATTGACACCTGTGTGTCTGCCTGCCTGTCTGCTAATGACTATTCAATACACAGCTGCTATCACTGACCACATGCAATTTGAACTTAACACCAATCAGGCTATACACCATAAACAAAATGCATTGATTTATGGCCCGAGTTCGGTCTCTGTCACATTATGTAATGGCACAGACAGGCAGGTGTGATACTTGAACACATGACATGTTATGATGTCTGTTGATTGCAAAATGTTATACACAAAAAATGAGCCTGTATTTACAAAACCCAACATCTCTATATATATATATACACACACAATTAGCCGTGAAGGCATCTGCAAATGAACCAGCCGTTACACTTGAGTGCACACCCACCCGTTCTGACTGGGTTCGGTATCCCGGCTGCTTCGTTTCTTGGGAAGTAAACCGAAGTACACAATTTTGCACTTTCGATTTGCGATTGTACGCTTATAATTTTGTTTATATATTTTGTCGTAACCAGCAATGTATATTATATGTCATGAATAAGTGATAATTGTGTTTTAATTATGTTTGATTTTTTGGTTGCATGTGACCTTTAACTATCTCTGTGTTACAGGTACTTGTCAGCACATAAGTGTTAACTGTCTCTGTGTTACAGGGACTTGTCAGCACATAAGTGTTAACTATCTCTGTGTTACAGGTACTTGTCAGCACATAAGTGTTAACTGTCTCTATGTTACAGGTGGCCCCCTGGGTGAACTGGTGCAATGGAGTGACCTCATCACCACCCTGTTCCTCCTGGGCCATGACCTCACCATCACTAGTGAGGTTGAGCAGCTGGTGGGGTAAGTGTCACCATGACAGTTTCAGCAGAACTGTTGTTGTTATAGTAATACACAATTGTGTGATAGGAGATTCAGCCTTTAGTATCACATGAATTTATGAAGTTTGGTTTTTCTTGTTTAAATATGAATGGACAAGTCTTCATAATGAGTCTAGCCAAAATTGTTTAAGGCTTCATTTTCAGTAGACTTTCAGTCCTTAAGAAGCAAGACATCACAATGTTTTCTTGAGGCACCCTTTGGCTGTATGTACAGTTTGTTTGGGTCAAAATGATATCGATGAATCACAATTGCACATGCGTCCCGCCCTTGAGGCTGTTCCAACAACAGTACTACTGCTACTTTACCCTCGTAAAACCCCACATGGAAAATCAAAACAAAATGATGATAGTTTGTAAAGTAACTTTTTTATTTTGGAGACAAACATTATGAAACTTTTTCCAGAGTTGGTCTAATGTTTTCATTACATTCTGCATTGAAATGAATGTTTGATCATGAACCAATTTGGAGTTAGATTGTGATTCATTGGTATCATTTTGACCCAAACAGACTACAGTACTGTACAGTTGAATGATACCAAGAGTTCATATTCCATTTTTCAAGTCCAAATCATGATAATAACTCCTCAAGATTGTGTCACTGAGGATACTTTGTAGAGTAATACCTGGCTGACATCACGTATGTTGACAGAGTGTATACTGGCTGGTATTCGGTAAGCCAATACATTGCCAGCACAAGTTGTATCAGATTATGGTCACCCTGACAAGCTGTGTTGGTAACGTGCTTGCTGCTGTTGCTCACACGACATTTCTGTCGGCAGGATCCTGTCTCGACTCCCAGCAGCCAAGTCTCCGTGTCAGAGTCGGAAGGAGCTACCAGTCAACATCATCTACACAGACATCATGGGCCTCATCCAGTTTAAGAAGCGGGTCAAGGGTGGCTATGGCAAGTTCAGGTAGGGAAGTGTGCTAACTTGTTCTCGGGTCTGTACAGTTGTATCCCATTGTACTGGGACTACTGACACACACACTTTACTGATCAAATACAGCCTGGTGACTGACCTGATACCTCCGTGTTACTGACTAGATACCTACTGTTTCAGTTGTCTATTCCGGATTGTTGATTCGTTTGGCACTGAACCTGCCTACAACCATCGTAGCTTTGCCAAACAGAACAAGATCCTCACATCATGGGGAGGCCAAGACTTGCAGCCTCGCCAGTTCTTCACCATGTTCCGTAAGTATCAGTGACTGCTCCAGTGGTCACTATGTTGAAGCTCCACCTGGGTGGTAGGGTTTAGTCAGAGCAGGTACATGTTGTCACATGTGGGGGAGTTTTCACATGGGGTACCTGAATCATCACTAGGTCATCATCCATGTTGAATGGTCTTCATGACAGCTTTCCTGATTCATGAAAGTCACTTTCATGAGCTTCACTCAAGGTCACCATGTTCCACCAGCATGAACATCACATACGGTGACAGTGGCCAGCTTAAAATCAAGTTCGTTGCTCCACATATATATTGCAGTGTGCAATCCACTTGTGGATCAGTTTGCTGCCTCTGTACCTGCTTCAGAACTGATTGCATTTTACAGTCTTCTATGTTGCAGTAGTATGCATTCACCACAGATTTCACTCACTCACTCACTCACTCACTCACTCACTCACTCGGGGTGGTGGCGTAGCCTAGTGGTTAAAGCATTCGCTCGTCACGCCGAAGACTCGGGTTCGAGTCCCCACATGGTTACTATGTGTGAAGCCAACTTCTGGTGTCCCTCGCCGTGTTATTGTTGGAATATTGCTGATAACAGTCACAACCATACTCACTCACTCACTGTTTACAAGAGTTGTGTTGTTCCGCAGCTCACAGCCCCGACAACTCCTTCATGGGGTTTGTGGTTGAGCAGCACCTCAACGACTCCCATGTGCAGCATCTGGAGAGGCAGAACAAGGCTGTTGTGTACGGCAAGAAGGAGTACATGTGGGAGGTATGTCAGTCATTTACTTCTGTGCAAGGCACTACATTGGCTTTATGATTTGCTTTATGGATTTGCCAACAGTTATTAAGCTTTTCTGTAATGAGAGATTTTTGTTCCTCTTGAGTTTATATTGGGAAAAGCTAAAGATGTTTTGCTAAATTGGGGATGAATATTGAAAATATGATTAAATAATAATTAGTTTTGTAACTGATAATGTTTTCTAATATTTTCATTGTGGAAGAATATTACTCCACAACTACCATTACATTTGAAAGGCAATAACAAGTTAAAGTTTAGACAAGTATTATCCACTGCAGGGATAGCAATGACTTTGTCACTTTGGTGAAGTTATTTTAAAGAATTTTTAAACATTGTAAGACTGTGTCTTTATGTTTCTATTTACCATTTTCAGAAAAAAGACAGCTACCTCAATGTAATAAAGGACTTTCTTGAGATACATGGTACAGTCTATTATGATGAGAAGCAGGCCAAGCTCCCGGACTATGTGGTGAACCATGGTCTACTCAATGGAGCGGACCTCCACAAACTGTTGAGAGAGTCAAAGGTTAGATTCCATGATTTAGATTCATAAGTGTATTGACAGAATTACAACAAGTGTTTGACAAGGGAAGATTCGCTTGTTTGGAAGATAGCCTATACTGGTGGGTATTTGTAGTGGACCTGTGCTTGGAAAACACTGGCAGCGGGACATCTGTGTTATGACCCCACAGTAGTATACACAATAGCGGTTCTGTGACATGTCCTTCCCAAGGCCTTAATGCAGTTCCACCGTTGAATATCAGTTGAATAGTTTCTGAAATATTGACTTTTAAGTGAGCATGGGGTCGGTCGGGAAAAGGCAAAATGTCCAACTTTTTTTCGTAATTAAGTCTTAATTAATCTAATGAAGTCACCGAGAGTGTTCCCAATGCTGTTTTGCTATAGCGTAACCATCTGCCGAGATGCATGCAAATGTTCATGAAAATCGGTCAAATAGTTTAGGAAATAATCACTTTTTAGTGAGCATGGGGTCGGTCTGGCGAAAGGCTAACAATCCAACGTATTGTCGTACTTGTTATATATTATCGAGGCGAGAGGTCTTTTCAGCCGAATGAAACGCAGCTCTCGGCAGTTCCCCTGAGCTGCCTTGCTACCATCTCATTAGGACGTACTTGTAGCGATGTGTGAGCTGTCTGAAGGTGAATGAAACGCCGGTCTCGACAGTCATTACCTCACTACTGTCTCGGGGGTTGCTTTGAGCGAGCGCCGTGGATGAGTATAAGTGTGTGTGTGCGTGTGTGTCTCGACTCGGCTATGATGATGCACTGCCGGCTGACTAGCGAGGCTTCAGATGTCTGAAGGTGAATTAAAACGCATCTCTTGGCAGTTCCTCCCGAGGGGTCGCCTCGCTGCCGTCTCGGTATCACCGAGCGAGCTCTGTGAGCCAGTCGCAGTGTGTGTGTGTGTGTCTCGGCTCGGCTTGTACAGCCGACCTGGCTGGCTGGCTGGCTGGCTGGCAACATTATGTTGATTTCCACTAAATTATACCGCATCTCTCGGCAGTTCCCCCGGGTCGCCTCGCTGCCATCTCGTTAGCATTGAGCGAGCGCTGTGAGCTAGTCGCAGTGTGTGTGTGTGTGTGTGTGTCGACTCGGTACAGCCGATCGGCTGGCTTGGCGGCTTTATGTACAGCCGATCGGCTGGCTGGCTGGCTGGCATGGCTACGTTATGTTGATTTCCACTAAATTATACCGCAGCTCTCAGCAGTTCCCCCGGTCGCCTCGCAGCCATCTCGTTAGCATTGAGCGTGCGCTGTGAGCTAGTCGCAGTGTGTGTGTGTGTGTGTGTGTGTGTCCAGTTTCCAGTGTTTTTGCTACTTCATCCACGACTGGGTACAGTCCCATCCTGTGTGTATATATATATTTTTTATAAAATAATATTTAATTGGTTTTCAGTTAATATCCGATCGATGTATTTGAGGCTCATAAGGTTTAGATTATCGTACACGTAAATATTTGAGACATGAATCAATTTCTTTTCTATAACACGCACTCCGTCGAGGCTTATTAAGGGTGTCGATCCAGGTCTTATGACGATACGACACCGTTGGTGATTGTGTCTGGTGAACCAGCGTATTGTCAACCCAGTCAAAAGTGTTCGTTCTGACCCACGAGCGTCAGCGAGATAGATATCTACTACGAGCGTGGTGTGTGATTTGATAGTCAAATTTGAAATCGAAAAAATCCCGTTGGTAATCTGGTACGTCAAACCGTAAATATGAAGCCACGTTGTTTGAAGCTAACATGTGACCGTGTGACCTGGTATTCGTAAAACTTGTACATCAAACTCTGGAGTGAAAGACGTGAGAAGGAACCCGTTGTTCGTAATTTTGGAGACGTAACCATTGTTATTTAAAGATATGTGGGGTGAGGTGAGGGTCATGTCGATCAACCAGTCGGGCTGTTTGAAGTCTGCTAGTGACACCCGCTCGTATACGTTGTCTTTTAAGTGCAGGACGTACAAGGTGTTTTCCTTGCCGGGCAGATCGAATCCCTGCGTGTCCCCGATGCTAGCGTTACGTTGGGATGATGGTTGTTCATCGGTTGTTTTATACAAAATTACGAAATGGTTTTCAATTGGTTATCGGATAATCCTCGGACGTGCACTTTAAACCCATGAGATGTATGTTGCTGAGTAGGAAAATTTTGGTGAGCGATATCGTGTCTTCCACGTGACTACCTGCAGACTGGTGTAGGCGTTAACGTGCACCCGCACGTAAACGGATCAAACTTGGTATTGTTGTTGTTTGGCCCAGCGGAGTTTGATCCCTTTCACGATTTCGACGTCACGTGCCGATGGCGGTTCGCCGAGGTATACTTGGATGTACAGCCTGGATTTCGCCAGCAGATTTTCCAGGACGTCTACCACGCTGTCGAATTCCGACACCATCTGCAATCCCACGTTTTGAGTCCCGGGTTTGCGCGACAGCATGTGGGCTACTCTTTGCCTCAACGTGCTGACGATCACGCTGGCGTTTTTGCGTAGGGATGTAAGCCACGAGAAGCATTCCATTGTTCATGACTTACGCCGGGTAGTGATCTTTGTTGTCCGTGAAAACGTGGAGAGAGTCGAGCGTGATGTTGAGATTCCATTCAAATTGGGATGGCACTAATACCCATTTGTTATCGTCATTGAAGTATACTAAGTGTTTCTGGAGACAGCTGTGGTCTCGACGTCGTCCAGGTGGAACAGCCTGCCGCGGAACGTTAGGGTTATCGTCCATTCGTCCTCGTCGTTGCGGATCAGGTCGTATAGCGTGTTGTTGACCGCTCCTTCGGTATCGACGAAATCACCTAGGTCGTTGTTCTTGCCACCACCAGCAGCAGTAGAGGTCGGCAGTTCAACGCGTTTGTAAATGTTGTTTTTCAGTTGCCAGGCGCACAGTTTGCCGTCGACTCCGGGTTCATCGAATCCGCGCGTGTCCCCGAGATCGCTATGTTGGCGCATTTTTTAACGCCTGTTCCTGGACCTTGAGACTCCGTCATTGTCGTATGTGCAGCGTCGCGCTGAGATATCCATACGGGATAATGTTTAATGTCTAAAACCGATATTTTCAATTCCGTGATGTTGCCTCGGATTAATTTCTTGTGCTGCCGCGGCGAAAACGATTCGGTTCTGCCGTCGTTGTACTTTTCCGTTTTCACCGGCACGGCTCTCAGCAGTGTGGAAGGTCGTTCGCCTTGGACGTTGTCGGCCGTGCTCAGCTGATCGAGATGAATGGACAGTTCACGATATGGAACGAGATCGGGTAATTTCGTTTTAGCCAACAGCTCACTGAGTCTCAAGTCGTTTTTGTTGTTGTTGGCTAACATGACCGTGCCGTTGGAGTCGTTCATTTTGAGTTCAGCTCCCACAGGTTTAAAGATTTCTTTGTTGAGCGAGCGCACGCTGTAGTAGCCGTCTTCCTAAAAACGTGTGCAGAGAATACAGTTCATCAACGACCAACTCTCGCGAGAAAACCACGCCGTTCAAACATCGACAATGCCATGCGAGAATACTACCTGCTCACTGGCAAACGACTCGAACCTCTCGGCAACGAACCCACCTTCTCGCAGAACTGATTATCTTGGCACTGGGTCTAGCGGCAACTGTGTTCATCGCCAAACAATTAGACTAAAATATATTTACGTGTATATACATAAAGATGGGAAGACGTGCACCGTATAACTGCAAGTACGTGCTGCTAGGAAAAACCAAAACCTGCAGCTGGAAATGCACCACCGAATATTGCGGCATACACATGATGTCCATACGAAAGGGTGGCGTGGGTGTGAAATGCCTTTATCATCGTTGCAAAGCCCACTGAGCGGATGTGGTACGAGGCCATCTCATCTACTTGACGAAAAGAGAACGAACAAAACCGACTGCTCAGAATAAAATTTAAAAAAATACCCAAAACGAACAACCTATTAGAGATTTGAATTCGCACCTGACTATAGCGAACAACCTATTAGAGATTTGATTTCCCATCTGAATATAATTATTTTTCATTTAGAAAAAAGTTTTCACACATTGATATAGCAACAATGATAACGTTCCAGAACTGAAAAGGATTGCCAAAAAACGCGGAGTGATCGGTTACTCCCGTTTGAGGAGACCTCTGCTGTTATGATTGCTCGGCATCGTCGACGAACAACTACAACCCACGGTGAAACAGCTCAAACTCCAAGCGAAGGAATGTGGGCTCAGAGGTTATTCGCGGACGAGGAAAGCCAAGCTCCTCGAACTGCTGGAGGAACACAAACCCGTCGAACTACGGTTCGTGCGGGCAAAAACATGGACGTCAATGACATAAAAACCGCTGCTCGCCGACAAAGTCGACGAGGAACTGAATGATCTGGGAAGCCTCAAATTTCAACTCACGGTGAAAATGTCTCTGGAAAAACAGCAGATGGACGGCACCAGTGAGCACATCCAGCCTTACTTCAGAGGCAAGCAAGAAGTCGCAACTCGGCCCAAGTCCGTTGACATGTCCATGAACACCTCGTTTGCAAAAATACGAGAATCCCTGGAGAGCTACACCCACATGGGTCGGGCTTGGTCGTGGACACTATCGACACGGTCTACCTGGACGTGGCGAACTATGTGCCGTTCAAAGCCGGAACGTACATGGACCTGCCACCGTACCTCAAAAATAAAAAGGCCATCGTTAACCCTAAAACTAAAGACGACGATGATATTAATAATTACTGCGCGGTGGTGGCTATGATAGCCGCCAGGTACGAACCGACAGGCAATCCGTGCAGGCGTTCCAGCTATCCATCGATCGAGGAATCCGTGTTCGACTTCACGGGCGTAGAACGCTTAACTCCCATCTCCTACTGGACGCGATTAAAAAAAGTAAACAATTTTGCCCTCAAAGTCTTTGGACACGAAGACAATAAAACCATCGAATCAGCTCCATGTCCAACAATGTGCGCAGATTTGATTTATTTCTGACCGGAAAAGAGGGTGAGCATCACTGCACGGCGATTAAAAGTCTGAGCCGACTGTTGCATGACCAATCGAAATACGACGGACAAAAAACACTTTTGCGAACGGTGCCTGCACGGCTTCACGCGAGCCGACCTGCTGGAATCGCACCGGGAGGATTGCCGAGGTGTGGGACAGATGGTGGTCCGAATCAACATGCCAACCGAAAACGACAAAGTCTTAAAATTTGTCAACGGAAGACGTCGCCAAAGCTTGGCCTTAAAAAACAAGCCATCTGGCAAGTTTACCTGCCGGCGCCTCGGTACATCCGAGAAGAAAATTCGACATTTCAACGCCAAATCGCGTTCACCAAGCCGACCTCCTGTTTCTACCTCACGACAGGGTCAGGCGTAAAACCTACAAGTACGCCCTGACAGTCATTGACGTCGCCAGTCACTACAAGGAAGCCGAACCGTTGATGACCAAAGATTTGAACGAAGTCTCCAAAGCCTTAGAACGCATATACAAACGCAGTCGCTTGACCTGGCCTGCCGTATTGCAAATCGATCCCGGACGCGAGTTCATGGGAGCCGTGCCAAAACTACTGGCCAAGAACAAAGTTCAGGTGAGACGAGGTGTGGCAGCTCACCGAAGCCAAACCATAGTCGAGAGATTCAATCGCACCTTAGCCGAACGTCTGTTCTCACATCAGTACTCGCAGGATTTAATGAAACCCAAAAACAGAAACACAGAATGGGTCGTACGCTTACCGCGAGTGTTGGATGCCATCAACAACGAAGTCACCAGATTCTTGGTCAAGAGACCCGTTGAAGCCATCAAAATGAAATCTGTCGAATCGTCGTCGGCAGCAGCACGTCGCGATAAAACAGAGAAAACATTACTGGACCGGGTCAGCGTTAGGTACTTGTAGCAGCTGGGAGAATACGAGGGAGACAGCAGAAAATGCGCCACCGATCCAATATGGTCCATGAAAACGTACATCGACATCAAACACGGCGAACCGAACTTGTACTACTTGAAAGAGGGACTGCCGAGAGCATTCGTCAGAGAGGAGTTGATGATCGTACCTCACGACACAGTCCCTTTTAGATCACCCACTGTATGATAATTCTCATGATTATTTGTGTGTGCTATTAGGTCGTGGTAAGTTAACACAACAATATGTCAGAGTTGTATTTTCTCATGTTATCAGCCATCAATTTCAAAGTGTGATTCGAACGCTGGACCTCAGAATAGTGAGCCCAGCTCTGTAACCATTAAACCCTGAGGACGCTGATAGCACTTGCAAATGAAATTACTTATCGATCTAAGCTGTACCACTGTCGATAGAGAGAGACGACCCACCATCATTTTAACCATATTTTTACTCCTGCAGGAGCAATGGATCGTAAAAAAATTGAGAAATCTGGTCCAAAACTATCATTACATAATGTAGCCAACAGCCAGCCAGCTCTACAGCGAGCTGCACATGGTGAATAATAGCCGAGCCGAGACACGCGCGCACGCGCGCACGCGCGCACGCACGCACACACACACTGCGACTGGCTCACAGCTCTCGCTCGGTGATACCGAGACGGCAGCGAGGCGACTCCCTGGGAGGAACTGCCAAGAGATGCGTTTCATTCACCTTCAGACATCTGTAGCCTCGCTTGTTAGCCGGACGTGCATCATCATAGCCGAGCTGAGACACACACGCACACACACTTATACTCATCCACGGCGCTCGCTCAAAGCAACCCCCGAATCTGTAGTGAGGTGATGACTGTCGAGACCTGTGTTTCATTCACCTTCAGACAGCTCACACATCGCTACAAGTACGTCCTAACGAGATGGTAGCAAGGCAGCTCAGGGGAACTGCCAAGAGCTGCGTTTCATTCGGCTGAAAACACCTCTCGCCTCAATAATATATAACAAGTACAACAATACGTTGGATTGTTAGCCTTTCGCCAGACCGACCCCATGCTCACTAAAAAGTGATTATTTCCTAAACTATTTGACCGATTTTCATTGGGAACACTCTCGATGACTTCATTAGATTAATTAAGACTTAATTACGAAAAAAAGTTGGACATTTTGCCTTTTCCTGACTGACCCCATGCTCACTTAAAAGTCAATATTTCAGAAACTATTCAACTGATTTTCATCAAATTTTGCATGCACCTCAGTAGTAGTATACACAATGGTGGAAGTGCATTAGAGACTTACCAAGGCCTTAATTTCCAAATTAAGGCCTTGGGAAGGACATGTCACAGAACCCCTATTGTGTATACTACTCCCCACACACTGTTTCACTTACCAGGGAAGGATGACATCTGTGTTATGACCCCATATACTGCTTCACTTGCCAGGTAAGGATGTTATCTGTTATGACTGAACTGACAGTTTCACTGACAAGATAAGTATGACATCTGTGTTTATGACCCCACAGACAAGGAAAGGATATGATATCAGTGTTAGGGTCACCTTGTCACTCATGACCTTTCTTCATTCATTCTGAACCTGGTTATAATGGAGAATGTTTATTTGATTTGTGACACACAGTTCATCACAGCCCTTCTGCAGGTGTTGGTGAATAATGTGGAGATATGTCACTATTGATGAATAATGTGGAGATATGTCATGATTGATGAATAATGTGGAGATATGTCATGATTGATGAATAATGTGGAGATATGTCATTGATGAATAATGTGGAGATATGTCATGATTGATGAATAATGTGGAGATATGTCATGATTGATGAATAATGTGGAGATATGGCATTACTGATGAATAATGTGGAGATATGTCATTGATGAATAATGTTGTGATGTAGCATTATTTATGAATAATGTGGAGATATGTCATTATTGATGAATAATTTGGAGATATGTCATTATTGATGAATAATGTGGAGATATGTCATTGATGAATAATGTGGAGATATGGCATTACTGATGAATAATGTGGATATATGACTTTATTGATGAATAATGTGAAGTGGCATTATTGATGAATAATGTGGAGATATGGCATTACTGATGAATAATGTGAATATATGTCATTATTGATGAATAATTTGGAGATATGTCATTATTGATGAATAATGTGGTGATGTGGTTGGTTATGATATGCATGGTTAGTGGCATACCAAGGTTTTCCTTCACTTAGTCCTTTATGCTTCAATCTCCAAGGTTTTCCTTCACTTAGTCCTTTATGCTTCAGTCTCCAAGGTTTTCCTTCATTTAGTCCTTTATGCTTCAATCTCCAAGGTTTTCCTTCACTTAGTCCTTTATGCTTCAGTCTCCAAGGTTTTCCTTCACTTAGTCCTTTATGCTTCAGTCTCCAAGGTTTTCCTTCACTTAGTCCTTTATGCTTCAGTCTCCAAGGTTTTCCTTCACCTAGTCCTTTATGCTTCAGTCTGTTACATATGATGATATAAAGGTTTATGTTTACATGTGTGTTTGCTGCAGGTGTTTATCGGGATGGGCTTCCCGTACGAGGGCCCTGCTCCCTTGGAAGCTATTGCAAATGGAGCAGTGTTCCTCAATGCCAGGTTTGATCCACCCCACGGCAACAAGAATGACCCTGTGTTTAAGGGGAAGCCCACCCAGCGAGAGGTATGTGCAGTTGGACACAAGTAGTACTATTTGTATTTCTTCAGTACTATTAGTTGGATATGGTGTAGGTGAGTTCCATGTGAACTCTCTTGCAGGTTTAATGTGTGTACTAGGATAGCATGCACAGTTTGACAGAAATGGAGCGATAAGAAGGATATAGCTGAAAGGCTATGGTTTGTCACAAAAGCTCATTGTTTAACACATGTAGTGGGGGCATTTTCATAACGCACTACAAATCCTGGAATTGTGCCCTCTTGATGTACCCAGATCCTGTGATAGTTTTATTATACTACTCATTATTTTGTAGGCACAACCCTCACTGTCATGGGTTCTACCAAGCAGGTAAACTCTCTAATGGTTTGCATCTCTTCAGGCTTCATCACCTGCTGAAATGTTATGCTATAACTGAAATTATGCCATTGTGTGAAATGCTGCTCTTTCTAACTCCTTGCATTTAATGCATATATATGAGAAATAAAACATGTTTAATTTAATCTTTTTCAGCTGACTAGTCAGCATCCATATGCAGAAATGTTTATCGGAAAGCCTCATGTTTACACCATAAACATCAAAGATACAAATGAGGTCACTAAAGCTTTGCAAGAAATCCTGCACAATAATACAGTAAGTTTTCCATATATCTATATCATGTGTAGCCTGTATACAGCAGTTACTGCTTTAATAAAAACTTTGAACACATGACTTCAAGGCTGAATAATGTGGATGTTACTTTATGGGTTTGGATGAAACTGAACTCGAACAAGTCTAATGAATGTAATGAAATAGCTTTAGTCACTGCTAGTACTTTGAGGGAAGGTCACTTTTGCAGGGCTGGGATTTTGTTAAATAGAGTTGTCTTTAATTGACTCCAATCATTATTCAACATATGAAGTGATATGGCAGATCTCCTGTTTTGCTCCCACTGCCGTGAACTCCACATCAGGTGATATAAGCCTTATGTTTCCAGTTTGAGCCATATTTGCCCTACGAGTACTCTGAGGAGGGGATGCTGCAGAGGATGAATGCATACATTGAACATCAGGACTTCTGCAAGTTCCAGAAACAGATAGCACAATGGCCGCCCTCAGATGCTGTACGTCTGCTCCTGGGCTCCCCAGGGAAGAGTTGTAAAGATGCCTGCTGGGAACAGAGTATGTGGCTTATAGATGCTTTGAAGTAGAACTTTGTGGAGATATCCGTTTTGTTGGTCTGCCAATGTCACTATATAAGTAATATAAACCCAGGTTTAATTATACACAGCTCAAATGAACATTGAAGAACTTTGAAGAAGGCATGTTAGCAGAAGGTAGATTTCACACCATTATGTGGTATTTTTCTATTGAGCTTCTTTCATAGACCTACCTGATCAAGAAACTTTATGATATTTTGAGTGAATATTAACCACATTTTCTCTGTTTCAGATCTAATATGTGAACCAAGCCACTTCATGGAGTTAAACTCATTAGAGGAAATAGAAAAACTATATGTGCAGTGTTCCAGCAAACACAGTTCAGCAAACATTTACTACCCTGCATTTAATGTAAATACTAAAGAGTGCACACTTCAAGGGGAAGAACTCTTGTTCAGCTGTGTTGGTGGACGTCATGATCTGAGGCGACTGTGTCCATGTCGGAATTACATTCGAGGTCAGACTGCACTTTGTGTTGGTTGCCAGAGTTGATCCTGGCCATGTCAACTGTGATTGGTTGAATTTGTTTTATCTGTGATCTGACTGGAGGATAAGATGATTGCTGTGGCTCAACATGAAGTGTACATGTGCTGCTGTATTGACAGATTGAGGAGGCAGGATGTGTTTGTCCTGTAGGTGTCCTTTTGTCACAATGTTTCAGCTTGCCAAAACACACACACACATGCATAGATACATACATACATACATACATACATACATACATACATACATACATACATACATACATACATACATACATACATACATACATACATACATACATACATACATACATACATACATACATACATACATACATACATACATACATACATACATGCACACAGACAGACACACACGGAGAGACAGAGAGAGACACAAATACACAGACACACTCAGAGAGACAGACAGAAATGTTGAAAGTTGTACATATAAATTCTGTGTTCCGGAGCTGTATACCTGCAGCAGGGGAATGGTCCTTGAAGTGAACCCATTACCTGATTATATGTTCTTGTCTTCAGCTAAGTTAATATGGCAATAAACAGCACCATGAGCTAGCACACTTCCTACCCATGTTTGTGTGGACATCAGTCATCAGCCCATTTTATTGGTGGAATTGTTTGTAAAGAGCTATTTTACTATCATTGAACTGTGGACAATACGTGATTATCATTTTTTAACAATTTCCCTTTTCAATCTTTCATGTCATGTTGAATTGATGGAGTTAGTGAGCAGCATATCCACCTGTCTTTAACAATAGTGTCTACAATGTTACACAAATACATAGGATATATACAGGCACTTTAGCAGAGTATGGGACCTTGCGAAGAGGTCAATCTTCTTGATGCTGATAAAAGTAATTCAAAAATATGTAAAGGCTCCTTTTGTGAAAATAGGCATATTCTTAACATTTCTCTTATTTTTCTTTGTCTTTTTTAAAAATTATTTCAAGGATTTCAATTCCTACTTCAATTTTGGCAAATATTTAGATTCTGGTGCCGACAGCTTGGTATGCTGCTGATCGCAGAACAAGGCAATATGTTGAGTGACAGTGTCCAGCTGTTGGGGTATCGCAAGAATGTAGTTCAATGCCAGGTGTGCAGCAGTGAGTTTTGTGTCACAGGATACGTGCAATGGATTGCAACTTGTTATTATGTACTATTTATACAATATTTCTGTGTTGTTGGATTCTGTTATCAAAGATAATGTTATCAGAATATCATTGTCTTTGCATCTAGTCGTCCCATACCTGTTGCACTGACACCTGTTTAAGTCTGATATTAAAGTATTATTATATATACAAGATACAGAATATATCTCTCACTATGGTTGATGATGGTCTTTTGCCATTATTCTTGTAAATGTTTAACATACTGATGTGTTTGTATTTGTTGAAAGTAACTTTTCTATGATTTGAGAGTAAATTTGGGCTAAATGTATAATCCAATGTATATATGCATATATATGTATACAAATATATATATCTATATATTGCTCAACTTTTGCTAAGGAAATCATGTAAACACCTAGGTTACTGTAGGTTTCATGTCTGAAGTTGAGTAAATATTGTAATGTGATCTAAATAAGAAAGCACCCCATGCATGGTCAGAAAACACAGATAAGACTATGAACAATTAGAAAGTGATACAATGCATTTGACTGTCCAACTGCTTTTAATCTACACAAGTAACACCAGTATATTTTCTGCATAATGAGATACTTGTGTGTCCAAGAAACATGATGATGATTTGATTCAGAACTTAGATGCCTGTAATTAGAGGATGTTGTGCGTGGATGTATCACATTGTAGCATTCACTTTCCTGGCAAAAGTTGGGTAGAATATAAACAGTATTGCCTGATAATGGTATTGATTTTAGGTTTAGATGATTTTATACATAAAACAGTTTTAATCAGATTTTGTTTAGCAAATCACATTGGCAAATGGCTGTTTCCAAGCACCTGCTGACAGGTGTTGTAGGGTCTCAGTTCCCATCCCCTAGCTTGTTTCTGTGTACCCAGGACCCTGCTGACAGGTGTTGTAGGGTCTCAGTTCCCATCCCCTAGCTTGTTTCTGTGTACCCAGGACCCTGCTGACAGGTGTTGTAGGGTCTCAGTTCCCATCCCCTAGCTTGTTTCTGTGTACCCAGGACCCTGCTGACAGGTGTTGTAGGGTCTCAGTTCCCATCCCCTAGCTTGTTTCTGTGTACCCAGGACCCTGCTGACAGGTGTTGTAGGGTCTCAGTTCCCATCCCTCAGTTCCCCATCCCCTAGCTTGTTTCTAGCTTGTTTCTGTGTACCCAGGACCCTGCTGACAGGTGTTGTAGGGTCTCAGTTCCCATCCCCTAGCTTGTTTCTGTGTACCCAGGACCCTGCTGACAGGTGTGCTGTAGGGTCTCAGTTCCCATCCCCTAGCTTGTTGTTTCCCAGGACCCTGTGGTGTACCCAGGACCCTGCTGACAGGTGTTGTAGGGTCTCAGTTCCCATCCCCTAGCTTGTTTCTGTGTACCCAGGACCCTGCTGACAGGTGTTGTAGGGTCTCAGTTCCCATCCCCTAGCTTGTTTCTGTGTACCCAGGACCCTGCTGACAGGTGTTGTAGGGTCTCAGTTCCCATCCCATATGCTTGGTATGCATTTAGTGACTTTGATTTGGAGGATTCTCTTTCATGGCTAAAGATGTATATTGGGCTGTGTAAATGTCATCTCCTCCAATAATACTAGTATAGTGAAGCAGAAACTTCACAGGCTGAAATCTGATTTTTAATATAGCCAATACAATCTTCCGTATTTATCATAATTACCAAAGTGGTCAACATATGGGTAGTTGCATACTAATCTCGTACGTCACACGAGTTTCGTATCGCGTTGATGTGTGTCGTAACGACTTGACCTGAGATTCTAACGATTTGATTGGATAACCGATGACCTCTCAAGTACGTCACGTTGTCACGGAACTACTTTTTCATTCATAACAAACACGTGAATTCATTCATTCTACAACTTCAATGCATTGTGGGAATGCAAACATTGCAAACGTTGCCGTATCGCTGTTTAATTGTGAGTCGAACTGAGACATTATGTGCGTCGAAAAACATAAACGCAAAGTTTCCACCAGTGATGTCAGCCAAGTGAAGCAACTGCAAACTAAGAAACAGGGGTGCTACGGAGTAGTTTGATCTAGGAGGCTGTACGAGGCAATGACAACTGACATGAATCGTGACATCGGTTACCAAGGCGTAGTGACGTCATTATAGTGTGACGTCCTGCAAAAGTGTACTACAGAACAACATTCTTCCGCAACCTCTTTATGAAACCGGTTTCGGTCTGAAACCATAAAAATAACAAAAATATGCTATATTGTCAATTTAAAGCATGTACGACGTGGGTAATAAATAAAATACCACACTCGGTCTCATAACATATGAATTATACGAAACTCGTGACCTTCCTATGGTTTCTGACCTCACTTTCGTTCTGTCAGATATCATAGGAAGGACACTCGTTTCGTATAATTCATATGTTATCAGACCTCACGTAGTATTCTCTATGTATCACTGTGAATGCAGATGTCAGCATTGGTTTAGTTTCTGTCTTCAATGAACTGTTTATCTGTTGACTACATGTACAGGTGAGCTACAGAGCTGTGGCACAGGATTTGAATTGTTCATAGAATGCACATGAGAAAGCAGAATTTGCACCAAAGTATAGAATTTTATAACTGGTACTAGGGGAACCCACTATGATCTTCCATTATTTCTTGAAATACATGCCAAACCATAGCCAAAGCTACTTTGTGACTGTCATTGTTTGTAGCCTTGGGTGCCATGGCAGGAGAAATACTGGCCTCTCCAGTCAGAACATGCATGCAGGACAGTCTTAATGTACAGATGGTAATGTTTTTGTTTTGATAAACAATGCTGAGGTAGGATGTCTGAATAGACAAACACTACACTTTCAGGGGCCATATGTTTGACAATGACCAAGATTATTGATTGTCCTGGTCAGTCAGCAATCTGACAGCTCATGATGCAGTGGTATCTATTTTCGCTTTGTTATGAGCTTTGCTTTCTTGTCCCTGTCTTTTATCAATTTTTGTACTGGTGCTTACTGAGGGGAGTTACTTCCAGCAACTTGTCAGTGGTCACCCTCCTGGAAATCTCTTTCTCAGACATAACCTTTATAGTCTAGGAAATACTTTGGCATGTTGGTGAGTCTGCTAGCTAGAAATGATGTCCCTCTAATCATGTCTTATCACTGTCATGTCATGTCTTATCACTGTCATGTCAGTGTTGTTATGAACTGTAGAGCTAACTCTCACTGACCCATGTATGTGATGCTCAAGGATCACAAGCAACCAAACCTGATCAACCACTGATATTTTCCCACCTGTGATGTACTGTTGTCATCCCACTGATGTTGACATGTCACTGTTGCCGTGCCAACTGTCTTGTCAATGTCGTCATGCCACTTGGGTAAGGCCTTGCCATGTAAGTGGTGCTGGAACACTGCTGTTGACATGTGATTTACTCTAAGTCCCCACACAAGGCTAGGTCACTACATGTCAAGGACAGCCAGTGGCTTGACAACAGTGTGGAGCTGTGGGAACTACAGCACTTGCCTCCCACCTCAAGCTGACGTGACATGATACAACTCACGTACTGTTCTTGTTAACCTCATCCTTGATAATCTCCAAGATATACGCTCCGATAAATCTCCACTAGTAGTATGCATATACGGCCCAATAATTGGATTGCCTCCGCCTTCTCACAGTAGTCAATCAGATGCGCCGTCACAACCGAGCTTGCCAGTGTGAACAAAGATGGCAGCTGAAGCCATGAAGGTTTGCTGTGTGACTCAGATTTAGGGGAAAAAAATCATACAGACAAATTGACAGGTCTGAAACCTTCAAAACATATATGCAAGAAATAATTCTACCTCTTTCAGGGTGCCTCTGCAACAATTGTGTTTAATCGGTTAGATAAAAGAAGCGGAAGTGAGTTATGATAGAAGTCTTGTGATTGGTCCACTCAAACATCCCAGCTTAGACACATTATTGGATGAAAATCCAGCAAAGGGAGGAAATACAATTAGCCGTAGATGCATCCAGGATACTAGTGGAAAGTATACCCTGGAGATTACCGAGGATGCGTTAAACTCAACCCATTAAGAAACACTGTTCAATAGTCATTCATGTCATATCAAAAGGTCATTTTTTGTACCAAATTGAATCAAATATATTTCAAAGTAACAGTTTATCCTCAAATGAAAATGTCTTGTTTATATGTTTACTATTGTAAATTTATGTCCCATATGTTGTTACTTGCTCTTGTAGAACAGGCCCACCATGGTGGCAGTGGGAAGGTGATAGAGCAGCTTTTCCTATGTACACATATCAAATGTCTTAATGGTATTGTTATTGTTGAAAGAGTTATAGAGGCTGTTTGTATTCAGAGTCTAGTTGATGTTTTTCACTTCTGTCATGGAAAGGCTACACTTTTTTTCATTTTTTGGTTTATGGAAATATAAAGCATGGATTATGTTGCCTTATGTGCACACAAGGATAATAGTAACTCCACAATGTCATTAAAACCTGCTGTATATTACAGATGTATAAAGATTCAAGACATAAGGAAAGTTAGAAGTGGACATTTTATTGTGTGGACTTTTAACACCCTACTATAAAAACAGAGGTAACATCTGAGCTCTGACTGCTGAGTCAGCAATATACAACTTTTCTTGTACAATGAAAGAATTTCTCCAGCTAATGTAACAGCAGAAAGTCTGTAAACCAGGGAATGAGAAACGTGTGGCCTTGGTTGTTGATATGGAATAGCCCAGCGTTTTATCTCAAATGTGCTACAGAGCATCCATGGCTTGAGTAGCATGTGATATTGTGTAAGGGGTTCACGTTTTTCATATTTTAAGGTCTTTTAATTTGTCAAAATTGTGTTATACTATTTAAGTATAATTTATTCTGCTATGGTCAGGATGACAAAGTTTGTACAAGTGCTGACTCAACAGTATTGAGGTTGAATGCCAAACACATGTTTTAACTTTTAATATACTACACATTTTATATGTGCCAAACATGTTTTTTGGATAGAAATTATAGATATATATAAATTATGTTATGTCAAAATATGTGTTAGACTATACAGGTCACACTTAGCCTGCTCTTGTCAGGATGTGAAGGTTTATATAAGTGCTGCCATGCTATGGCATGGATGCATGAATCTTTGTACGCCTACCTCATGTTCCCAGCACACTGCATACAGGCCAAAATTATTCCAGCAATTTCTTGACACTACTGTCTGCATACATCTATCACAGCACTAACGATATACCATCTGTGAGGACTCCAGCCCACTGGCACTACACCAATTGTTCCAGAAGATTACAAGGAAGTTGTTTTACCATTTCATTACCACCTGAATCACCGAAGTGTCCCTCCCTCCTCACATATCAACAACTGTGTCCCCCTTCCCAGTTACCCAATCAGCATTTCATATTAGTTACATCACATATCAAAAGTGCAGTTCCCCAATGTAAGATTACCATGACTCCTCCCAGCCACATATCATGTACCGATCCCCATTGTCCCAGTGACTGATGTGTCGTATCCTGACCATATGCTTGCCCTTCCCTCACTAGCCTGTAGCAGTAGACTCAAGTGTAAATATTCTTCTCACACTGTGACAGTATTGCTAACATAATGGTCACATGTCTATTTCTTTGGTGGACCGGTCAGCCCTGTGTGCTACACATTTCAGCATCTGAATCATTTCGTATGTAATAAATGATGAATCATATCGGCACCTGTCTGTTCTTTGTCTCTACCGCAGTGTATGATATGTTCTTACTGCATTGAGGAATCCCTTGTGGAAACAGTTGTATGAGAAGCATTCCTGTAGTTCGAATCTGTGTTTAGTGGTGAAGTCATTAAATATACGGAGAGAAACAAATACAGGATCACAGGAAAATTCAAGAGTTTCTTTATATTTTCCAGTTTATATCACCGCAGCGTTATACAAAGCTGGTGATGAAAACTGGAAAATATTAAAGGAACGCTTTAATTTTCCTGTGATCTTTTATTTGTTTCTCTCAGTATATATTGATCTGTTGTAGAGAGGTGCTTGCTGGATGGTGTACTGGAAACATTTTTGCAGATGTCTTACTCAGTAATAGGTAACGTGAATATCAACAATGGTGAAAAGTAAGGTCACTGTGACTACACCACCAATCTGACCTCAAATAATGATTGTGTGGTCACAGGTAGTGGTTCACACAATCTAGTATAGCCAGCTCTCATACTGGCAATAAAGCATCAGATTCTCAGTATCATAATCTTCTGCCAATCCTCATGATGTGCCTGCAGAACAGGAAGACCTCTAGCAAGAACCAGGATAGTCCCACACATGTATGATGGCATTTATTTCATATCATATTGGTGTTCTTGTGGGCCATAGTAATTTTTTCGATTTCTTTGTTCTGCAAATGGGCAAGAACGAAGGTGTCTAGTATTGTCATCCATGAATACCTTTAAGACGTCTCGAAGTTTTGGAACCTTTACAGAAGGCCAGCACATGTTAGGCTCGTGAATAACTTTAAGAGCAGTATCATGCATATTCTCAAACACCTTAACACAGTTTATCTGCTCCAGGTGAGCTTCAGAGATTGCTCCTTTAAGATCATTATGAGTTAGTGGGATATTTAAATATCTATTAATATCGGTCATGGATGAAATATCCAACATAAACATATTGTGTCATAAAGATTCCAAAATGAACAGGTCGTCTTGCACGAATACCTGTCTTGTGTAGGTAATTCAAGTCTGATATTCTGGGCACCCATTTACGTAGGCAGCTTACCCGTATGCAATGGTCCTGGACAGTGGTGCTCCCAAGGGATCTACAGGATCTGGATCTGTCCCAGGCTTGTGATAGTGTCGCTCGAGTACAGTTTATAACACATAGAAACTCCAAACCAACATTCACCCATCTTCTAATAAAATTACATCCTTACTTCATCACAATTCAACATGAGACTATTGAAAGATCTTTGTGACCAATTACAAATACATGTGACAGATGACCTTTTATTTATTTCAATAAATATTAAAAATATACACCCTCCCTAATTATTCTTTTAGCTGCTTAAAACCTATCTTCCTATCTGTCTGCAGAAATTACTGAACATCTTTGATATGGCTTTCCCAGTTTGCTTACAACCATCAACAAAAAATGCTTGAAAAGAGATGGGAAATGTATCAACATATCTTTGTCAAATAAACACATAAAAAACATACACATTATAACCATGACAGAACTCACCATAAAACACCATGTCATTAAACCAGACCTTTTAAAATAAAAGTCTATGAATGTTTTTGTTTTATCAATGATTGTCTGAACCTCTAGTTTGGACATGATACACAGAACAAGAAAATCTATTAGAACCTGACATCAGCTGCTTTCCTTCATAAAGCAGCCTTCATCATCTTAATATTTACCAATTTGGTCCTACCAGTTGCAGAATCGTTATAAAAATATTCAGAATGTACAGTTTTTAGGTATGCGTTTGTTCAACACAGCTTTAATGAATTAAAATTCATGAAATTTCTGGTTTCGTGGTGACCAGTGTGAGCCAGGTATAGGCAGGTACAGAAATCTTCTGCCCCCTTTAAGTGGAGACTGGTTTAGCCATTTAAAGAAGTGTTTACATAAAAACAAAACCTCAAACTACCACGAGAAGAGTGAAGTTTGGACCAAATAAATTTGAAACAACATCATTAGTCTCTCACTAACTGAATGAAATAACTGCTTTCATTTGGCACTACAATAAGAAAAGATAACCCATGATCCATGTTCTTCACATGCATGTGTACTGGTGAAGACAAACTAATTCATGTCTACCCCAAGCTTAGTGTTACCATATACTAAAACCTCAACATGGTACACCTTGTTTAACTCTGTGAGAACGCTCTGGACCACTGTGTTTTGTTCCTGTGCTATCTGAAAGCTCACCAGGGCTTACCACAGAACATGCAGTGACTATAACATGTTAGCCCCAGTTCTTAGCTCGCCAGAACACGGCAACGAAAGGTGAAATTGGCAGCACTAAACCTCCAGCGACTGCAAGTGTTATTTCATGCCGTTACAGAAAATGTGTAAAAATCATTACATTAACATTACAGCTGTTTTGTACTGAATACAATATGATGGAGGTACAATCCTGTTTGAAGCTCTTGCATGATTCACATGATGTCGTCTCCCTCTACAGATATATACAAAACTCTACAACACCAATGATATACAAGAAATGCTTCAACATTGAAATGATGTTGCCATATTATGTTTTGTTTCCTAAATCAAACTTATGAGCGAGTTTCTAAAGTTTGCAATCATGGCACATGCCTATCATGTTCTCTCAGCTACCCACAGGGAAAACAATGATAGTCTTGTCTTTTACATTAACAGATACCCTACTACCTTTATGAAAATATATTTGACAAATGTCAATTCGCATAGATAGAACAATGGCACCTTGCTTTGTTTTCCCAGCTGAAGTAAGAACAAATTGTTGAATATCTAATTTACAATACACACTTGTGTCCAACTTGCAACAAACATTAACATTGTGAATAGACATGTATCAATGTGACTAAAGTGACCTATGAGTAACTACATTGAATGCTTGTATACGTGGCTGGGCTGAATCCTGAGCTGTCGCAGTTCTGTCTGTTACAACTACCTCTGGGAACAGTACTGGATTCCTACATCTCAACTGTCTGGTACATAACTTGGGAGCTGCAAATATCCTGCTTTCTTGTCGTGTGTATCTTTAGCCTGTTGAAGGTCCATCTGCAGATAGTCCACACCCAGATGGTATAGAGGCCTCTATAATTGACACACATCTTCCACAGCAACATTTGCTGCACAAATAACTATATATCTACCCAGATGAGGTCCTCTTAAAACACACAAGTCGCGAACACTGAAGGAACAAGAGTCAGGGTACAGATATTTCCTTTTCTAAGCCTCGAATTAGATGTTCCTTTGATAATCTTTCATTCATCTGTACAATGTATTGTTGAACGTCCACACACTCAATAGTCACACACCGACACTGATCCTGGAGAGGTGAAGAGATTAGGGACTTGTGGGATTATTAAAAAGATGCTGATGACATGGTTCCGTCAGGCTGCAGCAACACATGGCAATGTCTGTTATGCTTAAGTTGCTATCAGCAGAACATTCATGTCACTGTGTTGTTGATTTTAGCTTCGTTAATAAAAGATGACTATGATGAGGTTAAGGTCAACCAAACTGGAAGGTGTATCCAGGATGACCTCCACCGCCGAAGTGGAACTGTTGGAAACCAGCGCCACCACCTCCACCAAAAAATGTCTGGAAGATTTGATTGGGGTCAATATCTGAAAGACAAATGGTAGAAATTGAATGTTTCTTTCTCTGAGATTTATTGTAACATTATCAACAGGAAAACATTGATTGGTGAGCTCTTTGTTGGTAATATTTTCCCTAATTCTTCCAAACTAGGTATATATAGTATTTGCCAAGTTTCTTTTCCAAAAACACAAACACCAATACTTTTGACAAAAACTGATACACAAAGCTATAATGTCTCTAGAACTTCAGTTGTACTGAGTAATGTCTCTTCTACTGTTACTGAACATAATAGTGAAGCCTTTTACAACCTAATAAATATAGCTTCAAAGGACAAATTTTATATGATTTCCCACCTGACAGGTGGGAGGACCCACCACTCAAAACACTTTTACCTGGTGAGATATACTGAAAGTCGTTAATATGAATAGCTTGATTAAGAGTTCTTGACACAACACTGTTTCATGTTGGTGATAGAAATAGACATCTCCGTAATCTACCCACCACCAAACCCTCCGCCATCCATCTCCTCCAAGTCCTGTCCACTGTCATAGCGCATC
Organism: Haliotis rubra; assembly: GCF_003918875.1. Lineage (NCBI taxonomy): Eukaryota > Metazoa > Mollusca > Gastropoda > Lepetellida > Haliotidae > Haliotis > Haliotis rubra. Next base: position 428,579 of record NW_025767231.1, on the reverse strand, counting down.
TTCTTCTTGGCGTCTGATAGGACACCGTACGCTTCACCCAACTCCTTAAACTTCTTCTCCTCTTCCTTTTGTTTCTCAGTGGTGTCATGCGAGTGTCGGTCTGAAGACAGACAAAGGTGGGACATTTTTCGGAAAGATATTCAGCTGTCTTAGATGCAACTATTCATATTTAAGCATAGTTCTATCATATTCAGTCACTGAAATATGTCTCTTAATCACTTTGCATATTCAGACTTGTCATAGTGAGGATCATGTGCTAGTTTGTTGCTAAAGTGCAATTAGACAATATTCAGTATCTTCCAATCACAGGAAGAGGTCACACTTCAACAGTTTGTGCATCAAGGGGTTATAATTAATAACAGATACTGCTGTAAGTGATCAGGCTTAACTCAACAGATCCTGTAACAAGTGATCACACTGAACTGATCCTGTAGCAAGGGATTGTACTTAACATGACTTATCTTGTAGCGAGGGATTACACGGAACAGAACTCATCCTGTGGCAAGGAACTGCCCTTAACATGACATCTTGTAGCACGGGCTATATACTTAACATGACTGATCCTGTAGCAAAGGATTACACTTAACATGACTGATCCTGTAGCAAAGGATTACACTTAACATGACTGATCCTGTAGCAAAGGATTACACTTACATGACTGATCCTGTAGCAAGGGATTATACATAACATGACTGATCGTGTAGCAACTGATTATACTTAATACAACTGATCCTGCAGCAACCAATTAAACAACCATGTTACGCACAGTTAACCAAGCAGAACAGGATCACACTGAACAGAACTGATCCTGTACCTTGGATGACACTTCACAGATCCTACAGCTAGGATCACAGTTAACTAACTCTTGTAGCAAGGGATTACCCTTAACATGACTGATAATGCAGCAAAGGATTATGCTTAACACAACTGATATTGTAGCAAGGGATTATACCCAACACAACAGATTCTGCAGTACAGAATTACTCTTAACACAGCTGATCCTAATGCCATACTGGATTGTGGTGGTATTTGAGTGGTAAATAACTATCTGAATAAGTTAGTGAGAATCAACGTTGCTTAATGCAGCATCAGCAAATGAATCGCTATCCATAGTCAGTGGAAACAAGACATGCATATACCTGGATGGTGTATAAGTGCTCTCTTGCGATAGGCCTTTTTGATTTCATCCTCAGTAGCACTCTTGTTGATACCAAGGATCTTGTAGTAATCCTTTCTTTTGCTTTTCTTCAGTTCAAGCTTGGCCTCCTGCAGAAGTCGTTTGTTTTCTGCAATATTATGAGAGTCACATGAGTTACAAGTGGCAAAGGTCTAGTCAGCCATTGTAACAAGAGTCACATGCAGCATGTCACAATACTAACATCTTACAGACGTCAAGGGAGCTACATGTGATAAGACTTATGAAATGTGTAGTTCTTAACACTGTTTTCAACAGTATTTCAGCTTTATCGTGTATCAGCTACATGTAGGAGGAAAGTCCAAAGTGATGCAGGTTTCAGCCATTTACCACAGGGGAAACCTATGAACATTGCCATAGTGTTGACGAAAACATTACTGAACCCAAAACCATATCTTTCTGGTGTGCCCAGGTGACATTGAACGGCAATTTTTGTGTGCATTTGACGACTGGACCACCCATGCACATTCATGTACCAAAAGTCATGGGAGCTGCAGTACGTCATGGTATTCATGGATGTTTGTCACAGTTATTAAATAAGCTACATGTACCAAATGTCATGGGAGCTGCAGTACGTCATGGTATTCATGGATGTTTGTCACAGTTATTAAATAAGCTACATGTACCAAATGTCATGGGAGCTGCAGCATGTCATGGTATTCATGGATGTTTGTCACAGTTATTAAATAAGCTACATGTACCAAATGTCATGGGAGCTGCAGTACGTCATGGTATTCATGGATGTTTGTCACAGTTATTAAATAAGCTACATGTACCAAGTGTCATGGGAGCTGCAGCATGTCATGGTATTCATGGATGTTTGTCACAGTTATTAAATAAGCTACATGTACCAAGTGTCATGGGAGCTGCAGTAAGTCATGGTATTCATCACAGTTATTAAATAAGCTACATGTACCAAATGTCATGGGAGCTGCAGCATGTCATGGTATTCATGGGTGTTTGTCACAGTTATTAAATAAGCTACATGTACCAAGTGTCATGGGAGCTGCAGCATGTCATGGTATTCATGGATGTTTGTCACAGTTATTAAATAAGCTACATGTACCAAGTGTCATGGGAGCTGCAGCATGTCATGGTATTCATGGGTGTTTGTCACAGTTATTACATAAGCTACATGTACCAAGTGTCATGGGAGCTGCAGTACGTCATGGTACTCATGGATGTTTGTCACAGTTATTAAATAAGCTACATGTACCAAGTGTCATGGGAGCTGCAGTACGTCAGGGTATTTATTGGTGTTTGTCACAGTTATTAAATAAGCTACATGTACCAAATGTCATGGGAGCTGCAGTACGTCATGGTATTCATGGGTGTTTGTCACAGTTATTAAATAAGCTACATGTACCAAGTGTCATGGGAGCTGCAGTACGTCAGGGTATTTATTGGTGTTTGTCACAGTTATTAAATAAGCTACATGTACCAAATGTCATGGGAGCTGCAGTACGTCATGGTATTCATGGGTGTTTGTCACAGTTATTAAATAAGCTACATGTACCAAGTGTCATGGGAGCTGCAGTACGTCATGGTATTCATGGGTGTTTGTCACAGTTATTAAATAAGCTACATGTACCAAATGTCATGGGAGCTGCAGCATGTCATGGTATTCATGGGTGTTTGTCACAGTTATTAAATAAGCTACATGTACCAAGTGTCATGGAGTGCAGCATTCATGGTATTCATGGGTGTTTGTCACAGTTATTAAATAAGCTTCATGTACCAAGTGTCATGGGAGCTGCAGTACGTCATGGTATTCATGGATGTTTGTCACAGTTATTAAATAAGCTACATGTACCAAATGTCATGGGGCTGCAGCATGTCATGGTATTCATGGGTGTTTGTCACAGTTATTAAATAAGCTACATGTACCAAGTGTCATGGGAGCTGCAGTACGTCATGGTATTCATGGATGTTTGTCACAGTTATTAAATAAGCTACATGTACCAAATGTCATGGGAGCTGCAGTACGTCATGGTATTCATGGGTGTTTGTCACAGTTATTAAATAAGCTACATGTACCAAGTGTCATGGGAGCTGCAGTACGTCAGGGTATTTATTGGTGTTTGTCACAGTTATTAAATAAGCTACATGTACCAAATGTCATGGGAGCTGCAGTACGTCATGGTATTCATGGGTGTTTGTCACAGTTATTAAATAAGCTACATGTACCAAGTGTCATGGGAGCTGCAGCACGTCATGGTATTCATGGTGTTTGTCACAGTTATTAAATAAGCTACATGTACCAAGTGTCATGGGAGCTGCAGCATGTCATGGTATTCATGGGTGTTTGTCACAGTTATTAAATAAGCTACATGTACCAAGTGTCATGGGAGCTGCAGTACGTCATGGTATTCATGGATGTTTGTCACAGTTATTAAATAAGCTACATGTACCAAGTGTCATGGGAGCTGCAGCATGTCATGGTATTCATGGGTGTTTGTCACAGTTATTAAATAAGCTACATGTACCAAGTGTCATGGGGAGCTGCAGTAATGCGTCATGGTATTCATGGATGTTTGTCACAGTTATTAAATAAGCTACATGTACCAAGTGTCATGGGAGCTGCAGTACGCCAGGGTATTTATTGGTGTTTGTCACAGTTATTAAATAAGCTACATGTACCAAATGTCATGGGAGCTGCAGTGCACGTCATGGTATTCATGGGTGTTTGTCACAGTTATTAAATAAGCTACATGTACCAAGTGTCATGGGAGCTGCAGTAATGCCAGGGTATTTATTGGTGTTTGTCACAGTTATTAAATAAGCTACATGTACCAAATGTCATGGGAGCTGCAGTGCGTCATGGTATTCATGGGTGTTTGTCACAGTTATTAAATAAGCTACATGTACCAAGTGTCATGGGAGCTGCAGTACGTCATGGTATTCATGGGTGTTTGTCACAGTTATTAAATAAGCTACATGTACCAAATGTCATGGGAGCTGCAGCATGTCATGGTATTCATGGGTGTTTGTCACAGTTATTAAATAAGCTACATGTACCAAGTGTCATGGGAGCTGCAGTACGTCATGGTATTCATGGATGTTTGTCACAGTTATTAAATAAGCTACATGTACCAAGTGTCATGGGAGCTGCAGTACGTCATGGTATTCATGGATGTTTGTCACAGTTATTAAATAAGCTACATGTACCAAGTGTCATGGGAGCTGCAGTACGTCATGGTATTCATGGGTGTTTGTCACAGTTATTAAATAAGCTACATGTACCAAGTGTCATGGGAGCTGCAGTACGTCATGGTATTCATGGATGTTTGTCACAGTTATTAAATAAGCTACATGTACCAAATGTCATGGGAGCTGCAGTACGTCATGGTATTCATGGGTGTTTGTCACAGTTATTAAAAAAGCTACATGTACCAAGTGTCATGGGCTGCAGTACGTCAGGGTATTTATTGGTGTTTGTCACAGTTATTAAATAAGCTACATGTACCAAAATGTCATGGGAGCTGCAGTATGGTATTCATGGGTGTTTGTCACAGTTATTAAATAAGCTACATGTACCAAGTGTCATGGGAGCTGCAGTACGTCAGGGTATTTATTGGTGTTTGTCACAGTTATTAAATAAGCTACATGTACCAAATGTCATGGGAGCTGCAGTACGTCATGGTATTCATGGGTGTTTGTCACAGTTATTAAATAAGCTACATGTACCAAGTGTCATGGGAGCTGCAGTAAGTCATGGTATTCATGGGTGTTTGTCACAGTTATTAAATAAGCTACATGTACCAAGTGTCATGGGAGCTGCAGTACGTCATGGTATTCATTGAAGTTACAATATGGGATACATGTTGGCATGTGGAAGCATAGTTAGGTAAGCAAACAATCATGTATACAAAGAATATGGTTCTTGAAATGTGTTCCCTACCTTTTGTCTTATCCATTTTGAAAATCTTCTCATAATCACACACAGCTTCCTGGTACTGCTCTGTCTCCATGTAGCTGCAACAACACAACACACTACAGCCACAAAATTGGGCCGACAGGACAATGCCATTCCCTAAGTCTACACACATACGTAAATGATGGAATTATTTTCATCACTTAGTCATTAAAGAAATTAGACATGGACATCAACAGGGATAATTGAACAAACAGGATCAGGCTGCCAACTTATTTTATTGTGGTTGATTGTTTTTCCATGTGTATAATGATGGCTTGGAAATGGACAAACCAGTGGTTGATACTACTGTCCAAACACAAAATTATTTAATTCAATAAGGGTATGAAATGCAGCTTTCACCCATAATTATCCAGTCATAATTGTGTGATAACAATGGACACACATACCATTTGGCTCGGCGAAGGTAAGCCTTTAAATATGAGTCATCTAACTCTACTGCTTTGGAACAGTTTTCTATAGACTGGTCGAGTTTATGCAGCTGAAACAAAAAATAACCATACATAGTTTCTTGTTACATGAAAGGTTATCTGATTTGTACATCAGGGACAGATTCAGGTGGAGTCTGGACTTCTCAGAGATAACAACCACTGCTTCCAAAACCACCAATGCATACTGCATTAACATCATAAAAGAAACTAGTAGCAATTTAAAGTCTGTGCGAGTGTCCATTTAAAACTTAATTATTTACAGACTGCTGCAATAATGCTGAGTGTAGTGTTCAAAAACAATTGTGCGTTGAGAACACAAAATATGACCCACTTTTGATGAGAGTGTGCAGCTATAATGATACACAGAGGACACGACAGATTCTCTTCCTCCTTTTCACCTGTATAGCAACATAAGCACTGGACGGTACCTTGGAGCACACAGTAGCTCTGTTGAAGTACAGCTTGGAGTTGGTGAACTTGTTATTGCTGTCTATAGCTAGGGCCTCTGAGTACAGGTTATATGCTTCATCATACTTCCCAGATCGGAACGCGGTGTTCCCCTCTTCCTTCTTGGCTATCAGGGACTTGGCTTTCTGGAACACACACAGTCGGCATACACCACAAACTGCAATACAGCTCATTAATCGACTGAAAATAGTTGTCAACGGGTCTCATTTGCCAGTAGTGACAGGGCAGACTTATGGACTTTGTTGTTGTCAAGTTTAGAAACTTAAGTTATACAGACATTCTTAGTTTAACAAAAATGTAATTTTCTGAGTAAAATTGATATTTTATACTTATCATGACTCATGCTATTTTGCTTGTCTTCTACTCCTTGCGAACATTAGTGGAACACTTGAATCCCCTTTTTAAAGCTCCCTTCAAAAAAGCAGACGTAAAATCACTACTAACCAAGAGTTATGTCCCTTGTCAGTTTTGGCGGGAAACGGCGCCACCCGTCTCCCAGCTCCTCACTCTCTCCGTATATCAAGCCCGACACTTAGATTTGCTGGGAAATCCAAAAGTGCCTTGAGGGGAGGTTGGGAGGGCTGACCTCATGAGTCAGGAATAGTATAAAATATCAATTTTACTCAGAAAATTACATATTTTTCCTTATCCTGACTCATGTTATTTTGCTTGTAGAATCCGACGGATTTGGTGGTGGGTCATGCCGCTTCTGGATTCCAAGCTTGGTGATTTACGTCCTGCATACCCCCCTATGGGAACTTCATGGTAGCACTGTTAATTTACTGCTAGGTTCTGCTGCTGCTGACCTTATCTTCCAGCTTTCTCTGATGGGGGGACCACAACTTGTCAGCTTTTGGTCCTTTCTTCTGCTAACATTATGTGTGGATTTGTGCAACTCCATCTCTTGATGCTTGCATCAAGTGGAGAAGCGACCCTTCTTATGTACGAGTACGTCCTTACAAGTACAGGGTCTATCACTCATGTTGGTCTGTCTTAGACGTGCACATGGACTCTAAAGCTCTAACTCCCCAGAGTGTTGGCTTTTGCAAGTCACGTGAAAAAAGGGCGAGACTCTGTCTCAGCGCCTTTGTGGAACTGTCAGTTGTTGTGCTACAACAAGAGGCCCAAACTGGTGAATGCAGGAGACGTCCTCGGTGGCGATGTCTCTCAGGTAGTGGTTGGCAAACACCATGTCTGATTTCCAGAAGCAGCCTTCCATTTTCGTGGTGATGGAGCAGTTTCCATGTAGAGCGAGTGTTGATGCCAGAGCTCTAACTTCATGTGGATTGGAGGCTCGTGGAGGATCAAGTCCTGCTGCTTTATAGGCCCTTAGGATGACAGCTCTCATCCATTTTGATATCGTTGTGTGAGAGATCTCCGTAGGTGTCTCTGCCGATATAGGGATGAAAAGGCGCTTGAATTTTCGTCTCCTGGTCCTAGACCTTTGTAGGTAGACTTTTAATGCTCTTACTGGGCACAAGGATAGGTCCTGTGTATCCTGAGGCCCAAGGACTGATGATAATGCTGGGATGTGGAACTGTCTGTCGGGTTGACCTGGCAGTTGATTCTTTGCTATAAAGTCCCATCTTAGTCCCATATGTACGATGTTGCGGTGCGCATCAAATCGTGTCCGTTCAAAGTCCAGAGCATGTATTTCCGACATCCGTGCTGCTGTTGCCAAGGCAATCAGAAGTAGAGTTTTCTGTGTCAAGAACTCATAAGATGTCCTATCTAGTGGTTCATAAGCGTCACTGGTGAGATGCTTTAGAACTATATTGAGGTCCCAAGCCGGAGCTTTAAATCTCTGTTGTTGGTCTTCCAACTTGAAGGACCGTAATAAGGCCAGTATCTCTGGTACCTTAGTCAGTTTTACACTCGTCCTCATGGTGATAACTTAGCTCAATGCCGCTAGGTATGTTGAGAGCGTTGAACCTTTTAACCGCTTTGTTTGTCTTAGATGACAAAGGTAGTCTGCCACTTGAGGGTGTGTCGCTTTCATGGCTGTGAAGCCTTTCCTCAAGGCATAGGTCTCAAAGCTTTGCCACTTGTCGTCATACAAGTTGCGGGTTGATTTGCGTAGAGCTAGCGTGACCGCTTTCGCTGCCCTGGCGGAGTATCCTCTCTTATTCAAGCAAGCCTTGATACGGTCCATGCGTGTAGGTGAACACTGTGGGGTTCCCGTGTGCTTGCTTGGTGTGTGGATGTACTAGCAAGTTCGTCCACTCTGGTAGTTGCAGTTTAGGAGGTCCTAGTTCTTGTATGAGAATGGGAAACCACATTCTCGCTGGCCAATAAGGCACGACCAAAATCATTTGCAGGTTCCTCGTCTGCTTGATTTTCTGCAACACTTGCGGTATTAGAGCTGGAGGCGGGAACGTGTAAGCGTTTAGTCCTTCCCAAGAGATGCTTAGAGCATCTGTTGCCCATGCTCGTGGATCTGGTATTGGAGAGACGAATGTTGCCAGTTGATTGTTGAATCTTGTGGCGAACAAGTCTATGAGCGGAGCTCCTATCTCTTGTATGATCTGTTTGAAGATCTCTGGATGTAGCATCCATTCTGTTGGGGATGGTTGTGTTGGACGAGATAGTGCGTCTGCTATCACATTCTTGGCTCCTGGAATGTGGCATGCTTTTATGTGGATGTTCAGATCGTCCGTTATGCTGAACAGATGAAAGAAAAGGTCCAGAAGGTTCGCCGACCTTGTCGATCCTTGTTTGTTTATGTAGAACGCCACTGTGGAGTTGTCCGTATGTATCATCAGATGAGCATTTTTTAGAATGCTGGTCCAGTGGAGTATGGCGTTTCTGACTGCTTTCATTTCTAGCATGTTGATATGCAGATTTTTCTCCTGTACATCCATTTCCCAGCTGACACTTCGTTGTCGAGGTGCGCTCCCCATCCCTGAAGAGATGCATCCACGTAGAGATGAGTATTGCACTCCAGCTCTGCTAAGTAGGTCCCTCCGCAAACATTCGATCTCTGAGTCCACCATAGTAGATATGGTTTTAGTCTGTCCGGAAGTCCGAAGGGGTCCGGATCGTCAGATGGGCATTCACGAAGACCTGGAGTGGGCGTAGGTGTAGTTTCCCTCTGCAGGTCATGTCCTGCGCTGACGTGAGGAGACCCAAAAGGCTTTGCCAATCTCGTAGTGGCCACGGAGAGAGTAGAGCTTGAGATACCATGTGTTGTATCTTCAGCCAACGGTCCTCTGGAACCGCTATGCGGTTTTCTGTTGTGATGAGCCAAATTCCTAGGAACTGCAGGTCCTGTGTAGGCTCTAGTTCCGACTTGAGGAGATTCACTAGCCATCCTAGTTGAGTGAGAAGCCTGATGGTGAAGTCTAGTTGCAGTCTGAGATGACTGGGATCTTGATGAGCTTGAATCCCATCGTCCAGGTAGAACGCACTGCGTAGACCTCGATGATGTAGATATGTGATGATGGGCTTTGTCACTCGTGTAAACAACCAGGGGGGCCGATGATATTCCAAATGGAAGGACTTTCCATTGGTAGTGTCGTCCGTCTAGGAGGAATCTTAGGTACTTCCTTGATTCCGGATGTATAGGGATGTGCAGGTATGCGTCCTGTAGATCTATGCTGGCCAGATGGTCCGACGGACGAACGAGATGTAGTAGTTGAGGCAGATGAATCATCCTGAATTTTGCCGGTCTGCGTAGATAATCTCTGTTGAATTTCCTCATGTTGTATATAAGTCGGAACTTTTCTTTTGGAGTTTTTCTTTGGTACAAGGAAAACTGGGGAGTAGAACCCTGGTGAGATCTGGTCCTGATCTATCACTTCTATAGCGTCCTTCTCTAGTAGAGATGTGACAGCTTCGCGCAGCCTCTCTATCCGATGGGCCGCGATCTTGAAGCCCTGAGGTCTGTCTGTCAATGGAGGGGCTGCTTGTAGTTGGATTTGATATCCTGAGCACAGGATGTTGGATACAAATTGGTCCTGAAGAATTCCCAATTCTCCCAGTAGCGTTGTAGACGTCCACCCACATCAGAAGGTTGTACAGGAACGGCTGGGGGTGGAAGACTCCAGTCGTTCCGAACCCGTCCTTCATCGTCTAGAGCCTCTGGCAACTTCTGGGTGCCCTGCCTCGTCCGGATCGTCCTCTATAGGTCCCGGATGAGCGACAAAAAGAGTCCTTTCCTCCTCTGGAGGTCCCATATTTCTTTTCTCTTGCTCTTTGGTTGCCTGCAAATTTAGATTTGCCGGAGTAGTGTTGGGACGTCTGCCTGATGACACTGGCTAGTGTATCAATAGACTTTATCATCATCACCTCCCTGGATTCCTTCGTGACTTCCTTGGCAACCTCGTCAATCTCTCCCGCGAAGACCGATGTTGTAGACCACGGCGCTCTATAGAGAGTCTTAGTAAAGTGCTCGCTCCAGTTGCATGAAGACAAAAGTCCCTGTCTTCTGGCAAGCGTCAATGCTGCTGATATGGATGCCAAATGCTCCGACATAAACCGATGGTCCTTTTTCTGCGTTAGTAAGGCAGAATAAATCATCCGGTCCTCCTCCGAAGTTGAGTTCCTGAACTTGGAGATGAGCGTCTTATTAATTGCCCTTGATCTGGTAAGTCCGAAGAACATCCTTCTGGTCGTAGTGTCTATCTGTGCCAGCTTTTTGTCATCAATCTTATAAGATTTGGTCCGGGAGTCGTTGATGATTTTATAGTTCTCATCTATCTCTGGTGCCTTCATGAAGGGGTCCATATGATGTAGTGAGAACTTCTTTGCGTTGAACCGCGGAATACTTGGAGCCTGGAATTTTGTTGCCTTCCTGAAGGCTGCATCAAGGTCCTCAGGTATGTCCGAGACAGGGTCAACTGAAGGCAGGGTGATGGTGTCCACATCATCATCCGTCATTAGGTACGTGAGTGCTTCATTCTCCTCCTTTGAGGGTGAAGCCAGGTCCAGTCCGTTAGCCATCCAATACTTGATCTCTGAATCGGAAAATATGATTCCGCCATCGTCCTCTGTATCATGTCCAGTTGAATATCGTCGCTGAGTGTCCTCCGTGCATGGAGATCTGCGTGGAGACCTGCGTGGTGATGTGTATGTAGAACTATGAGAAGTTCTATAAGGAGAGCTGCATGGAGACCTGCCTGAAGGTGTGCACCTTCGTTTCCGTGATTGCCTTCCTGAAGTCAATATGGTCCTCTGTTGTGACCTTCGTGGAGACCTGCGTGGAGATGTTGACGCTCTAGACGACCTTCCCGAAGACCTGCGCGCAGGTGAGTGATTCTGATGAGGGTCAGAGTCCTGAGACGTCTCTCTGCACCTTCTCGGAGGTGTATGTTTCCTTCTCTGCGTTGTAGATTCCCTGCGTGAAGGTCCTTCATAATTCTCTTCCTCAGATGATGATCTATTTAGGTCCGGTGAACGTTCATTCCTCCTTTGTGCAGGTTCGTTCGAGTCGTGCAGTGCAGGTCTTTCCTTGGTCCGAGTGCTGGTCGTTGACTTGAGCATGAGAGCCACCCGGCTGTCCATCATGCAAGGTCCTTTCCTGCGTGAACCGTTTCTCCATCAGGTCAATCATCTGTTGGGAGAATTGCTGCATAAAGGTCCCGGGGTTGAACGTCTGCGACGACTGTTGTAGTGACGACGCATCTGAGAGGGTAGCGATATGGTCCAAGGATCGCTGTACCTCATGGGTCCGTGATGTCTGCGTTAAGGGTATCTCGGACTGCGTAGATAAGGTTGCCGACGTTACCGTAGCTGAGGCTTTCGTCTTCTTTTTAGGCAATACTTCTGGGATTAGGATAGGACGTTCATCGTATATGCCTATTTCATCAATCGGGGACGATCGCAGTAGAAAAGGTCCTCGTATTCTGTGATGAACCCCCGGAAGACTTCAATGAAGGCTTAAGTGCAGAGGGCTTCTTCTGAGATGATGATGGCCTCTTCTTCTTAGTATGGGCTGAGGAGTTGTCCGAAGTAGACGACCTCTTCCTCAATGTAATGGAGGTCTCCGGGAGATCACTGGAAGGAAGCATCTCGTCTGACAGCAACAAACGGTTCCTTATAGACTCAGCCAGTTTAGCCATGACTTGCAACAGGCGTCTGGATCTATCCTTAGCACGTCTAAGCGGAGAAAATTGATAATTATTAAAATTAAAATCTGATAAATGCTGACAAATATTACAGCCAGAGCTGGAAGTACATGTTGTTGTGCAACTGGGGCACAATAAATGCGGGTCTGCAGCAGAGAACCTAAACCTGCAACGAAAACAGGTTTTCATGAAATGTAAACAAAACTGAACAATCACGTAAAAACGTGAATAAACAGTCAAATTTGATAATAAATTTCAAAGCATTTTGTAGAAGGATACTTCCTGAAACCTTATACAGCTAATTTAGAGGGTAATATCTAAGTTAGAAAGGATATAGTGCCGTATAGGGGACTCAGGTGCTCTCCCTTCCTCCCGTCCACTAGGGCGAAGAAGGAGAGAGTGAGGAGCTGGGAGACGGGTGGCGTCGTTACCCCCCAAAACTGAAAAGGGACATAACTTTTGGTGAGTAGTGATTTTATGTCTGCTTTTTTGAAGGGAGCTTCAAAAACGGGATTCAAGTGTTCCACTAATGTTCGCAAGGAGAAGAGTACAAGCAAAATAGCATCAGTCAGGATAAGGAAAAATTACATATGACTAAAATATAAGATGCCATTCAAGTATGTATCTGCATGTTGATTTTAACCAAGATGTGAAACAGGTTTCTGCCTCTACAAAATTCTGGACAAGCCTCCTTTAGGCTTCCAGAGAAGAACATGTAGATGGTGTATATGCCATGTAGCCTCAGACAGATAAATGTGATTAAATTTCTTCATATCCATTGCCATCAAAAAGAAGACAGCAATATTATAACTGATATGATATGGACATTTTAATTTGAAAGTTAGCTTCATAGCTCCAGGTAAAGTTCCATCATGGCCATGTGGCACTATGAACCTCCTCCCCAAAAGAAAGCATTATTTCTCACCTTATAAATATCTTTGGCCTTCTGGTGATCGGGTGCTAGTCTAAGTACATGTTGAAAGTGCTGGAAGGCCTTCTCTATGTTGTCCTGGTAGTAGAGACACATCCCCCTCACATACAGGGCATCTGCGTTCATACCCTCTCGCTGTAGGATGTCACTGAGGGAACATTCAAACATACAGCCTACAGAGACCTGGTCACAACATCCCTCCCTCCCTTCCACTGACCGACCCTGCAAGCATACCTTGTGACCGTATGTGAATTGTCTATGAGCTAAACATGAAAGACCACACTCACTATCTCACTATCAAGCTAAACTATGTGGATGTGTGATTTTCCTCCAATTTCAATGAGAATTTGGAAAAGTTGATGATGTTATACAAACAAATTCTGCCATCTGGGAATACCAAATCTGTCTCATACAACACAATCAACTTACTTGGCAAGTTCTTGTGACTCCTGGTAGCGACCTAACAACGCCAGGGCTTCAGCCTTTCTGATCTTAAACTTGTAGCATGCAGGACATGTATCTATACATCTGTCCATACAGAAGACAGCCTGCAATCATAGAATCATACGGCAGTTTGAAACAGTATGTTCATTAATGTTTCATTTAAATTACCTCAAAAAATTACCTTCAGCAAAGAATGTGCATGAAAATCTCAATGTTTCCATGTGTTATGATGGAGACAATTCAAATCAGATGTAAAATGAAACAAAAATATGACCACATACCGTTCTAAAATCTCCTTTCTCAAAGCTTTTGTCTGCTCTGTCCTCATACTCCTGCACTCCCTGTGCTGACTGCAACTGTAACAACAAAATCTCTCCTTTGACACATCATGAACCGTATCACATTGTTGCTGTAGATCAAAGTCAAGGGAGGTCACTCCTGACACATTTGGGTTCACGTATTCCATTACCCATATACAAAACATCTGACATTTTCTGGTTCCACTGTAAACAGCACCATACTGAGCAATTCTACAGATAGTTCAACAGGGCTACAGATAAGGGGCGTAGAGGCGTAATGTACGCCTCAAAATCAATTAAGTACGGCACAATATAAGATTTCAAGCGTATCGTGTACGCACATAATTACTTTTGTACGTCTAACATTTAATTTCCGTGCGTATCGTGCAAATGGAAATCTGTTTCGGATAAATACTTGTCAAGTTTCTTTTGCGAAACACGATTTGACACATGAGGAAACCCCGACAGTAGGAAACACTTGCGTTGCCATGCAACGATATGCGTCACTATTTTTCGATTGGCTAAAAACTACACTGTTCCTATTTATCCAGTCGGACCTGACATTTCCCACATCACACGGTCGCTCAGTTATTTCTCACGCGTCTTCAAATACAAATACATGGTTGGAAATAGTGATCAATGAATTTTCCAGACAAACCACGTCACCAACTCGCTCACACAAAAACATGTCAGTACTCCTTCAAAATTCTCAGTACACCTTCACTTGCAATATGATGTGTAAGTACACTCGCACCCCCAAAAGTAATCTGGAGCCCTGGTTCAAATCCAATTTTGAGTTTTAGTTTACTGGTTGACTGGTTGATAGAAATAACGTGTGATCTATGGGACTGGGGACAGCTGATTAAGTACATACCTCATTTTTAGCGACTGTGTTTCCTTCCTCTCTCTGCAGCACCTCTTGATAGCTGCGTACAGCGGCGGAAGCTTCACCCATAGCCAGGTGGCACTTGGCCTCACGCAGATGTGCCTGATGAACACACACAAGCCAATAACCCTTAGTTAGAACATGGCAATAAACTCAACCAAACTCCAAAGACAAGCAGTTCAAAGCTCAGTTTAGACAAATGGCTCAATAAATAAAAAGATAATATTTGAAGAGTTTCACTTGTATGGCAGACAGATCTTGTCATCTTTTTGCTTTTGAAGTATTATCTATGCTTGTATACATAAGGCTGAGACAGTAAAACTACTGCACTGTTGCTCACCTGCATATGCAGTGAACAGTTTGAATAAACAAATACTGACACAGAACAGATGCTAAGAACAGACACCAAACATTAACAAATGGAACAGATGATCAGAGAGTGAAACACGCATGTCAAAGTTCAGGTCCCTTGCTCAATCTGGCAATATCAGGGCAGACCTAAGTTTACACAGGCAAAATTTTAAGAGCTTGGGATAAAAAGGCCAGGTTCAAAACATTGCCAAAAATATACCAACAAAATACATAACGAACATTACCCAAAGTATCAAGTGCTTCTCTGATAGTAAAGGTCTTGTACCTTGACCATAACATCACCCATAAAAATTACAAAACAACAAAAGGCCTTTATAACAAGCTTCATTGTTCCATGTTGACACCTTAATATCAACTGGTCTGAATGGTTTTGATAATGTATTAACCTTGAATCCGATGTGACCTTAACTTTCAGTATGTCTAATGGCAATAGATCAAAAAGCCTCATTGCAACATGATATGTGTGATGAGGTATGGTTGACATGATAACTCTTGCACTTACTTGATCTCTATCTACATATAATATGTAAAACAAATTGTGAGTAATAGTAATACACTGCGGCAAACATGAAACATTCACATGAATTACTCCTCAAAATTGATTCTCACCTTGACAAAATTGGGTTCAATTTGTATAGCCTTCCTGGAGTCTTCCAGCGCCTCCTTGTACTTGTTCAGCATGATGTAGGTTGCAGCACGGTTCCCATAGTAGGCAGAACATGAAGGACACAGATCTGGGAGAAAACAATTCATGTCAACTGGGGAAAATACTTCTCTCATACGTCATGACAATCAGAGCTCCAGATAAGATTTAGCTCATGTGGGTACTGTACCCACTGTATTTTATTGGAGTGGGTATTATGAATGTTGAGTGGGTATTTCATTTTCCATTACCCACTGCTTTCAGATATGTGCGTATTTCAGTCATTTTACACACCTAAGTATTGTGTCATTGAGTAAGTTTACTAAGCAGGTATGTTCTGCCTTATGTCATACCTAATCAAAACCAACTTAAATATAAGGGAAATGATTTCATAAAAAATCAGTCGTCCTATACTGACAGTACAACACTTGTCCTATACTAACAGTACAACTTGATAGCAATCGATGTCTTTTTCATTACGCAAGCGATTTTTATAAGTATATTCCGTACGCATTTGTTTTAAACTCTTTGCGTATCTAACATTTTAAATGCGTAATTGGTACGCAACAATTATTTTTCAATGCGTAATTGGAAATTTTCTATGCGTATTTTACCCGGATACGCAGCTTATCTGGGCCTCTGACAATGGCAGGAAAAGTGCACCAGTTATTGTGTAATGTCAGTTTCCTCTTGGTCATGGATTAAAACAATGATAAATGAATCTGAAAGGCAAGGAACCACAAATGTTGCAAATTTGGCATTGGAAATGCCATGATGCTGGATGCACTTGAGAAACTTCCACTCAAACTTATGTGTTGGCTACACATAGTGAAACACATGAACATCTAGTCTACTTTACACTCGGCAGACACTAGGGTCATCTCCCCCTGGATTTTTCAAACTGCTGAACGTTCTCCCAACCAACTGATCCAACAACCTGATCCCCACTTACAACAAGTATGGGCTACAGGAGATTTACCTGGAATCTCAACAAAACTATCAGAGTGATTCACTTAGCATTCTGAATAAACCTGAACACTGGGTGACTTGAGTGACTACTCACTGTTAACAATGATAACATACAACTGTCTGACCGTAATTAGTGCTAGCAACTGTGTACCCTGTGGTGGTACTACCAACCCTTCACACACAGCAACTGCTTACCCTATGGTGGTACTACCAACCCTTCACACACAGCAACTGCGTACCCTGTGGTGGTACTACCAACCCTTCACACACAGCAACTGCGTACCCTATGGTGGTACTACCAACCCTTCACACACAGCAACTGCGTACCCTATGGTGGTACTACCAACCCTTCACACACAGCAACTGCGTACCCTATGGTGGTACTACCAACCCTTCACACACAGCAACTGCGTACCCTGTGGTGGTACTACTGACCCTTCACACACAGCAACTGTGTACCCTGTGGTGGTACCACCAACCTTCAAATACAGCAACTGTGTACCCTGTGGTGGTACTACCAACCCTTCATAAATAGCAACTGTGTACCCTATGGTGGTACTACCAACCCTTCACACACAGCAACTGTGTACCCTATGGTGGTACTACCAACCCTTCACACACAGCAACTGCGTACCCTATGGTGGTACTACCAACCCTTCACACACAGCAACTGTGTACCCTATGGTGGTACTACCAACCCTTCACACACAGCAACTGTGTAACTACCCTGTGGTGGTACTACCAACCCTTCACACACAGCAACTGTGTACCCTGTGGTGTGGTGGTACTACCAACCTTCACACACAGCAACTGTGTACCCTGTGGTGGTACTACCAACCCTTCACACACAGCAACTGTGTACCCTGTGGTGGTACCACCAACCTTCAGATACAGCAACTGTGTACCCTATGGTGGTACTACCAACCCTTCACACACAGCAACTGCGTACCCTATGGTGGTACTACAAACCCTTCACACACAGCAACTGCGTACCCTATGGTGGTACTACCAACCCTTCACACACAGCAACTGTGTACCCTATGGTGGTACTACCAACCCTTCACACACAACAACTGTGTACCCTGTGGTGGTACTACCAACCCTTCACACACAGCAACTGTGTACCCTGTGGTGGTACTACCAACCCTTCACACACAGCAACTGTGTACCCTGTGGTGGTACTACCGACCCTTCACACACAGCAACTGTGTACCCTGTGGTGGTACTACCAACCCTTCACACACAACAACTGTGTACCCTATGGTGGTACTACCAACCCTTCACACACAGCAACTGCGTACCCTGTGGTGGTACTACTGACCCTTCACACACAGCAACTGTGTACCCTGTGGTGGTACTACCAACCCTTCACACACAACAACTGTGTACCCTGTGGTGGTACTACCAACCCTTCATACATAGCAACTGTGTACCCTATGGTGGTACTACCAACCCTTCACACACAGCAACTGTGTACCCTATGGTGGTACTACCAACCCTTCACACAAAGCAACTGTGTACCCTGTGGTGGTACTACCAACCCTTCACACACAACAACTGTGTACCCTGTGGTGGTACTACCAACCCTTCATACATAGCAACTGTGTACCCTATGGTGGTACTACCAACCCTTCACACACAGCAACTGTGTACCCTATGGTGGTACTACCAACCCTTCACACACAGCAACTGTGTACCCTGTGGTGGTACTACCGACCCTTCACACACAGCAACTGTGTACCCTGTGGTGGTACCACCAACCTTCAAATACAGCAACTGTGTACCCTATGGTGGTACTACCAACCCTTCACACAAAGCAACTGTGTACCCTGTGGTGGTACGCCCGACCCTTCACACACAGCAACTGTGTACCCTGTGGTGGTACTACCAACCCTTCACACACAGCAACTGTGTACCCTGTGGTGGTACTACCGACCCTTCACACACAGCAACTGTGTACCCTGTGGCGGTACTACAAACCCTTCACACACAGCAACTGCGTATCCTATGGTGGTACTACCAACCCTTCACACACAGCAACTGCGTACCCTGTGGTGGTACTACTGACCCTTCACACACAGCAACTGTGTACCCTATGGTGGTACTACCAACCCTTCACACACAGCAACTGTGTACCCTGTGGTGGTACCACCAACCTTCAAATACAGCAACTGTGTACCCTGTGGTGGTACTACCAACCCTTCACACACAGCAACTGTGTGGTGGTACTGTGTACCCTATGGTGGTACTACCAACCCTTCACACACAGCAACTGTGTACCCTGTGGTGGTACTACCAACCCTTCACACACAGCAACTGTGTACCCTGTGGTGGTACTACCAACCCTTCACACACAGCAACTGTGTACCCTGTGGTGGTACCACCAACCTTCAGATACAGCAACTGTGTACCCTGTGGTGGTACTACCAACCCTTCACACACAGCAACTGTGTACCCTGTGGTGGTACCACCAACCTTCAGATACAGCAACTGTGTACCCTGTGGTGGTACCACCAACCTTCACACACAGCAACTTTGTAGTGTGTACCCTACGTTAGCACTACCAACCCTTCATACACAGCAACTGTGTACCCTGTTGTGGTTTGCAGTGGCTAGTGATACTGAGGTGACAATACTCACTGATTGCTTCTGTGTAGTGGGACAGCGCTTCTGTATATTTCTGTTGTTTGTAGAAGGTATTTCCCTCAGCTTTCTTCTTTTCTGCTTCTGCCACGATTCTGTTCAGAAATTACATATTAAGTAAAAAACATTGCAATATATAACGCCTAATCGCTTGTGATATATCGGTAACACTGTGCAGTCATAGAAATTCTGCATAACCCTTTTCCTGTTTTCTACCACCTTTGGTTTCGGTCAACTGATAAACATGTAATTTATATTTGGGTGATGAGGGAGAGAGTGGCAAGAGCATGCCAGTGTCAAGGTCTCGTGGGACACTGTCAGGAAAAGGGAGGTCACCCACTGGGTGAATGATGTTATGTTTGCTTCAGGGAGCAAAGGGATTCAAATTTCCACGTAACCGTTCGAGGGAAAGGGAGATAAGCATATAGCGTGAGTGAGGATAAGTAAAAATCTGATATATGATGTTTGTTTCACCAGTCACTTGACCAGGACAAAGTGAAACAGCTTATCAGACTTGTTAAAATCACTGTACCATGGTAATGGGGAAATGGCAACATTCAACTCCTGGATTGGTTAGATCGATGGCCTCTTGCACTACATGTTCAGGTATGCTGGCTGGCGAACAGTTATCGCCATTTTTTAGCAGTTTTTCATGATTGCCATTATTTCTTAACATAATGAAATAAAATGTATCTTGATGATAGCCATTCGCTTATGTTTCCTACCTGATTACAGTTGTCGATCATGTTTTTTTTCTGAAACTCAGCCAACAGGAAGTGCAGTAGTACATATTGTGCTTTCCCAACAACTAAGAAGAGCAGTTGTCAAAACTTCTGAATATTTCATGTTTTTCACCAGATGTGACATAAATTTGGTAATATACTAATAAAAATATTGACATATTGAACAAATTTCATAACTGGAATTTGTTTTAAAAAGTAATTAAAAAGAAGAAAACTCACTCTCATTGTGAATGGTGACATAAGCTGATATATGGACGTTTTATTCACCTCAATTAATTTGTTTGTAATTGTCAAATCCTAACTGAATGGATGATATGAAATGTACTATGTGCATAAGTCTTAGTGAATGGAAACCACATCACAGAAAATGTCAGATTTTGACATTACTTTAATATTAGATAATATAATTTCATTATCATATCACGTGACATCCCATGATGTGTTTGTGTATAGTCGTTCAAGGGGATTCATACTTGTAACGTCTGCAATGTAAAATACTTACAGTTGATTTAACTTTCGTAGCCTATTGATTTGGTGATGTCTAATGTGTGAAATATTAGTAGTATTAGGCAAGTACAAGTCAAGCTATCTCCGCAAGCGCTACACCAAGGTGTTGGCGATAATTTTCGCCAGCCAGTACATTTGGATCACAACACATACTAACCTAAGTAACTTTTAGGGCAAGGAAAATAACATGTTGCATATGTCATGCCCTACAACTTATCATGCTCATGTGATACATCTCTTGTTTGAGCCTTCCATTTTGAAAATTTCCTCCTGGGTTCTGTTAGTTTCAAATACACTTTCATGAGTAAGTGAGTGCATTTTGTTTTATGCAGCACATGGCACTTCTACAGCACCACACAACAATAGCCTGTTTAACTTAAAGAGTAACTACATATTGACATCAGTCTCCCTCAGTCCTGGTTAAGCACACAATCAACCAGTTCACTACAATGTGAACACCAACTGTCTTGAACTTCCGTAAGAGATCCTGGTTCTACTATAATGAGTACCAATGCCATTCTTAGAGATTTATGCAGTCATAGAATCACACAAAAGCGGATCACATTCAAAATCAGTCGGTTTTGGACTGTGTACGAATTCATCGAATCCCGCTGAATATGAGAAGCAAATGAACCAAAAATATAAGTGATCGAGGTAGATCTTTAATTCTACAAGATTTCTATGTTTGCATACTCAATTAGTGATAAGTGTTTACTTAGAATATTCCAGAACATCTTAAAAATTCCACTTTCGTTTTTTTCACACGTGCGTGAACATGTATTTATGAAAACATAATGAAAACTCTTATGCTTTTCGATTTGGCTAACTCAAAGTGGGTTTGACTAAAACCAAACTCAACTCTTCTTCTGTCATATAGACACCGTCTTCCTCTTCTGTTTGCATTGTATCCGCCTCGCACATTTCTGTGTCCGACATGTTGTTGCGATGGGTTCGAGACGTTGTGAGAAAACTCGAGACTTGGACATCATCAAACCAAAACCGGTTTAAGCGATATGCAACCGGGTTGGCAGTAAATACTATTTTCGTAGCCACGTATTATATACGTTATTCGTAAAACAACTGTCGCATTACAAATGACCTGTAAGTTAATTTTATTGAAATGACAGCAAGGAAACATACATTCTCCCTCGTACAATTTTGTAAAAGCACAAGGATAAATGATCGTAACTTTTGCCCTTTTTCATCGCCGTAGATATGTCAAATTTCCTTTCAGGCCATGGTATGTGGAGTAAGTACAAAGTGTGAAACTGGCATAAAATATCTATACAAATGTGGTAGGAAATATCGTATTTGAAATCGCAGTTCTCGCCATGTAATAACTGTAATAAAGCATGTAATAAAAACTGAAAACATGCATCTACATTTAGTGATTAGATATATTCGGCAGGGGCGGATACAGCTTTTTGAGAAAGTGGGGTGCACACTATTGAGAAAAGGAGGGGTGCACACTTCATTTTCACTCGAGTTTCAATGGTCATTTAACAGGGTGCCAGTCAAATCGCCCCAGCTACAAAACGCCCCAGCCAATTTGGTCAAATCGCCCCAGGTTTGGTCAAATTGCCCCAGGGGGGTAGTCAAAATGCCCCAATGTATTTAAATTGGTTAAATATATGCCATAAATGCATAGTTTTTGTCAACTTCCATATTATATTCTATATATAATATTATATAGTGATATTTCTGATAAATTTTCTATTAGTAAACTGATAGGACCAAAAGTAATATTCATGTACATAAACAACACTATAATACCAATTATTTGGTAAAGAATTACAAGAGTAAAATGAAAGGTTTGTATAATATGTTTATTGGCTGTAAATAGTTTTTGGTCAACAAATGGCATTATGTAATCATAACAAGTATGGTATAACATTTATTATTTAAACATATTTATTTCCAAAGAAAGGAACCGGATTGGTAAACAAGCATACGCTTATATGAATACCGCTCTGGGATACAATGGAAGGAAGAATAAACTCGTCATGATGAATGTACAATGTGAATGATATATAAATGTTGCAAAAACGAGAAATAACGCCTATCATTGTTAAACGGTATATGTCATATAAACAAAATATTTTGGATCAAATCTGCCTGTTAAATTTATAAAAGAGTGTACTGAAATTAAAAGTTCTTTGTTTACTATTGAGGAGCAGCGTTGGTTTCCAAACAAAATTGATTTTAAGTCAAATCCTTTTAGTATAAAAATACATAATTTGACGTATATGGTTGTAAAGAGTACATGAAAAGAACTAGTGAGCAGAGTCTTCATAGATATGGCCACAAGAGCAAGATGATGTCGGAGATATAAATCTTTCATACTTGTGCGCATTAAGGTCACTACATTCAAGTTGGAGACGAGAATGTATGATTAGACAAAATCTGCTACCGAAATTTAAGTCAAAATGACTGTAGATATTAGAATCGTTCAAAATTACACGTTTGAATCTCGATAGGTGATGGTCAATTAGTGAATATGTTTTTATAGCCTGAAATGTTCATACATTCGAGCCTCAACATTTCCTTTAACTAAACACAGCATTGAATGTCAATTAGTGAACATGTTTTAATAGCCTGTTTTTATCCACACTTTTTGACAAGATTAATTAACAAAAGCTCTAGATTGTTTTGATAAGCATTATACCATACTTGTTGAGAAAATCTATGCATTTACGGCCTCACCTTTTGACAAGATTGATTAACAAAAGCACTAGATTGTTTTGATAAGTATTATACCATACTTGCTGACAAAAACTATGCATTTATGGCCAATAAACATTTTATACAAACATTTCATTTTATTCTTGTAATTCTTTACAAAAGCATTAATAACATGCAAATAATTGGTATTATAGTGTTGTTTATACATGAATATTACTTTTGCTCTTATCAGTTTATACTAATAGAAAATCTATCAGAAATATTACTATATAATATTATACGAAGTATATAATATGGAAGTTGACAAAAACTATGCATTTATGGCATATATTTAATCATTTTAAATACACTGGGGCATTTTGACTACCCCCCCTGGGGCAATTTGACCAAACCTGGGGCGATGTGACCAAAAATCTGGGGCATTTTGACCAAATTGGCTGGGGCGTTTTGTAGCTGGGGCGATTTGACTGGCACCCATTTAACAAACTTTCAGCACACAAAAGGGGGGGGGGGGGCGCACCCTGCACCAACCCACTCTGGATCCGCCTATGTTCGGTTTATCGGGAAAGATTATGTACACAGATGTTGGTCAAATGAAGCAGAGGTTATGAAAAAAAATGTACTGTTTATAGTAGTGCACCATATAGTATGTGCACGTTATACACAACAAACACAGAAATGTCAGGTCTCGATGATCGAGCTATGATATCGCGTCTCAAGAAGGCTGTAGGATGTAGAGACTTACAGACAGTGCAGCGACTGGTTAAAGGGGGTGTAGATGTGAACCAGAGATTTTGGGTGCCTTATGTTTTTTCATATGCATTTGTTTTACAGTCAAGCATTAGCTGAGTCTACATCGTGTGTTCTGTTTTCGATATACTGTTACGATGATTGCAGGGCGTGAGTGGGCTCTTGGGAGACTGCAGTTTCATGGCAACAGTGCAGTTCGACCTGGCAATTTATCTGGCGCAGATTATATGAATTAGTGTTAATTGCCGCTAATGTCCACGATCCGAAGGGTTAGTTGTTACCTGCTAATCAAAGATTTTTTGTGGTCCGGCAGTAAAGTGTTGACTAACTCATTTCTTAAACTAACTTCAAGATGGCACAGTGAGGTTAATCTTCCATGCAGCACAAATTCAAATCCAATAAAACTTTGCCTGGTAAAGTGTACTACTCCCATCTCTAATTGATTCAGGCAGATCTGATTCTTTTCGATATATCCTCCAGTTATTGGTTTGCAGATGCTTAAGAATTTACCACTGA
Organism: Haliotis rubra; assembly: GCF_003918875.1. Lineage (NCBI taxonomy): Eukaryota > Metazoa > Mollusca > Gastropoda > Lepetellida > Haliotidae > Haliotis > Haliotis rubra. Next base: position 404,101 of record NW_025767231.1, on the reverse strand, counting down.
TCATATCAGCATGTGTCAAACATCTGTACCTAAAAATATAAACTTTATGAGAAAAACAAGCCATTGTCAAGTATTTACAAAGTCTCTGATGTCAAACTCCTTGTTTTAAAGGAGGAACTCACGATAAAAATGGGTATTTCTATGCATGTTTTGGAGACATATGATGTCAGAAACTATATATTCTGATGATACTATTGTTGTCCATGTTCACTGCATGAGAAATCCAGAAAAAATGGCCTCAGAAACCTATGTTGTCTGAAAACGTAAAATTTGATAATACCGTTACTTCCATGTTCACAGTGTCAGCTGATGAGAAATGTGCAGCACAGGTTTATAATAAGATCCTTTTTGCAACTAGAATATTTTCTATCTGCATTTCACACCTTAAGATATGATTCACACATCCACTCACCCATGCTGTTTAAGAATCAATGCTTATTAAATAATAATATAATAATAATGCATTTGTTTAAGCACCTAAATGCGCCAGTGCTGCTCAGTGGCGCTGTGCAGAGAAAGTGGAGAAACTAGTAGGTATCTAGAAGGAGATGAGTTTTTAGTTGGCTCCTAAATGTTTCCAGGGAAGATACTGATCTCAGTTCAACTGGCAGAGAGTTCCACAAAGCTGGGACAGCAGCACTGAAAGCTCTGTCTCCCATGGATGTTTTTGTTGCTGGCATTTTCAGGCTGACTCTTTTTTCAGACCTCAAGACACGAGTTGGATGATAAATTTCTATGTTGTCTTTGAGGTAAGCAGGTGAATTGATGTCATAGAGGGTTGAGTAGGTGATGCATATTACTTTGTACTGTATTCTCCTCTTTACTGGGAGCCAGTGCAGCGACCTCAGCACAGGGGTGATGTGTTCCTGACATTTTGTCCTGGTTATGATCCTGGCAGCTCTGTTTTGTACAAGCTGGAGATGTTGGATTGCTGCTGCTCTTGACACAAGGGAGTTACAGTAGTCTAGGCGTGAGATGACGTATGACTGTACTAAAAGTTTGGTTGTGTCAATGTTCAAATAGCGGCGGATTTTTCCTATTCGGTGGAGATGAAAGGTTGCTGATCTTGCTGCTGTTAAGGCTTGTGATTCTGGTGACATTGAAGAACGGAAAACAACACCAAGATTCTTCACCTGGGGCACAGGGCAGATAGACTGATCTCCAACTGTGAGACTACACTCGCCTATTTTGCGAAGCTGCTGCCTAGTTCCAATGATCATGAACTCAGATTTGTTGTTGTTGAGTTTAAGAAAGTTGTTTGTCATCCATATCTTGATATCCGCGATACAGCTCTCCATGACATCTTTTGCGTGTTCAACATTAGCTGGTGTAATTCCAATGTAGAGTTGGTTATCATCTGCATTTTATATTGTGACTTCGGATGATATTGCCTATTGGAAGAATGTACAGTAAAATCAAAATCGGACCAAGCACAGAGCCTTGTGGTACACCAAAGTTGGTTTCTCTGATGGATGAAGTTGCATTATGGACCTTGACTCTTATTGTTCTATTTGACAAGTAGGCCTGGAACCATTGTAGTGCTGTTCCTGTGATGCCAATAGTGTGCTCTAACCTCTGCAGTAGAATGGTGTAGTCCACGGTGTCGAAAGCCGCTGAAAGGTCAAGTAGTACTAGCAGCACAACCTCTTGCTTGTCCATATGAGTCAAGATGTCATTCTGAACTCTGAGAAGAGCTGTTTCAGTGCTGTGCTTTTCCTTGTAAGCTGACTGAAAAATTTCACCCTCTCATTCATGTGAATTTATGAACATAGCATCTTAAACCAGGAACAATGTTACCCAGTTCATTCTTTATCACTTAGGATTTTGTTGATTACAGAATGGGAAATGCAAACTGGTATCATGTTTCTTCAAAAGTGTTTGTAGATGTAGAACTAGAAGTCTTGTAACACCATGGCTAAACTTTGCAAGTGTCTTTTAGTACTTCGCCCCTTTCTGTTCATTTGTCTTACTATTTCAGCAAAACTAGGTTCATTGCCACTTACCGGTAGTATAAAAGTGTGGACGTAGCTCATTTGGTTTGCTTGTTGGTCACTAAGTCAAGTCTGACGTATTCTCACTTAAAACTGTTTGTTTGTGTGAGTGACATATAAGCTATGGTAGAGTTCATAATCACAGAAACTTGTAGTGCTGAATTCAATTGGAGCTCCAATAAATGCTATCTATAGTCCATGATGTTGTAACTTTTTATATATTCATTACACTTGTCTAACTTTACAAACCTGTTTGCAGTGATATTTCAGATGCCAGTTGCATTTTCTTTTGGAAGTGATAATTCTGCTGTTACCCCATTACTACTCATAAGAAACATTCATTTTGTAACCTAGGAAATTCGTGTATTCCTAAGGAATGAATAGGGTTTCCTACGATTAAGTTTGTTTGTTTTGATCATACACCAGAATTTACAAGGTGCCATGATGAAGTTGTTTTGAACATTGCAGCAACATTCAGCAATGAAAGCAACTCCAAGTCATAGCTAAGATATATATATATATAGTATTCCCAGAAATTGAGAAAGTTTTTTTGCAAATATCTAATATATACATGTATATAAACTATAGAGGTTTTTCTTAAATGAATATGTTGAGATATGATTCTCTTAAGTCTAAGTGTCTATTCAGTTCTTTGTGGGATCTCCTTGCCTTGATTTTCTCAATAATTTCTGGGAAAACTGTGTGTGTAACAAGTATCCCATCTGTTTCAGTATGGCAGTACATTGCTACTGGAAGCTGTGTCAGTGGGTTGTGTCTCAATTGTCCAAGCTCTCATCAAGGCTAAGGCAGAGGTACAAGCCACAAATGAGGTACACAAACTCATTGCTCTGTGTAGATACCATCATGAGTCCCCTTGCTTGCTGCAAATAATGTAGTTACACATTATTAGAATAACACATTTGTCAATGGTCCTCAAAGGGAAAGTTGTTTTTCACTTGTCAATGTCTTCAACACTGGACGTTTGGTTTCAGCTACTGGGCCCTGTGTGAACTGGGATTAGACAATATCCTTGGCACACATAGTACTACACTAACTGGACTGGGGTGATAGTCTCAATGGAAGACCCAGTGACTTGGTTGACTGTATGTCATACCCAAACAGTTGGTAGACCCAGTGACTTGGTTGACTGTAGGACATCATGCCCAGACAGTTGGTAGACCCAGTGACTTGGTTGACTGTAGGACATCAAACCCAAACAGTTGGTAGAGCCAGTGACTTGGTTGACTGTAGGACATCACGCCCAGACAGTTGGTAGACCCAGTGACTTGGTTGACTGTAGGACATCACACCCAGACAGTTGGTAGAGCCAGTGACTTGGTTGATTGTAGGACATACCCAGACAGTTGGTAGACCCAGTGACTTGGTTGATTGTAGGGCATCTCACCCAGACAGTTGGTAGACCCAGTGACTTGGTTGATTGTAGGACATCACACCCAGACAGTTGGTAGAGCCAGTGACTTGGTTGATTGTAGGGCATCTCACCCAGACAGTTGGTAGACCCAGTGACTTGGTTGACTGTAGGACATCACACCCAGACAGTTGGTAGACCCAGTGACTTGGTTGACTGTAGGACATCACACCCAGACAGTTGGTAGACCCAGTGACTTAGTTGACTGTAGGACATCTAACCCAGACAGTTGGTAGACCCAGTGACTTGGTTGACTGTAGGACATCACACCCAGACAGTTGGTAGACCCAGTGACTTGGTTGATTGTGGGACATACCGAGACAGTTGGTAGACCCAGTGACTTGGTTGATTGTAGGGCATCTCACCCAGACAGTTGGTAGACCCAGTGATTTGGTTGATTGTAGGACATCACATCCAGACAGTTGGTAGAGCCAGTGACTTGGTTGATTGTAGGGCATCTCACCCAGACAGTTGGTAGAGCCAGTGACTTGGTTGACTGTAGGACATCTAACCCAGACAGTTGGTAGAGCCAGTGACTTGGTTGACTGTAGGACATCACGCCCAGACAGTTGGTAGATCCAGTGACTTGGTTGATTATAGGACATCACTTCAGACAGTTGGTAGAGCCAGTGACTTGGTTGACTGTAGGACATCACACCCAGACAGTTGGTAGACCCAGTGACTTGGTTGACTGTAGGACATCACGCCCAGACAGTTGGTAGACCCAGTGACTTGGTTGACTGTAGGACATCACACCCAGACAGTTGGTAGACCCAGTGACTTGGTTGACTGTAGGACATCACTCCCAGACAGTTGGTAGACCCAGTGACTTGGTTGTCTGTAGGACAACTCACCCAGACAGTTGGTAGATCCAGTGACTTGGTTGACTGTAGGACATCACACCCAGACAGTTGGTAGACCCAGTGACTTGGTTGACTGTAGGACATCACGCCCAGACAGTTGGTAGACCCAGTGACTTGGTTGTCTGTAGGACAACTCACCCAGACAGTTGGTAGAGCCAGTGACTTGGTTGACTGTAGGACATCTAACCCAGACAGTTGGTAGACCCAGTGACTTGGTTGACTGTAGGACATCACACCCAGACAGTTGGTAGAGCCAGTGACTTGGTTGATTGTGGGACATACCGAGACAGTTGGTAGACCCAGTGACTTGGTTGATTGTAGGGCATCTCACCCAGACAGTTGGTAGACCCAGTGATTTGGTTGATTGTAGGACATCTAACCCAGACAGTTGGTAGAGCCAGTGACTTGGTTGACTGTAGGACATCATGCCCAGACAGTTGGTAGATCCAGTGACTTGGTTGATTATAGGACATCACGGCCAGACAGTTGGTAGAGCCAGTGACTTGGTTGACTGTAGGACATCACACCCAGACAGTTGGTAGACCCAGTGACTTGGTTGACTGTAGGACATCAAACCCAAACAGTTGGTAGAGCCAGTGACTTTGTTGACTGTAGGACATCACGCCCAGACAGTTGGTAGACCCAGTGACTTGGTTGACTGTAGGACATCACACCCAGACAGTTGGTAGAGCCAGTGACTTGGTTGATTGTAGGACATACCCAGACAGTTGGTAGACCCAGTGACTTGGTTGATTGTAGGGCATCTCACCCAGACAGTTGGTAGACCCAGTGACTTGGTTGATTGTAGGACATCACACCCAGACAGTTGGTAGAGCCAGTGACTTGGTTGATTGTAGGGACATCTCACCCAGACAGTTGGTAGACCCAGTGACTTGGTTGACTGTAGGACATCACACCCAGACAGTTGGTAGACCCAGTGACTTGGTTGACTGTAGGACATCACACCCAGACAGTTGGTAGACCCAGTGACTTAGTTGACTGTAGGACATCTAACCCAGACAGTTGGTAGACCCAGTGACTTGGTTGACTGTAGGACATCACACCCAGACAGTTGGTAGACCCAGTGACTTGGTTGATTGTGGGACATACCCAGACAGTTGGTAGACCCAGTGACTTGGTTGATTGTAGGGCATCTCACCCAGACAGTTGGTAGACCCAGTGATTTGGTTGATTGTAGGACATCACATCCAGACAGTTGGTAGAGCCAGTGACTTGGTTGATTGTAGGGCATCTCACCCAGACAGTTGGTAGAGCCAGTGACTTGGTTGACTGTAGGACATCTAACCCAGACAGTTGGTAGAGCCAGTGACTTGGTTGACTGTAGGACATCACGCCCAGACAGTTGGTAGATCCAGTGACTTGGTTGATTATAGGACATCACGCCCAGACAGTTGGTAGAGCCAGTGACTTGGTTGACTGTAGGACATCACACCCAGACAGTTGGTAGACCCAGTGACTTGGTTGACTGTAGGACATCACGCCCAGACAGTTGGTAGACCCAGTGACTTGGTTGACTGTAGGACATCACACCCAGACAGTTGGTAGACCCAGTGACTTGGTTGACTGTAGGACATCACTCCCAGACAGTTGGTAGACCCAGTGACTTGGTTGTCTGTAGGACAACTCACCCAGACAGTTGGTAGATCCAGTGACTTGGTTGACTGTAGGACATCACGCCCAGACAGTTGGTAGACCCAGTGACTTGGTTGACTGTAGGACATCACGCCCAGACAGTTGGTAGACCCAGTGACTTGGTTGTCTGTAGGACAACTCACCCAGACAGTTGGTAGAGCCAGTGACTTGGTTGACTGTAGGACATCTAACCCAGACAGTTGGTAGACCCAGTGACTTGGTTGACTGTAGGACATCACACCCAGACAGTTGGTAGAGCCAGTGACTTGGTTGATTGTGGGACATACCCAGACAGTTGGTAGACCCAGTGACTTGGTTGATTGTAGGGCATCTCACCCAGACAGTTGGTAGACCCAGTGATTTGGTTGATTGTAGGACATCTAACCCAGACAGTTGGTAGAGCCAGTGACTTGGTTGACTGTAGGACATCATGCCCAGACAGTTGGTAGATCCAGTGACTTGGTTGATTATAGGACATCACGCCCAGACAGTTGGTAGAGCCAGTGACTTGGTTGACTGTAGGACATCACACCCAGACAGTTGGTAGACCCAGTGACTTGGTTGACTGTAGGACATCACGCCCAGACAGTTGGTAGACCCAGTGACTTGGTTGACTGTAGGACAACTCACTCAGACAGTTGGTAGACCCAGTGACTTGGTTAACTGTAGGACATCACTCCCAGACAGTTGGTAGACCCAGTGACTGGGTTGACTGTAGGACATCACACCCAGACAGTTGGTAGACCCAGTGACTTGGTTGATTGTAGGACATCTCACCCAGACAGTTGGTAGACCCAGTGACTTGGTTGACTGTAGGACATCACGCCCAGACAGTTGGTAGACCCAGTGACTTGGTTGTCTGTAGGACAACTCACCCAGACAGTTGGTAGACCCAGTGACTTGGTTGACTGTAGGACATCTAACCCAGACAGTTGGTAGAGCCAGTGACTTGGTTGACTGTAGGTCATCACGCCCAGACAGTTGGTAGACCCAGTGACTTGGTTGATTGTAGGACATCACACCCAGACAGTTGGTAGACCCAGTGACTTGGTTGACTGTAGGACATCACACCCAAACAGTTGATAGAGCCAGTGACTTGGTTGACTGTAGGACATCACGCCCAGACAGTTGGTAGACCCAGTGACTTGGTTGACTGTAGGACATCACACCCAGACAGTTGGTAGAGCCAGTGACTTGGTTGATTGTAGGGCATCTCACCCAGACAGTTGGTAGACCCAGTGACTTGGTTGATTGTAGGGCATCTCACCCAGACAGTTGGTAGAGCCAGTGACTTGGTTGACTGTAGGACATCACGCCCAGACAGTTGGTAGACCCAGTGACTTGGTTGACTGTAGGACATCACGCCCAGACAGTTGGTAGAGCCAGTGACTTGGTTGACTGTAGGACATCACACCCAGACAGTTGATAGACCCAGTGACTTGGTTGACTGTATGTCATACCCAAACAGTTGGTAGACCCAGTGACTTGGTTGACTGTATGTCATACCCAAACAGTTGGTAGACCCAGTGACTTAGTTGATTGTAGGACATCTCACCTAGACAGTTGGTAGAGCCAGTGACTTGGTTGATTGTAGGACATACCCAGACAGTTGGTAGAGCCAGTGACTTGGTTGACTGTATGTCATACCCAAACAGTTGGTAGACCCAGTGACTTGGTTGACTGTAGGACATACCCAGACAGTTGGTAGAGCCAGTGACTTGGTTGACTGTATGTCATACCCAAACAGTTGGTAGACCCAGTGACTTGGTTGACTGTAGGACATACCCAAACAGTTGGTAGACCCAGTGACTTGGTTGACTGTAGGATATCTCACCCAGACAGTTGGTAGAGCCAGTGACTTGGTTGATTGTAGGACATACCCAGACAGTTGGTAGACCCAGTGACTTGGTTGACTGTATGTCATACCCAAACAGTTGGTAGACCCAGTGACTTGGTTGACTGTAGGACATACCCAGACAGTTGGTAGACCCAGTGACTTGGTTGACTGTAGGACATCTCACCCAGACAGTTGGTAGACCCAGTGACTTGGTTGATTGTAGGACATCACACCCAGATAGTTGGTAGACCCAGTGACTTGGTTGACTGTAGGACATCTCACCCAGACAGTTGGTAGACCCAGTGACTTGGTTGATTGTAGGACATCTCACCCAGACAGTTGGTAGAGCCAGTGACTTGGTTGATTGTAGGGCATCTCACCCAGACAGTTGGTAGAGCCAGTGACTTGGTTGACTGTAGGACATCACACCCAGACAGTTGGTAGACCCAGTGACTTGGTTGATTGTAGGACATCTCACCCAGACAGTTGGTAGACCCAGTGACTTGGTTGACTGTAGGACATACCCAGACAGTTGGTAGAGCCAGTGACTTGGTTGACTGTAGGACATCTTCCCCAGACAGTTGGTAGAACCAGTGACTTGGTTGATTGTAGGACATACCCAGATAGTTGGTAGAGCCATTGACTTGGTTGATTGTAGGACAGTTGGTAGAGCCAGTTTAATTCACCCAGTTCTTCACTGAAGAAAATACAAGGGAGTGAAGTCAGAAACATTGTTTATATGGTATTATATTTGCTAGGATGGCCGAACAGCACTTCATATAGCAGCAAGAGCCGGCTTCACAGACATAGTCATCCATCTGTTAAAAGCTGGAGCTAGAATAGATGCTCGCATATTGGTAAGGAACACAGTACATTCACTTTGCATAAGAAGCTGAAACAACTGATTTTTTCATGTCGCTATTGTTATCTTGCTTGTTGGTTGTTCAACACACAACTCTCCGTTTGCAGGTGTTCTGTGTGGTTTGTGTAATATGAAATCTAGTTAATTAGTAATGATTGAAAGAACTTACTTATTCTAAAAACTAAACTGAACTGTGATTTAGACTGTAGTTAAAGCAATTGATTTGAAATAATGTTTCATAAAAAGGATTCATGAATAAGTAGGCAAATACAAAGAGATGTAGTTGGAAACTTGAGACATTTTCCTTCTGCATGTATTGAGGCACTTTGAGACATGTATTGATATGTATGTTGAGACATGTATTGAGGCACTTTGAGACATGTATTGAGACACTTTGAGACATGTATCGAGGCATGTATTGATATGTATGTTGAGACGTGTTGAGACATGTATGGAGACACTTTGAGACATGTATTGAGACACTTTGAGACATGTATCGAGGCATGTATTGATATGTATGTTGAGACGTGTTGAGACATGTATGGAGACACTTTGAGACATGTATTGAGACACTTTGAGACATGTATCGAGGCATGTATTGATATGTATGTTGAGACGTGTTGAGACATGTATGGAGACACTTTGAGACATGTATTGAGACACCTTGAGACATGTATCGAGGCATGTATTGATATGTATGTTGAGACGTGTTGAGACATGTATGGAGACACTTTGAGACATGTATTGAGGCACTTTGAGACATGTATTGAGACATGTATTGATATGTATGTTGAGACATGTATTGAGACACTTTGAGAGATGTATTGAGACACTTTGAGACATGTATCGAGGCATGTATTGAGGCACTTTGAGACATGTATTGAGACATGTATTGATATGTATGTTGAGACGTGTTGATACATGTATGGAGACACTTTGAGACATGTATTGAGGCACTTTGAGACATGTATTGAGACATGTATTGATATGTATGTTGAGACGTGTTGATACATGTATGGAGACACTTTGAGACATGTATTGAGGCACTTTGAGACATGTATTGAGACATGTATTGATATGTATGTTGAGACGTGTTGATACATGTATGGAGACACTTTGAGACATGTATTGAGGCACTTTGAGACATGTATTGAGACATGTATTGATATGTATGTTGAGACGATGTTGATACATGTATGGAGACACTTTGAGACATGTATTGAGGCACTTTGAGACATGTATTGAGACATGTATTGATATGTATGTTGAGACATGTATTGAGACACTTTGAGAGATGTATGGAGACACTTTGAGACATGTATTGAGGCACTTTGAGACATGTATTGAGACATGTATTGATATGTATGTTGAGACATGTATGGAGACACTTTGAGAGATGTATGGAGACACTTTGAGACATGTATTGAGACATGTATTGATATGTATGTTGAGACATGTATTGAGACACTTTGAGAGATGTATGGAGACACTTTGAGACATGTATTGAGGCACTTTGAGACATGTATTGAGACATGTATTGATATGTATGTTGAGACATGTATGGAGACACTTTGAGAGATGTATGGAGACACTTTGAGACATGTATTGAGACATGTATTGATATGTATGTTGAGACATGTTGAGACATGTATGGAGACACTTTGAGACATGTATTGATATGTATGTTGAGACCTGTTGAGACATGTATGGAGACACTTTGAGACATATATTGAGACATGTATTGAGACATGTATTGATATGTATGTTGAGACGTGTTGAGACATGTATGGAGACACTTTGAGACATGTATTGAGGCACTTTGAGACATGTATTGAGACATGTATTGATATGTATGTTGAGACGTGTTGAGACATGTATGGAGACACTTTGAGACATGTATTGAGGCACTTTGAGACATGTATTGAGACATGTATTGATATGTATGTTGAGACGTGTTGATACATGTATGGAGACACTTTGAGACATGTATTGAGGCACTTTGAGACATGTATTGAGACATGTATTGATATGTATGTTGAGACGTGTTGATACATGTATGGAGACACTTTGAGACATGTATTGAGGCACTTTGAGACATGTATTGAGACATGTATTGATATGTATGTTGAGACATGTATTGAGACACTTTGAGAGATGTATGGAGACACTTTGAGACATGTATTGAGGCACTTTGAGACATGTATTGAGACATGTATTGATATGTATGTTGAGACATGTATTGAGACACTTTGAGAGATGTATGGAGACACTTTGAGACATGTATTGAGACATGTATTGATATGTATGTTGAGACATGTATGGAGACACTTTGAGACATGTATTGAGGCACTTTGAGACATGTATTGAGACATGTATTGATATGTATGTTGAGACATGTATGGAGACACTTTGAGAGATGTATGGAGACACTTTGAGACATGTATTGAGACATGTATTGATATGTATGTTGAGACATGTATGGAGACACTTTGAGAGATGTATGGAGACACTTTGAGACATGTATTGATGTGTAAGTTGAGACACTTTGAGAAGTACTGAGACACTTTGAGACATGTATTGATATACATGTTGGTGTTGAGAAGTGTATTGAGCCATGTTGAAACATACTGCTACTGATTTATTCACTTGTTTACACCTGTTGTAAGTAGTGAAAAAAGATGAAATCACACAAATCACACCATGCATACTGAGACATTTGTTGAAGTGACAGTATTGTCTGCAGGATGGGGACACCAGCCTCCACCTTGCTGTGTGGCGGGAGCATGAAGAGGTGGTCCGCCAGCTGCTAGCAGCTGGTGCCAAGGTCAACATACAGAGCAAGGTCAGTCTGGATGCATGTTAGTGGGATGTACACTATGTACAATGAAGAGTATTTCCTTTTATTTTCTACAAAAGGATATTAATGATAGATCTAATCTCCTAGATATATGTGGGTATTGTATTATTGTTCAGTTACTCATTTTGTCCTTGCATACACATTTGATAAAAGGTTTAGCAGCAGATGATTTGGGTAATGTGCTGGCCATGAGCTGTGTTTGGAACAGTACTTGACTGAGACTTGAAGGTATGAAGGCATGTTATTTGTAGGTAGACCCTTGCTGACATGAGGAGGACGTTCTCCTTCCAGTAATGTAAGTGTTCCTGGCAGTATTTGAAAACTTGTCTGTCATTTCCTAGTTAAAGTGGTGTGCAAGAGAAGGTTCAGTTTACTCAAGTTGTCAGCATTGTTACCTTTGAAATTAGTCTCTGGAAACTGTTGACATTTGGTTGTGGTATGAATGTCAGGTGAAAATATTCCCCTCACAACCAGTTCACAACTGCAAAATGAAATGTTCAAGAGGGTCAGGAACTGCAACTTTCTCTGTTTGCAAACTTTTATGTTTTGCTTACATTTTGTAAGGGGTATGTTTTGATTTGCAATACCTCAATAACTTGATCAATGTTGTACCATCTGGGGTTGCTATTTTTGTCTCATGATTAAAGATGTTTTCCTCTTTCATGTCTGTAGGATGGATGGACCCCACTGAGATGGGCAGCAAAGCTAAACCATATGGGCATAGCTAAACTGCTGGTTGAACATGGGGCTGCAATCAACTACAAAGCCAAGGTTTGCTTGAGACTGGAACAATCTAATTGTTTGACTGACATTCTACAAGTTGCTGAGTCAGTAATAAAGCACACAACTTTATGGATAACAACTCCTTGTATATCGCACAGAGCCACATTTCGATGTAGGAATCTTTTAGCTTGAAATCGTTGTAAGAATCTATGCCGAAACATTGCTCTGTGCAATAAACAAGAAGTTGTTATCCATAAAGTTGTATGTTTATTATAGAACAATCTAAGGCCAGTCATACTGTTGCTATACTGTAATCATGGTAATGTATGACATACCGAGGCCAGGATTAAACACTGAAGTGTTGATTGGCCAGGAACTGATATATACATGGTATTGTTGTAGTATAATACAGACTAGAACAGGCTAAGGCGAATCATACAATTATATACTTTTCAGTTTGCTGTACCCCCATGTATAGTGTAATAAAGTGCAGTTTTGCCCTGAACTGTTATCGTTAATGCTTGAGGACGCTTGTGTCTGAGTGAGTGAGTGAGTTTTGCTTTACGCCGCACTCAGCTATATTCCAGCTATATGGCGGCAGTCTGTAAATAATCGAGTCTGGACCAGACAATCCAGTGATCAACAGCATGAACATTGATCTGCGCAATTGGGATCCGATGACATGTGTCAACCAAGTCAGCGAGTCTGACCACCCGATCCCGTTAGTCACCTCTTGCGACAAGCATGGGTTACTGAAGATCAATATTCTAACCCGGACATTCACGGGTCTTTAGGGTTATAATATTTCAGGGCAAAAGTGTACTTATTACACTGTACATAGGGGTTCAGTGAACTGTATTTCTTTTCTAAGATGCCAAATTTAATACTTACCGACAATTAATCAGAAAACAAGGAGAAAGGCGACAATGTCTGTGACCTTAATTAACACTCCTTGTTCAAGGTTAACTGATGTGCTGTTACATTCATGTGTCTGCCATCCTACCTTAAGACACATGTTACCAAGAAAAGATTGAAAGTTTGAATACTGTTTACGATCGATCGGGTTAAATATATTTTCTTATTTATTTTAATTAAAACTGAGATTATTGTAAACCATATGGTGCAATATGAATGTTACATTGTAATTGGGAGTGGAGCTCAGACATTTCTTCCGTCCAAACAGTTGACCGTAATGTTTCCACCAGTGATGTTATAATTGTTAACTGATTGAAGCAACTGCAAACCAACAAACAGGGTGCTACTGAGTGATGTGTACTGTAGGAGACTGTACAAGGCAATGACATCGGTTACCAAGGGTATGTTTGATTACGAGGGGGCAGACTAGAATGGCATATTGATGGTAATACAGTGTGATGTGATAGAAAAAGTGTACTTTATCGCTTATCAGCACCTTGGATCTTTTAGGGAAGCATCTTGGAATATAAGGTATGCCAGGCCAAGGCCAGGGTTAACTACTGTGGTGTAGATTGGCCAGGGCCTGAATCATGCATGCTGTTGTTGAATCATGCAGACTAGAACAGTGTAAGGCCAGTCATACTTTTTCTTTACTGTAAGGTATGACTTGCCAGGACCTTGGGTTGAATAATGTTGGTTTGTAACACTTGTTTTCAGACCGGGGAAACTCCACTTTATGAAACTCTGCTGCAGTGTCACTTTGAGATGGCCAGGTACCTGATTGTGGAGGGGGCTGATGTCAACCTGGGCTCACAGGTACGCTGTCTCATATAGCTGGAATATTGCTGAGTGCAGCGTAAAACTAAACTCACTCACTCGCCCATCAACATACATGGATTGGAAGACAACCTCACAGGATATTATTGAGGGAACATGTTTTGGTTTAATGCTTCTCTCAATAAAGTATTATTTTATGGCCCCGGCCGCGTCATACCAAAAGACGTTAAAATATGGTACTTGTTGGTTCCTGCCTGGAGCTCGGCATTAATGGGTACAACAAGGACTGGTCGGCTCGGAGTCAGTATAATGTGTCGGAGTGAGATATTCATGCTTCACTGTGGCATGGTATCTCAGTGGGCTAGCACTATAAAACCAGCTTAAGTCTGGGCTAGTACAAGCAGCTGCACATACACACACATGCACGTCGTCATATGAGTGAAATATTCTCAAGCATGGCGTTAAACCCAATTTCACCTCACCTCACCTTATGGCCTATCAGCTTGAAGCCGAACCCAACATAGAAAGCAGGTTTCGGGCATCCATTATAGGCACAACTCTGCTCAGCAAATTGCAGTGCTTTAGATGATGACCACCTGCCCTGTACCAAGGTATTAGTAGTCTGTTCTATTTTACCGGTTTAGGACTGGGAAAACTCAAATTTCAGTTGGTATATTTTGTTAATTTCCTATGTGACTTACAGGAAGCCATAGTGAAGGTCATAAGTCAAGCTGTTCCACATCTCTGTTTGACAATTATTGATCATTTGTGTTTTCAGAAATCCAGTTTTCCACATTTGATTGCAAAGTGCAAACATTTTCACAGTCATGGCAAGAAGTATTTGGACATGTTGACAGTTGCTGGGTATAACATCCACAAGGACAGATTGTTGAATGCTGGGACAGTGGTGCCCAAGTTGGCCAGTAACCTGGACCAGGAGATGTTCCAACACTGGCTGCAGTCTAGTCGGGAGACTGTACCGAGTCTCATGTGTTTGTGTCGGACACGTGTTCGCCGCAGAATTGGATACTGTGTGCAGGGCAGGAGTATCCGCTCATCATTAAAGGAAACACCACTACCACGTATTCTAGTCGATTACCTTCTTTTACAGGATGACATCAATGAAATTGAAGATACTTGTGGATGATACCAATTATTTTAGTTTTACCAGTTACATTTTTTACATATTTATCAGCATGTTTAATGTATTATAAACAGTGGGTGGCTCTGTTTCTATTATTTGTTCATGCACCAATGAAGATCCGGGTTAGAATTGATCTTCAGTAACCCATGCTTATTGTATGGCAACTAACGGGATTGGGTGGTCAGGCTCGCTGACTTGGTTGACACATGTCATCGTATCCTAATTGCGTAGGTTGATGCTCATGCTGTTGATCACTGGATTGTCTGGTCCAGACTCGATTATTTACAGACTGCCGCCATATAGGAGCTGGAATATAGCTGAGTGCGGTGTAAAGCAAAACTCACTCACTCACTATTTGTTCATTTCCCGAGAATGGATTCACATTTTAATTAAGTGACCAAGCATATTTTTATCACCAAGCTTACACTTGTTCTCCCTCTTTTCAGATCTGTTATATAAAGGTTTTTATGATATTTTTAAAACGCCAGTAAAAACAATACTGTAAAATAACTCTCTCTTGTTTCCTCACCAAACCCAAAAATCTGATCTTAACATTATCTACCACTGACTCACATGTTAAACTCTATTCACTCTCAATGTTTTATGTTGACTGAATCTGAGTGACGGTTGCACTCAAGTTGCACCACTGCAGGTGGACTGCTGATGAAGCAACTTTTGATCCCTATGATGGACCGGCAGAACCTACACCTGCTCCGGGGAAGGTGTGTTAAGCTTCATGCTTATAATGGTATATGTTGGTACCAGCGTTCGTGTAAAATGTTCGATCATATTAGGTACCTTCTGACAGCAAGTACCGATCTTTAAAGAAGCGGCTGTAAAATGAAAGGATAATCGTGTGATGCAGCTGTATCCGAGAGACGGGTGTGACTTGTCTGAAGAAATGTCGTGAATATATTGCAGCCATTGTAAACCAGATACATTTATAAACATGTCATAATTGTCTGAGTAAACGTACATTGGGATGAAATATGGGTATTACAGACAATTCCAGACCAACTGTTTAAGGATTAATGACAACAGAAAGTGGTCAAAACATTGATACGAAAGTAAGTTTATTGCTTAGGACCTCACTCTGCAACATTTCCGCAAAATGAGTTAGTACCAGACAGTCTAGTGATTGACAGCATGTGCATCGAGGTACCACGCTGGACATTACATAAAATATAGGCATACCATATCCATGTTCTTCGTGGTATTGGTAACATTAGCTTTATCAGCGAATACCGTTATGTAATATGGGTATTTTGGAAGGGTTATCTTAGCGAGACGATTGTGATTTCAAAAGAGAACAGGGGAAGACCCTAACTCTGGGTGTGTGCTGAATATATTTGAAAATGAAAGTAGATGACATGCCAAGAAGCTGCTGTTCTTGTGAAAGTATTCTAGAACTATACTCCGTGCTTAGGGCCAGTTCATAATTCATGGCTGGGGGGTGGGGTGGGGGCACAATGTAAATGACCCCCTACAATATATATACAAAGTAAGTCACCTGCTTGCATGTCATGTACAAAATTACTGACCCACCAACACATGTGTACAAAGTTCACCCCCCGCCCCCAACCCACGTCACCTTATATCGAGTTAACCGCACTATAGGACGTTCAATGGACTACAACCATCTCCTCCCTGACCCCTGCCCGAAGATCGTGTACACGTGCCTCGACTGTGGTGACAAAGAAAATCACGTGACTTTAACAACGCTGGTTTTCGGAAAGAGAAATAAAACTTGAGTAAAGTGCTGCATCTATTGATATGCCCTGATGTAATAACATCTTGTGGTTTTACAGGCACAGACTGTGACTTGCACTACAGGGAATCCAAGAAGTACGTGACTTGTCCCGTCAATCAAGCACTTGAACCCGACAGCACAACCCAAATATACATAGGAAAAGTAAACGTTTTGACATGACAAATCAGTAAAAACTATCGCCGGGATATTGCTGAGTGCGACGTTAAACATTAAACAAACAAAACAAAGTATAAACTAAATTACTCCACGTACATGTAGTATGGTTCATACGAGAGATATTTTCCTTCGACACTAATTGAATCTGGTTTCAGTTGTAATTTAATTAAATGTACATATGTATCAGCGTCCCCATCGTTTACCAAAAGTGGATAATATTATTTTAGTGTCAGACATTTCTTGTGCGCGATATTGTTCCATATTGCTATAATTATCAAAAATAATATCCGTATTGCCGTGCTTTGTTAGTGACAATGTCTGCGAACGCTTTTCTCCGCGTTCGTCTCGCATAACAAGGTGTTTACAGGTTGATTAAATCTGTTTTTCACATTTGCACTTGCGAATATTCATCTGGTGCGGACATTGCTTGACACATACTCGTCTTCAGTCGGTGGTTTGGTTCGTGTGAGTGCGAATAATGAAGGGCACGCCTATAAATATGTCTCCAAGTAGCCGGTAAGGGACCAGTTATGGCTGGGAGGTGTATATGTGTGTGCGTGCGTGTGTGTGAGAGAGAGAGAGGGAGGAGATTTTTTTATAGAGAAGCATTTACACTAATGTGAATGACCTTTCCTAAAATAAAATCAATGACCCCCCGTACAAATATTGATGACTCTCCCCGAGAACAATATGGGTGACCCCCCTCTCTCTCTCTCTCTCTCTCTCTCTCTCTCTCTCTCTCTCTCTCTCTCTCTCTCGCACGTACACACTAGCACGGAATGGACATTATAGCTGTAGATGTTTAGGGGCGTGTGTCAGTGATTTCTCAGTGAGTTAATTTCAGATAATAAATGCACATAGTTGCATCACAGAGGGTACAGGAATAATCAACATACAAACATCTCCCATTAACACTATGACGGACGACCTCGGACATACACACTAACATGTCACAGAAACACAATGGCCACCTCAGACACACACACCAACATGTCACGGAAACACAATGGCCACCTCAGACACACACACCAACATGTCACGGAAACACAATCGCCACCTCAGACACACACACCAACATGTCACAGAAACACAATGGCCACCTCAGACACACACACACTAACATGTCACGGAAACACAAACGCCACCTCAGACACACACACACTAACATGTCACGGAAACACAAACGCCACCTCAGACACACACACTAACATGTCACGGAAACACAATCGCCACCTCAGACACACACACCAACATGTCACGGAAACACAATCGCCACCTCAGACACACACACCAACATGTCACGGAAACACAATGGCCACCTCAGACACACACCATAACATGTCACAATGAAACACAAACTTACGCCACCTCAGACACACACAGACAACATGTCACGGAAACACAATCGCCACCTCAGACACACACACGCCAACATGTCACAGAAACACAATGACCACCTCAGACACACACCAACATGTCACAGAAACACAATGGCCACCTCAGACACACACACCAACATGTCACAGAAACACAATGGCCACCTCAGACACACACACCAACATGTCACAGAAACACAATGGCCACCTCAGACACACACCAACATGTCACAGAAACACAATGGCCACCTCAGACACACACACCAACATGTCACAGAAACACAATGGCCACCTCAGACACACACACCAACATGTCACAGAAACACAATGGCCACCTCAGACACACACACCAACATGTCACAGAAACACAATGGCCACCTCAGACACACACACCAACATGTCACAGAAACACAATGGCCACCTCAGACACACACACACCAACATGTCACAGAAACACAATGGCCACCTCAGACACACACACCAACATGTCACAGAAACACAATGGCCACCTCAGACACACACACCAACATGTCACAGAAACACAATGGCCACCTCAGACACACACCAACATGTCACAGAAACACAATGGCCACCTCAGACACACACACAACATGTCACAGAAACACAATGGCCACCTCAGGACACACACACACCAACATGTCACAGAAACACAATGGCCACCTTAGACACACACACCAACATGTCACAGAAACACAATGGCCACCTCAGACACACACCAACATGTCACAGAAACACAATGGCCACCTCAGACACACACACCAACATGTCACAGAAACACAATGGCCACCTCAGACACACACACCAACATGTCACAGAAACACAATGGCCACCTCAGACACACACACACCAACATGTCACAGAAACACAATGGCCACCTCAGACACACACCCAACATGTCACAGAAACACAATGGCCACCTTAGACACACACACCAACATGTCACAGAAACACAATGGCCACCTCAGACACACACACCAACATGTCACAGAAACACAATGGCCACCTCAGACACACACACCAACATGTCACAGAAACACAATGGCCACCTCAGACACACACACACCAACATGTCACAGAAACACAATGGCCACCTCAGACACACACACACCAACATGTCACAGAAACACAATGGCCACCTCAGACACACACCAACATGTCACAGAAACACAATGGCCACCTCAGACACACACACCAACATGTCACAGAAACACAATGGCCACCTCAGACACACACACACCAACATGTCACAGAAACACAATGGCCACCTCAGACACACACACCAACATGTCACAGAAACACAATGGCCACCTTAGACACACACACCAACATGTCACAGAAACACAATGGCCACCTCAGACACACACACCAACATGTCACAGAAACACAATGGCCACCTCAGACACACACCAACATGTCACAGAAACACAATGGCCACCTCAGACACACACACACCAACATGTCACAGAAACACAATGGCCACCTCAGACACACACCAACATGTCACAGAAACACAATGGCCACCTTAGACACACACACCAACATGTCACAGAAACACAATGGCCACCTCAGACACACACACCAACATGTCACAGAAACACAATGGCCACCTCAGACACACACACAACATGTCACAGAAACACAATGGCCACCTCAGACACACACACCAACATGTCACAGAAACACAATGGCCACCTCAGACACACACACCAACATGTCACAGAAACACAATGGCCACCTCAGACACACACCAACATGTCACAGAAACACAATGGCCACCTCAGACACACACACCAACATGTCACAGAAACACAATGGCCACCTCAGACACACACACCAACATGTCACAGAAACACAATGGCCACCTCAGACACACACACCAACATGTCACAGAAACACAATGGCCACCTCAGACACACACACCAACATGTCACAGAAACACAATGGCCACCTCAGACACACACACACCAACATGTCACAGAAACACAATGGCCACCTCAGACACACACACCAACATGTCACAGAAACACAATGGCCACCTCGGACACACACATGTCACACAGAAACACAATGGCCACCTTAGACACACACCAAACATGTCACAGAAACACAATGGCCACCTCAGACACACACACCAACATGTCACAGAAACACAATGGCCACCTCAGACACACACACCAACATGTCACAGAAACACAATGGCCACCTCAGACACACACACCAACATGTCACAGAAACACAATGGCCACCTCAGACACACACACCAACATGTCACAGAAACACAATGGCCACCTCAGACACACACACCAACATGTCACAGAAACACAATGGCCACCTCAGACACACACACCAACATGTCACAGAAACACAATGGCCACCTCAGACACACACACCAACATGTCACAGAAACACAATGGCCACCTCAGACACACACACACCAACATGTCACAGAAACACAATGGCCACCTCAGACACACACACCAACATGTCACAGAAACACAATGGCCACCTCAGACACACACCAACATGTCAACAACACAATGTCACAGACACAGACAACACAATGGCCACCTTAGACACACACGCAACATGTCACAGAAACACAATGGCCACCTCAGACACACACACCAACATGTCACAGAAACACAATGGCCACCTCAGACACACACGCCAACATGTCACAGAAACACAATGGCCACCTCAGACACACACAACCAACATGTCACAGAAACACAATGGCCACCTTAGACACACACACCAACATGTCACAGAAACACAATGGCCACCTCAGACACACACCAACATGTCACAGAAACACAATGGCCACCTTAGACACACACACCAACATGTCACAGAAACACAATGGCCACCTCAGACACACACACCAACATGTCACAGAAACACAATGGCCACCTCAGACACACACGCAACATGTCACAGAAACACAATGGCCACCTCAGACAACATGTCACAGAAACACAATGGCCACCTTAGACACACACAAACAATGTCACAGAAACACAATGGCCACCTCAGACACACACCAACATGTCACAGAAACACAATGGCCACCTTAGACACACACACCAACATGTCACAGAAACACAATGGCCACCTCAGACACACACACCAACATGTCACAGAAACACAATGGCCACCTTAGACACACGCACCAACATGTCACCCAGAAACACAATGGCCACACACACACACACCAACATGTCACAGAAACACAATGGCCACCTCAGACACACACACACCAACATGTCACAGAAACACAATGGCCACCTCTAGACACACACCCAACATGTCACAGAAACACAATGGGCCACCTCAGACACACACACCAACATCACAGAGACACAATAATACCTCAGACACACACACCAACATGTCACAGAAACACAATGGCCACCTCAGACACACACACGCCAACATGTCACAGAAACACAATGGCCACCTCGGACACACCCAACATGTCACAGAAACACAATGGCCACCTCAGACACACACACACCAACATGTCACAGAAACACAATGGCCACCTCAGACACGCACCAATGTCACAGGAAACACAATGTCCACCGCAATGGACCTTAGACACACGCAACATGTCACGGAAACACAATGGCCACCTCAGACACACAAAAACCAACATGTCACAGAAACACAATGGCCACCTCGGACACACACCAACATGTCCACAGAAACAGATGGCGCAATGGCCACCTCGGACCAGCCACGCACCAACATGTCACCCAGAAACACAATGACCACCTCGGACACACACCCAACATGTCACAGAAACACAATGGCCGCCTCAGACACACACACCAACATGTCACAGAAACACAATGGCCACCTCGGACGCACACCAACATGTCACAGAAACACAATGGCCACCTCAGACACACACACACAACATGTCACAGAAACACAATGGCCACCTCGGACGCACACCAACGTCATTATCCACCAGAACACAATGGTACACCGCATGGACACACCACGCCAACGTGTCACAGAACCTCCAATGGCCACCTCGGACGCACACACCAACGTACAGAACACAATGGCCACCTCGGACACACACACCAACATGTCATGCCAGAAACACAATGGCCACCTCAGACACACACACACCAACATGTCACAGAAACACAATGGCCACCTCAGACACACACCAACATGTCACAGAAACACAATGGCCACCTTAGACACACACACCAACATGTCACAGAAACACAATGGCCACCTCAGACACACACCAACATGTCACAGAAACACAATGGCCACCTTAGACACACACGCCAACATGTCACAGAAACACAATGACCACCTCAGACACACACCAACATGTTCACAGAAACACAATGGCCACCTTAGACACACACCAACATGTCACAGAAACACAATGGCCACCTCAGACACACACACCAACATGTCACAGAAACACAATGGCCACCTCAGACACACACACGCCAACATGTCACAGAAACACAATGGCCACCTCAGACACACACACACCAACATGTCACAGAAACACAATGGCTACCTTAGACACACACACAAATTTCAACATGTCACAGAAACACAATGGCCACCTCTAGACACACACCAACATGTCACAGAAACACAATGGCCACCTCAGACACACACACCAACATGTCACAGAAACACAATGGCACCTCGGAGACACACGCAACATGTCACAGAAACACAATGGCCACCTCAGACACACACAACACACCAACATGTCACAGAAACACAATGGCCACCTCAGACACACACACACCAACATGTCACAGAAACACAATGGCCACCTCCTAGACACACACACCAACATGTCACAGAAACACAATGGCCACCTTAGACACACACACACCAACATGTCACAGAAACACAATGGCCACCTCAGACACACACCAACATGTCACAGAAACACAATGGCCACCTTAGACACACACACACCAACATGTCACAGAAACACAATGGCCACCTCAGACACACACACAACATGTCACAGAAACACAATGGCCACCTCAGACACACACCACCAACATGTCACAGAAACACAATGGCCACCTCAGACACACACACAACATGTCACAGAAACACAATGGCCACCTCAGACACACACACCAACATGTCACAGAAACACAATGATGGCATCACCTCAGACACACACACAACATGTCACAGAAACACAATGGCCACCTTAGACACACACACCAACATGTCACAGAAACACAATGGCCACCTCAGACACACACACCAACATGTCACAGAAACACAATGGCCACCTCAGACACACACACGCCAACATGTCACAGAAACACAATGGCCACCTCAGAGAAACACACACACACCAACATGTCACAGAAACACAATGGCCACCTCGGACACACACACCAACATGTCACAGAAACACAATGGCCACCTCAGACACACACACCAACATGTCACAGAAACACAATGGCCACCTCAGACACACACACCAACATGTCACAGAAACACAATGGCCACCTCAGACACACACACACCAACATGTCACAGAAACACAATGGCCACCTCAGACACACACACCAACATGTCACAGAGACACAATGGCCACCTCAGACACGCACCAACATGTCACAGAAACACAATGGCCACCTCAGACACACACACCAACATGTCACAGAAACACAATGGCCACCTCAGACAGACACACACACCAACATGTCACAGAAACACAATGGCCACCTCAGACACACACACCAACATGTCACAGAAACACAATGGCCACCTCAGACACACACCAAACATGTCACAGAAACACAATGGCCACCTCAGACACACACACCAACATGTCACAGAAACACAATGGCCACCTCGGACACACACACCCAACATGTCACAGAAACACAATGGCCACCTCAGACACACACACCAACATGTCACAGAAACACAATGGCCACCTCAGACACACACACACCAACATGTCACAGAAACACAATGGCCACCTCAGACACACACCAACATGTCACAGAAACACAATGGCCACCTCAGACACACACACCAACATGTCACAGAAACACAATGGCCACCTCAGACACACACACACCAACATGTCACAGAAACACAATGGCCACCTCAGACACACACACCAACATGTCACAGAAACACAATGGCCACCTCAGACACACACACACCAACATGTCACAGAAACACAATGGCCACCTCAGACACACACACCAACATGTCACCAACAGAAACACAATGGCCACCTTAGACACACACACCAACATGTCACAGAAACACAATGGCCACCTCAGACACACACACCAACATGTCACAGAAACACAATGGCCACCTCAGACACACACCAACATGTCACAGAAACACAATGGCCACCTTAGACACACACACACCAACATGTCACAGAAACACAATGGCCAGCTCAGACACACACACCAACATGTCACACTGGTGGCAACATGTCACAGAAACACAATG
Organism: Haliotis rubra; assembly: GCF_003918875.1. Lineage (NCBI taxonomy): Eukaryota > Metazoa > Mollusca > Gastropoda > Lepetellida > Haliotidae > Haliotis > Haliotis rubra. Next base: position 379,231 of record NW_025767231.1, on the reverse strand, counting down.
GCCACCTCAGAGACACACACCAACATGTCACAGAAACACAATGGCCACCTCAGACACACACACCCAACATGTCACAGAAACACAATGGCCACCTCAGACACACACCAACATGTCACCAGAAACACCTCGAGTCACAGAAACACAATGGCCACCTCAGACACACACCAACATGTCAGACACCACCTCACACACACACAACAACATGTCACAGAAACACAATGGCCACCTCAGACACACACACACCAACATGTCACAGAAACACAATGGCCAACCTTAGACACACACACCAACATGTCACAGAAACACAATGGCCACCTCAGACACACACCAACATGTCACAGAAACACAATGGCCACCTCAGACACACGCACACCAACATGTCACAGAAACACAATGGCCATCTTAGACACACGCACACCAACATGTCACAGAAACACAATGGCCACCTTAGACACACACACAACATGTCACAGAAACACAATGGCCACCTTAGACACACACACACCAACATGTCACAGAAACACAATGGCCACCTCAGACACACACCAACCAACATGTCACAGAAACACAATGGCCACCTCAGACACACACACCAACATGTCACAGAAACACAATGGCCACCTCAGACACACACACCAACATGTCACAGAAACACAATGGCCACCTTAGACACACACACCAACATGTCACAGAAACACAATGGCCACCTCAGACACGCACACAATGGTCACCTCAGAATCACACACAACACTCAGACAGACACACACACACGCAACATGTCACAGAAACACAATGGCCACCTCAGACACACACACCAACATGTCACAGAAACACAATGGCCATGGCCCCAGACACACACGCCAACATGTCACAGAAACACAATGGCCACCTCCTAGACACACACACCAACATGTCACAGAAACACAATGGCCACCTCAGACACACACACCAACATGTCACAGAAACACAATGGCCACCTCAGACACACACACCAACATGTCACAGAAACACAATGGCCACCTCAGACACACACACACCAACATGTCACAGAAACACAATGACCACCTCAGACACACACCAACATGTCACAGAAACACAATGGCCACCTCAGACACACACACCAACATGTCACAGAAACACAATGGCCACCTCAGACACACACACCAACATGTCACAGAAACACAATGGCCACCTCAGACACACACACCAACATGTCACAGAAACACAATGGCCACCTCAGACACACACACACCAACATGTCACAGAAACACAATGGCCACCTCAGACACACACACACAACATGTCACAGAAACACAATGGCCACACCTCACACACACACACCAACATGTCACAGAAACACAATGGCCACCTCAGACACACACGCCAACATGTCACAGAAACACAATGGCCACCTCAGACACACACACCAACATGTCACAGAAACACAATGGCCACCTCAGACACACACACAACATGTCACAGAAAACACAATGGCCACCTCAGACACACACACCAACATGTCACAGAAACACAATGGCCACCTCAGACACACACACACACAACATGTCACAGAAACACACACGCCAACGTCTCAGACACACAATGGCCACCAACATGTCACAGAAACACAATGGCCACCTCGGACACACACACCAACATGTCACAGAAACACAATGGCCACCTCAGACACACACACCAACATGTCACAGAAACACAATGGCCACCTCAGACACACACACCAACATGTCACAGAAACACAATGGCCACCTCAGACACACACACACCAACATGTCACAGAAACACAATGGCCACCTCAGACACACACACAACATGTCACAGAAACACAATGGCCACCTCAGACACACACACACAACATGTCACAGAAACACAATGGCCACCTCAGACACACACACCAACATGTCACAGAAACACAATGGCCACCTCGGACACACACACACCAACATGTCACAGAAACACAATGGCCACCTCAGACACACACACCAACATGTCACAGAAACACAATGGCCACCTCAGACACACACACACCAACATGTCACAGAAACACAATGGCCACCTCTTAGACACACACAAACATGTCACAGAAACACAATGGCCACCTTAGACACACACACCAACATGTCACAGAAACACAATGGCCACCTCAGACACACACACACCAACATGTCACAGAAACACAATGGCCACCTCAGACACACCACACAATTCACAACATGTCACAGAAACACAATGGCCACCTCAGACACACACACAACATGTCACAGAAACACAATGGCCACCTCAGACACACACACCAACATGTCACAGAAACACAATGGCCACCTCAGACACACACACCAACATGTCACAGAAACACAATGGCCACCTCAGACACACACACCAACATGTCACAGAAACACAATGGCCACCTCAGACACACACACCAACATGTCACAGAAACACAATGGCCACCTCAGACACACACACCAACATGTCACAGAAACACAATGGCCACCTCAGACACACACACCAACATGTCACAGAAACACAATGGCCACCTCAGACACACACACACCAACATGTCACAGAAACACAATGGCCACCTCAGACACACACACCAACATGTCACAGAAACACAATGGCCACCTTAGACACACACACAACATGTCACAGAAACACAATGGCCACCTCAGACACACACACAACATGTCACAGAAACACAATGGCCACCTCAGACACACACACCAACATGTCACAGAAACACAATGGCCACCTCAGACACACACACACCAACATGTCACAGAAACACAATGGCCACCTCAGACACACACACACCAACATGTCACAGAAACACAATGGCCACCTCAGACACACACACACCAACATGTCACAGAAACACAATGGCCACCTCAGACACACACACAACATGTCACAGAAACACAATGGCCACCTTAGACACACACCAACATGTCACAGAAACACAATGGCCACCTCAGACACACACACACCAAACATGTCACAGAAACACAATGGCCACCTCAGACACACACACCAACATGTCACAGAAACACAATGGCCACCTCAGACACACACACACAACATGTCACAGAAACACAATGGCCACCTCAGACACACACACCAACATGTCACAGAAACACAATGGCCACCTTAGACACACACGCCAACATGTCACAGAAACACAATGGCCACCTCAGACACACACACCAACATGTCACAGAAACACAATGGCCACCTCAGACACACACACCAACATGTCACAGAAACACAATGGCCACCTCAGACACACACACCAACATGTCACAGAAACACAATGGCCACCTCAGACACACACACACCAACATGTCACAGAAACACAATGGCCACCTCAGACACACACACACCAACATGTCACAGAAACACAATGGCCACCTTAGACACACACACAACATGTCACAGAAACACAATGGCCACCTCCATGTCAGACAATAATACACACACCAACATGTCACAGAAACACAATGGCCACCTCAGACACACACACACCAACATGTCACAGAAACACAATGGCCACCTTAGACACACACACCAACATGTCACAGAAACACAATGGCCACCTCAGACACACACACCAACATGTCACAGAAACACAATGGCCACCTCAGACACACACACCAACATGTCAACATGTCACCTCAGAAACACAATGGCACAGAAACACAATGGCCACAGACACACACACAACATGTCACAGAAACACAATGGCCACCTCAGACACACACACACCAACATGTCACAGAAACACAATGGCCACCTCAGACACACACACCAACATGTCACAGAAACACAATGGCCACCTTAGACACACACACCAACATGTCACAGAAACACAATGGCCACCTTAGACACACACACCAACATGTCACAGAAACACAATGGCCACCTTAGACACACACACCAACATGTCACAGAAACACAATGGCCACCTCAGACACACACACACCAACATGTCACAGAAACACAATGGCCACCTCAGACATGTCACAGAAACACAATGGTCACAGAAACACAATGGCCACACACACACAACATGTCACAGAAACACAATGGCCACCTTAGACACACACACCAACATGTCACAGAAACACAATGGCCACCTCAGACACACACACCAACATGTCACAGAAACACAATGGCCACCTCAGACACACACACACCAACATGTCACAGAAACACAATGGCCACCTCAGACACACACACCAACATGTCACAGAAACACAATGGCCACCTCAGACACACACACACAACATGTCACAGAAACACAATGGCCACCTCAGACACACACACACACACCAACATGTCACAGAAACACAATGGCCACCTCAGACACACACACCAACATGTCACAGAAACACAATGGCCACCTCAGACACACACACACCAACATGTCACAGAAACACAATGGCCACCTCAGACACACACACCAACATGTCACAGAAACACAATGGCCACCTCAGACACACACACCAACATGTCACAGAAACACAATGGCCACCTCAGACACACACACCAACATGTCACAGAAACACAATGGCCACCTCAGACACACACACCAACATGTCACAGAAACACAATTCATACACTGTGTTACTGCTTCAACCCGCGCCGCTTTGTTGTTTGTATATTTGTTGTTTAACGCCGCACTCAGCAATATTTCAGCAGTATGGCGGCGGTCTGTAAATAATCGAGTCTTGACCAGACAATCCAGTGATCAACAGCATGAACATCGACGCACTTGGGTTACGTTGACATGCATGGGCGGATCCAGGAATTTCGAAAGGGTGGGGTTGGGGGGTTCGAACACCCTGAACCCCCCATTGGCTCCGCCAACGCAAAAGAAATCTTCAATGTCGTCTTAAGTCATTTTCAAAAGGGGGGGTTCGAACCCCCTGAACCCCTCTGAATCCGCCAATGACATGTGATTGAGCCTGACCACCCAATCCCGCCAATTCTAACCCGCGCAACCAACACACAATGCAGTGTGACACTGACCATGCCCAATTAATGCATTTTGTCACCGATCCTGTTGAAGTAATACACGATGCACTATGTTATTGACTCAGCCCGACGAATACACAATACACATTTTTCCTGACCCTGTCCGAGTAATACACGAGACACTGTGTTATCGACTATTATGTTGATAACAAAAGCCGTTCCCGACGCCCCCGACGGATATATTGCGTACAGAAGCAGTTGACGACGGTCCCGACGGATATATTGCGTACAGAAAGAGTTCGCGACGCTCCCGATTGATATATTGCGTACAGAAGCAGCTGACGACGGTCCAGACTGATATATTGCGTACAGAAGCAGTTCGCGACGCTTCCGACGGATATATTGCGTACAGAAGCAGTTCATGACGCTCCAGACTGATATATTGCGTACAGAAGCAGCTCACGACACTGATATGCCGCAGTTCGCGACGCTTCCGACGGATATATTGCGTACAGAAGCAGTTCACGACACTGCCGACTACCTGTTGACATCAGAAACAGTTGACGACACCTTCGACTGAAACAGAGGATGGTTTTCCAACAATAATGTTAACGTTAATGCCGGTTCCATTGTTCCACGTAGTGAAAACATTTACAACAGAACGCAAGTGTCACACGTGTACGTTCGTGCTGAGAAAGAAGCATTGCAGGAAACATTGACATTAATGAACACATACTATCACAGCCACTTGACTGACGCCGTGTGTGATCGGTGTCTGCAGTTATGAATTAAAAAGACACTTATCAAATGCATATCATATTTTGTGTTACCCGAACACTATCTTTCTAACTTTGCAGACCCCAATCAGTTGATAAGGTAACTGCAGTGTTGAGAAACGACTGTAAGTAGCGTGAACCCTAATGATATGCGAGTTAGCATTAAATAGCAGCACTTAAACGGTCCTCCCTTCACGCTCTGTCTATATAAGCAACACAAGGAGAGACTGATAGAGGTGCCGGGACCGCAGCCTAGCCTGAATGTGGGTCAGTCACAACCAGCAGTCACGGAGTTGTCATTGGAATTGCTTGTGTGACTAAAGCCAAGACTACATTATGTCATGGAGAATTGTTTTGCTATCGTTGACCTCCGTACTCGGCCTTGTCGCATCTCAGCCTCGGTACTTCTTCAACAGTGAGTATTGGCTATTTCCATAACACGGCTGTTAAAGGCTGCCAAGGTAATGGCATTCTGTCGCCAGGCCTACCTCTATACCTTCGCTGTAAGCGATGACAGTTTTATGAAGAGAGGTCGCTTGTCAGGCCCTTCTGTCTGACGGGGAGTACGCCGAGCTTCTGTAAGTCAGCTACGATTTTAAGTAGTCACATACATCTTACACGTGACAAAGTAAACAATTTATTGTTGAAATATAATGCATCATAAATTAAACTCTATGTTCTGAAATCGTTTTTGTGAATGGCAACTACCATTATGATTTCATTTGATTATTTGGCATTGAACGTTCTCAACAAGTAATGGGAATACTACTTCATCTTTTACATATGTATACAACATTGGAGGAATAATTTACCCGATCTCGACTTGTTAAACATCAAGGCAATGTAAGATTCCTGGAAACTTCTATCTCTGGGGTGGAACATATCCTGAGGCGTTGCTTCAGATATGTAATCACAGTATTCGTCTTCAGAAAGGAGCAATGTTTTGTTGATTTGATGGGACAACATTTCCTTTACAAAACAACTATCCTGGCTATATATATTTGGTGACATGTATTGACACTTTTTTCTGTATTGCTACCACAATCAACAAGACATGAGAACACATTTACTGAGCTAGTATCATTGCCGGTATTCAGTTCAGCCAGTGACAAATGTCTCCGATATCTGATGCTGCATAAGCACTAATCACTGTGACAAACATGTTACTGTCTTGTATCACAATGTTATACATTCGTACCTATCCTTATGTGTTACATGTATTCAGTGAGCGAAGCCACCCAACTGATTGTCATGCACGAGACCTTTAGGGTAAATGTATTAATAAGATAAGTTTCTATTAAATCTGTTTGTGAGTGATATCCAACTGTATGGCGTATACCAGACCCGTGGTGAATTGGAATGAATCAGCAGGTTTCTTGTGACCATCGAGTTATGCCCATGGATACACGTAACTACATTCTTGAAGAAATAAATCATCTGCCACATAACACTGAATACACGTAATGCTGTTAACATGACCCTCGTCCGTGTCAGGCATTACATGTCTATATAATTACACCACAGACACAGTCTGGAAGTGCAGGCCCACACAAGAGCTGATGTCTCTTTTCAACAACCTTGACTTTGAAATGCTCACAACGGTGGCTATGCTTGTTTCATCTTGACTGACGTCACAAAGCCAACGTCAGTGCTTATGCTTGTTTGATCTCGACTGACGTCACAAAGCCAACGTCAGGGCCCATGCTTGTTTGATCTAGAATGATGTCACAAAGCCAACGTAAGGGCCCATGCTTGTTTGATCTAGACTGACGTCACAAAGCCAACGTCAGGGCCTATGCTTGTTTGATCTCGACTGACGTCACAAAGCCAACCTCAGGGCCCATGCTTGTTTGATCTACACTGATGTCACAAAGCCAGCGTCAGGGCCTATGCTTGTTTGATCTACACTGATGTCGCAAGGCCAACGTCAGGGCCTATGCTTGTTTGATCTACATTGATGTCACAAGGCCCACAACGGAGGCTAGATGTGTTTGATCTAGACTGACTTCTCAAGGCCAACGACAGGGCCTATGTTTCATCGAGATTGAGGTTGTAGAACATACAACGGTGCCTAAGGCTCATCTATCACGCCTGAAACGGGGCTCATGTTTGATCAAGGCTGACGTCAAAAGGCCCATAGTGAGGCCATCGCTATATCCAGACTGTCTTCACAAAGCAAGGTCCACAGTGAGACCATCGTTATATCCAGACTGTCTTCACAAGGCCCACAGTGAGGCTATGTGATATCTAGACTGTCTTCACAAGGCCCACAGTGAGGCTATGTTATATCCAGACTGTCCTCACAAGGCCACAGTGAGGCCATGTTATATCTAGGCTGTCTTTACAAGGCCCACAGTGAGGCTATGTTATATGTAGACTGTCTTCACAAGGCCCACAATGAGGCTATGTTATATCCAGACTGTATTTACAAGGACCACGGTGAGGCCATGTTATATCTGGACTGTATTTACAAGGACCACAGTAAGGCTATGTTTTATCTAGACTGTCTTCACAAGGCCCACAGTGAGGCTATGTTATAACCAGACTGTATTTACAAGGACCACAGTAAGGCTATGTTTTATCTAGACTGTCTTCACAAGGCCCACAGTGAGGCTATGTTATATCCAGACTGTATTTACAAGGACCACAGTGAGGCTATGTTATATCTGGACTGTATTTACAAGGCCCACAGTGAGGCTGTGTTATATCTGGACTGTATTTACAAGGCCCACAGTGAGGCTATGTTATATCTGGACTGTATTTACAAGGCCCACAGTGAGGCTGTGTTATATCCAGACTGTCCTCACAAGGCCCACAGTGAGGCTATGTTATATCTGGACTGTATTTAAAAGGCCCACAGTGAGGCTGTGTTATATCTGGACTGTATTTACAAGGCCCACAGTGAGGCTATGTTATATCTGGACTGTATTCACAAGGCCCACAGTGAGGCTGTGTTATATCCAGACTGTCTTTACAAGGCCCACAGTGAGGCTATGTTATATCCAGACTGTCCTCACAAGGCCCACAGTGAGGCTGTGTTATATCCAGACTTTCTCTACAAGGCCCACAGTGAGGCTATGTTATATCTGGACTGTTGTCATCCAAATAAAAAATCCAACAACCAGCCACAAAGCAAACTGTTGCCATCATCAAATTAAATTAAACCAAAAAGCTATTTCACACGCACTGAATTAAATTGGATCATAATCGATACACGAAAATAACCTATACCCTCTCGCCATCAACAATGTTGTCTGCGGCAAACGTTCTCTAGTGACACTTTACTCATTTTTGTAGTCAACCTAAGCTGATAAGGCTAAAGTCAGTTAGAGGAACTGTGTCCTTGTTTAAATCCTGTATTCACGGTGCCGAGGTACGATGTGAGTGTGGACTGGGGACCAGTGTGTCGGTGACCTACCTGCAGGTGCTGCAGGTGGTTTGTGTCACCTACTGAGTGGCCGGACTACTGTAGGACACCAACAAACAGTTCCAGGTGGTGGTCGCCGTTGTTTAAACCCCAGAAATATCAACACCACAGAAAACATGTTACACCTCATCTCACCCTAAACTCCTGCCAAGCCAATCTGAAAGGCTGGCACATCTCTGCCTGAAAGGCTGGCAAATCTCTGCTGCATTTGTTTCATGTTCACGATGCACTTGAAAATTGTAGAGAAGGTTTACAAGCAATGATTTCCGAAATGTAAAGTAATGGAGCGATTGTTGAACTGTCCTTTATAATCAACCACGTAACACTACAGTCTCTTTTACTCATTGCTAAGTTAGCTCTTTGACAAGGTATTCAAGCTGCCATTGATACGGATTGATAACAGGTCGTTATTGCACTGTTTTCTTTGTAGACATATTGTATATTACATAACCAAGCAAAACTAAATGATGACACAAAGCAGTGTATCAAATAATGTATACATCTTTCATGCATACTCTTGCACTGAAATGTTAGTCTGACAATGCTAGTTTATGTTTAACGAAGACTGTTTTATTGACGATCCTCCCCTTGACCCTGGGAATAAACGGCAGTGTGTGCTGCTTTAGGCAACAAAAAATGCCTATAACATCTGGATGGAATTGTTCGACGACAGGACAGGAAAACATTATGGTTGAATCAACAAACACAGGTTATCAAACAATACTACTTGATTTGAACATAATTTTATTAACATTAATTCGTTTTTGTTTATGTTAAGAAGAGTTTTGAGGAAGGTCGTACGATGCAATATTCGAGAATAAAACACGTGTATATTTTGTTCACAAGTGCACAGGTCAGCGCATTATGTTTTCGTCTCAGGGTTGGCTTAATGACATCAACCTTAATTTGGCCAATTGTATTATGTGCATTAAATGTCAAATATTGCATTAAGCTCTCTCACTAGACAAGGGCTAATGTACTTGTGCATATCATTGGATACTTAAGAATGAAACAAAGAAGTGCCGTGGTTATTTAATAACACCGCTATCAAATTTCAAAATGCAAAATCAGTGCAAATAGTGACAAAGGGACATCTGTTGGATCGAAGGCGATGCAAATTTTTTTTCATCTGGTCTTTGCAATGTGTAGCCTGTTATATAATGCTAAACTGCCCCCTCCATGTCGGGATAGGGATATTTTACGCTGTCTGTTCTTATTACTATCATTGTTTATCTTGATGACGTAATCCGTGTCAGATGTACTTGGGCACAGTTCTAAGCCTTGGTCCAGAGACCAACGTTAAGCAAGTCTTGCCATTAACCAAACCAGGGCCCCGTTTCACAAAGCTATCGTAGCGCTACGACTATCGTAAGTCAGTGTTACCGTATAGGAGGTAGGAATGCTGAGAGGAAAGGTACGAGATCTTAGGCTTACGAGTGCTTTGTGAAACGGGGCAAGTGCCAGGTGCTCTAGGGTATCACCACTACGACCACTGTTCTGACCTGGTACATGGTGATTTTTGCCTGTATCAAGCTGCATAAAGCAAACTATCATATACCGCAGGCTATCGCCTCCACAGTTCCATCCACTTCTTTTTACCAGACACCAACTCTTACACATAGGACTATACAATTAATCACAATCAATGTAACCCGGGCCTGCAAGCCGTACTGCCAACATGGCGTTCAGTAGTGCCACCTTGACCTGGGACGATCATATGTCGTACTCGTTTGATGTACGTGTCCTCAGGTTGTGAATTGTCCGTCTATAGCAGCTCATGGCCCGGGCAACAGCCACAACAGACTGACCAGCCTGGAGCATGCCAATTGCACGTTATGTTCACCATTTGTAAGACGTAGCATAAGAATTGGTAATTTCTCAAGGTGTTTTTCCTTATAACCAGCACTATCTGCACACGTCGTGGTGGTTCGACACATAAAATTGTGGTCCCGTGACCCCGCACACATGCAGGGTGCGTTTTCATAAAAGAGCGTGCTGCATACACCCCGCGTGGTTTACCACAGTTGGAATGGCCGGATGCTTCAGGTTAGTCCTGGCCATTATGGTATTCGCCAATATTAACGACCTTGAACTATCCATGCTCGATATACTTCATTTCTCCAAGTGTAAAGTTTCTTTTTTTTGTTTAGTATATATGGAAGTCAATTTCACAAAGATATATGTTGGACATAGTTAAAGACGTCTTTAATGTGTAAAATATGTTCAGCGAATTGTTCTGAAATACCAAAGCAATTACCCTCAATAATGAGGGATCAGATATTGTTGACCTACCAAGCTCAATTTCTAACACTAATGGTTATCATCTGAATAACATGGAGATTATGTCAATCCGTGCAATAACCAGGGTGATATGTTACTGTTACTGTTCCCGGACTGTCGAAGATGGATCCAAAACAAACATCAACATACTGGGGTTATCCTGGACGTATATTAAATATAGTCATGGTTTCCATGAGCAACTAACATCAGCCAGTGATGCAGCCCAGTGGTGAGACTACTAGCTCCACACTAGTTGGGTGGGTAGGTGGGTGGGTGTGTCATCGACAAATATACTCTTAACTGCTCCCCGTACCTCGCCCTTTAGCTATAAATTATGAACGGTCCCTTATTGGTCAGTTTTGTTTTTTTGTAGTCAGCTATTGAGCTGGGATTTACGTCGCCTTAAGGAGGATATCAACAATATTACGTCGAGGATTATGCTAAAGGTTAGCTCCATTAATAACATTTGGGGAATCAAACCCGGCCTTCTGCGGACAGTGAGCCGCTACTATGGGTTTTTGCTATTGTATGGCGTCATTAGAAACACAGTTTAAACTCCCTATATGTTTTGTGCACAAAAACGTCGTACGCGGAGTACGCGCCCACCAGTAACACATGTTGTTTGGTTGTAGGAGGGATGACGAAGATGGCTGAGCAGCATGTGGTGGAGCTGCTTGTCGTAGTGGACTACTCCGCATACTTGAAGTAAGCCATGGCATTTGTATTGACTTGTCTTTGTCGGTGTCCATTTTGAGTGAGGCGGTTACCACTAGTGATAGTACAGCTAGATTAGGCACGATTCCAAACTATCGTAACGAAGGCAATATTGTCACTTTGAATAATTGGCACCAGATTTCAGTGGAATTATATGGTAATGCGTCTTATGTATTGTATTGACATTCTCGATAGGCAGTAAACTGATTGCATATAATGCATCAGTGATTGAGATGTACATACCTAAACTGGTCAATATGAATTTCTTCTTGTTTTTTTCAATAGGTGGTACCACAAAATGAGCGGGGACACAGCGTTCTTGAAAAAGAAGAACGCATTAAATGCAATATGGAAACACTACTCATCTGTTATTCATGGCGTAAGTATTCTGAGCAGTGACACTAAATATTGACCAGATTATAATGGTACACGTAGAAAGACAATTATATAATTATGCAATTTTTCTGATTAAGTTAATGCAGCTTACAGTGAAAACAGAGAATGCTGCGTAGACAATGATGATTTCTATTCCTGAAGTCTGCATAACGCCATTTTGTACTGTAGGGAAAAGGTAGCGATGCTTAATAATTTATATAGTTAACAAATGAAAAAAGACCAAACTGTGAAATTAAATGATGCATCTTTACACATCCATAAGGCATCTACTCGACTACAGTTAGTGATCTGCACGTGCATCATACTACATGCAGTTCTAAATGGATGTTATTTGTTAACGTGAACATTCATGATACCACTGTGAAAACGAAGTCATTCGATTTCATGGTCTATACTCTTCGCAAACGCAGAGAAGTAACGCCTCTTTGCAGCAGGATAATGTCTGCCCTCATAGTATATCTCTCCCCCATGAACCGTCTCTGGGATTGGACGGATCGACGCCTACCACAGGAACTTGCTCGCCCCGTTGGATAATGTTTGGTTCGCTTTTGGAGCAGCATTCCCCAAGCTGCTTGCTGATAATTTGTGAAAAAAATCTCGCTTTCGTGACGGCTCGTGTCGATATACAGTATATTTGATATGAAAAAGAATCAACAACACCCATGAGATGTCTCCGTTTCATATGTGGGAATGTTGATGGTTTCTGGTTTATTATCGTGGATCCTTCCTATTATCAGATAGATACAATATACAGAGGTCTTGGAGATACTGGTCTGAAGATCTCCGTGCAACCTGTTGACATCCAAGTTGTATCGGTAAGTAAACCCAACATGAATCGTCTATCACATTATATTTAGTTTCAGTAAGATGTTATGTAACAATTTATTATACAATAATTATGCAGTTAACTGACAACGGTATCAGTAAATAATTCATTTATATACCAAGCCATGCCTAATCTATACCTATATCTCACCTAACTCTGGTAGGTGAACAAGTGCTTTAACATGTAGACTCGCTGTCGTGCGTGTCACTGTGAGAGTGTTAACCCCTTCCTCGTTAAAACGGAAATATACATGTCAATCAGACTTTGACACTGTTGGCCACGACGTCTTGCAAACATAAATCGATAATCATATATATGTTCCTGGAACATGTGTTTTGTGAAGTTAATTATTAAATGTATGGGGATTATAACATATTCTTTACTGTCGCTTGAATATACTTTCATAGAAGATCATATTATATGATGACATGTTGCTAGATGAAACGTACCTAATTGTCTCTGTAGGTACCGCAGTAATATTGAATACATGGAACACACACACACACACACACACACACACACACACACACACACACACACACACACACACACACACACACACACACACACACACACACACACACACATACATACATACATACATACATACATAAATTAGGATTTCATGGTGTTACGTGATTCTTGAAGTTATTGAAATATGGAGACATTACCCTATACAAGCTATGTATTCATGTATTAAGCGGTGCATCCATATTACGTGCGTTGATTTACATAACCAAGGGGCTTAAAGAAAGAATGGTTCTTTCTAGAAATTGATATGGTCTCTGCCTCTAAATATCTCCGCCTCAAATAATTTGTTAGAATTATCTTTTTATTTGTTGCGTAATTGCAACCTTTTTGTTCCACCAGACCGATGGTATTGTGACGAGTACAAATAAATTCATTGCATCGGAGACAGCTCTGCGGGCCTTCTACTACTGGACACAGTCCGGCAACAAGTTGCCGCCATTTGACCACGCGATGCTGATTACAGGGTAAGATTTACCAGGAACACATCCTGTAAAGCTGGTGCCAATACTGCTTCCTTTCAGGTAATATAATCTTTTTGTAAATAGTATTTCAATAGAGGAATTGTTTTAGACATGGGTTTAACTTTCCAAATAGCTATGTGGTTGTACATGTAACGTGACGGAGCATTTGGAATGGTTAAGCAAACTGTGACCAGAGGGGAGGATGTGGAATATTCTGTTTTATTTAGATGAGGAGATTATTGTGATGAGTCTCTCTCCCATGTGTTCAGTGTAGGGTTGGCGGAGAAACAGCTACAACCTGTCATATGTTCGGAATGCAGGGTGCCGCCGCGTGGCGTTATTTCTGAATAACGTGCTATTGAACTGGTTAAACATGTTTGGCCCAGGTTAGCGCCCTCGGATCACAGAGAATGTTGTATTTTCACTTTTGTTGTGTGACACCATGTCAGCGTAGCATAATGTTGCACTGGAAAACCAGCTTTTATTTGTCAAAAGGAGGCAACATATTACTTGTCTTTTCTCATGTTAACGCATGTCATCTCTAAGATTTCTTTCGATGTTTTAATGCTTTAATGTTGGAATGATAGGGACCATGATGACATATTTTTGGAAATATAAATGATATTCTTGTTAACTTAAACCTTGTACATACTTCAGTCTGTCGACTTTAATCAACAGAATATGATGTTTACTTATTGCAAACTAGCTAACGTGTTGAGGCGTTTAAAAACTTTTATTACTAGTAACCTGTTCTATTTAGATGGAAAAAGTCAATGAAAAAAATACACGATTCGTATGAAGTTTTCGGACACCTGCGTTGTTATCGGAACCATGTTGCGTTTTAGAGAATGTTTTCTGCTTGGATTCAAACCTGCACCAGCGGTTTTTGTTGTTGTTGTTTTTATACATCTACTTGAAACGTGATAACTTTCTTTTCCCCGCTTGTTTGTAACCTATTTTATTTCAATAGAAAATTCATTGTCAATTACCCTTTGACGCCTTCTTTCCGCTGATGGTTACCTGCCTGAGGGTCTGTGGTTGATGGATCTGATCAGCAGGTAGTAGTGTCCCTCCACTATGCTCATTATGTACATGGATATCTTTGTTTGAACAGTTATGACCTGATGGAGAACGGCGATAAATCAAAGTCAGGTAAGATTCCTTCATTCTGTTGTCGTTGCCTGAAGGTTTAGCTTTGATGAGGCTTCCAGTAAATGGTATGGCGTCGACACGTTCTTCTGAGGGCGGCTATAAAGTTTGATTACTTGTAAGCTGTTGACATTTATACGTGATGCAAAACTAATAAATACGTCATCTTGTGAGTTAGGTATCTGAATAAGCAATATTATTGTCATGACGTTTCCGTACTGCCTGTAGGTCGAGCCTATCTGGGGACGATGTGCACGACCAGGAGCGTCTCAGTGGTGGAAAATGACTTCAGCTTTGAGATAGTACAGATAACGGCACATGAACTCGGACATAGGTACCTTGCTTAATGGAACAACATAAAGATGTGGCAGTAACATATAACTGTACTAAGTCTTTGTATTGTAGAGTGAGTGAGGTACCTTGCTTAATGGAACAACATAGAGATGTGGCAGTAACATATAACTGAACTAGGTATTTGTATTGTAGAGTGAGTGAGGTACCTTGCTTAATGGAACAACATAGAGATGTGACAGGAACATATAGCTGTACTAAGTCTTTGTATTGTAGAGTGAGTGAGGTACCTTGCTTATTTGAACAACATAGAGATGTGGCAGTAACATATAACTGTACTAAGTCTTTGTATTGTAGAGTGAGTGAGGTACCTTGCTTAATGGAACAACATAGAGATGTGGCAGTAACATATAACTGTACTAGGTATTTGTATTGTAGAGTGAGTGAGGTACCTTGCTTAATGGAACAACATAGAGATGTGACAGGAACATATAGCTGTACTAAGTCTTTGTATTGTAGAGTGAGTGAGGTACCTTGCTTATTTGAACAACATAGAGATGTGACAGTAACATATAGCTGTACTAAGTCTTTGTATTGCAGAGTGAGTGAGGTACCTTGCTTTATGGAACAACATAGAGATGTGACAGTAACATATAACTGTACTACAATGTAACAACATAGAGATGTGACAGTAACATATAACTGTACTAGGTATTTGTATTGTAGAGTGAGTGAGGTACCTTGCTTAATGGAACAACATAGAGATGTGACAGTAACATATAACTGTACTAGGTATTTGTATTGTAGAGTGAGTGAGGTACCTTGCTTACTTGAACAACATAGAGATGTGACAGTATAATATAGCTGTACTAAGTCTTTGTATTGTAGAGTGAGTGAGTGAGTGAGTGAGTTTAGTTTTACGTCGCACTCAGCAATATGTCAGCTATATGGCGGCGGTCTGTAAATAACCGAGTCTGGACCAGACAATCCAGCATTCAACAGCATGAGCATCGATCTGCGCAATTGGGAACCGATGACATGTGTCAACCAAGCCAGCGAGCCTGACCACCCGATTCCGTTAGTCGCCTCTTACGACAAGCATGGGTTACTGAAGGTTCATTCTAACCCGGACCTTCATGGGTTGTATTGTAGAACAAAAGGGTCTTATTTCAAAACACAGAGGCGGGGTTTTCTCTTGTTATACAAATTAACTGAAGGTACACAGAAGTACACATGATAGTGGTTGCTGGGAAACAAGGTAACTGAAGGTACACAGAAGTACACATGATAGTGGTTGCTGGGAAACAAAGTAACTGAAGGTACACAGAAGTACACATGATAGTGGTTGCTGGGAAACAAAGTAACTGAAGGTACACAGAAGTACACATGATAGTGGTTGCTGGGAAACAAGGTAACTGAAGGTACACAGAAGTACACATGATAGTGGTTGCTGGGATACAAAGTAACTGAAGGTACACAGAAGTACACATGATAGTGGTTGCTGGGAAACAAGGTAACTGAAGGTACACAGAAGTACACATGATAGTGGTTGCTGGGAAACAAAGGTAACTGAAGGTACACAGAAGTACACATGATAGTGGTTGCTGGGAAACAAGGTAACTGAAGGTACACAGAAGTACACATGATAGTGGTTGCTGGGAAACAAAGTAACTGAAGGTACACAGAAGGTACACACATGATAGTGGTTGCTTGCTGAAGGTACACAGAAACAATAGTGGTAACTGAAGGTACACAGAAGTACACATGATAGTGGTTGCTGGGAAACAAAGTAACTGAAGGTACACAGAAGTACACATGATAGTGGTTGCTGGGAGTGGAAGGTGCTGATAGTGGTTGCTGGGACAAGGTAACTGAAGGTACACAGAAGTACACATGATAGTGGTTGCTGGGAAACAAAGTAACTGAAGGTACACAGAAGTACACATGATAGTGGTTGCTGGGAAACAAAGTAACTGAAGGTACACAGAAGTACACATGATAGTGGTTGCTGGGAAACAAAGTAACTGAAGGTACACAGAAGTACACATGATAGTGGTTGCTGGGAAACAAGGTAACTGAAGGTGGTTGCAAACAAGGTAACTGAAGGTACACAGAAGTACACATGATAGTGGTTGCTGGGAAACAAGGTAACTGAAGGTACACAGAAGTACACATGATAGTGGTTGCTGGGAAACAAAGTAACTGAAGGTACACAGAAGTACACATGATAGTGGTTGCTGGGAAACAAAGTAACTGAAGGTACACAGAAGTACACATGATAGTGGTTGCTGGGAAACAAAGTAACTGAAGGTACACAGAAGTACACATGATAGTGGTTGCTGGGAAACAAAGTAACTGAAGGTACACAGAAGTACACATGATAGTGGTTGCTGGGATACAAAGTAACTGAAGGTACACAGAAGTACACATGATAGTGGTTGCTGGGAAACAAGGTAACTGAAGGTACACAGAAGTACACATGATAGTGGTTGCTGGGAAACAAAGTAACTGAAGGTACACAGAAGTACACATGATAGTGGTTGCTGGGAAACAAGGTAACTGAAGGTACACAGAAGTACACATGATAGTGGTTGCTGGGAAACAAGGTAACTGAAGGTACACAGAAGTACACATGATAGTGGTTGCTGGGAAACAAGGTAACTGAAGGTGCTGGGAAAGTACACATGATAGTGGTTGCTGGGAAACAAAGAACTGAAGGTACACAGAAGTACACACATGAAGTGGTTGCTGGGAAACAAGATAACTGAAGTACACATTGCTGGGATGATAGTGGTTGCTGGGAAAGGTAACTGTAACTGAAGGTACACAGAAGTACACATGATAGTGGTTGCTGGGAAACAAAGTAACTGAAGGTACACAGAAGTACACATGATAGTGGTTGCTGGGAAACAAAGGTAACTGAAGGTACACAGAAGTACACATGATAGTGGTTGCTGGGAAACAAAGTAACTGAAGGTACACAGAAGTACACATGATAGTGGTTGCTGGGAAACAAAGTAACTGAAGGTACACACACAGAAGTACACATGATAGTGGTTGCTGGGAAACAAAGTAACTGAAGGTACACAGAAGTACACATGATAGTGGTTGCTGGGAAACAAGGTAACTGAAGGTACACAGAAGTACACATGATAGTGGTTGCTGGGAAACAAACAGTAACTGAAGGTACACAGAAGTACACATGATAGTGGTTGCTGGGAAACAAGGTAACTGAAGGTACACAGAAGTACACATGATAGTGGTTGCTGGGAAACAAGGTAACTGAAGGTACACAGAAGTACACATGATAGTGGTTGCTGGGAAACAAGGTAACTGAAGGTACACAGAAGTACACATGATAGTGGTTGCTGGGAAACAAGGTAACTGAAGGTACACAGAAGTACACATGATAGTGGTTGCTGGGAAACAAAGTAACTGAAGGTACACAGAAGTACACATGATAGTGGTTGCTGGGAAACAAGGTAACTGAAGGTACACAGAAGTACACATGATAGTGGTTGCTGGGAAACAAATGAAGGTAACTGAAGGTAAACAGAGTAACTGAAGGTACACAGAAGTACACATGATAGTGGTTGCTGGGAAACAAAGTAACTGAAGGTACACAGAAGTACACATGATAGTGGTTGCTGGGATACAAATTACTGCAATGTTGGAGACAATGTAGTTTGTTTGATTAAGCTAAACATCAAAATAAACATTGCACGATAATAGGACTTTCAAATTTACGAAGGTATTGACTGTCAGTTTATCAAAGTGGCTCAGCTTGAGAGTGTGTTTGACGTACACAACACTAATAGTTAAATATGGTGCAAAGTAATCTCAAAGAGTTTGAATTTAGTGTTTCTGCATCTGCCTGCTCATGTGTGAGATGTATCAGAAACCTGTCTGAAGGTGTGCGTTGTGTCAGATATACATACCAGACTGTCTGAAGGTATGTAATATGTCAGATATACATACCAGACTGTCTGAAGGTATGTAATGTGTCAGATATACATACCAGACTGTCTGAAGGTATGCAATGTGTCAGATATACATAACAGAGTGTCTGAAGGTAAGTTATGTGTCAGATATACATACCAGACTGTCTGAAGGTATGTAATGTGTCATATATACATACCAGACTGACTGAAGGTATGTAATGTATCATATATACATACCAGACTGACTTGAAGGTATGTTATGTGTCAGATATACATACCAGACTGTCTGAAGGTATGTAATGTGTCAGATATACATACCAGACTGTCTGAAGGTATGTAATTTGTCAGATATACATACCAGACTGTCTGAAGGTATGTAATGTTCATGTATACATACCAGACTGTCTGAAGGTATGTAATGTGTCAGGTATACATACCAGACTGTCTGAAGGTATGTAATGTGTCAGATATACATACGAGACCGTCTGAAGGTATGTAATTTGTCAGATATACATACCAGACTGTCTGAAGGTATTTTATGTGTCAGACTGTCTGAAGGTATGTAATGTGTCAGATATACATACCAGACTGTCTGAAGGTATATGTACAGACTGTCTGAAGGTATGTAATGTGTCAGATATACATACCAGACTGTCTGAAGGTATGTAATGTGTCAGATATACATACCAGACTGTCTGAAGGTATGTAATGTGTCAGATATACATACCAGACTGTCTGAAGGTATGTAATTTGTCAGATATACATACCAGACTGTCTGAAGGTATACCAGACCGTCTGAAGGATATACATACCAGACTGTCTGAAGGTATATAATGTGTCAGGTATACATACCAGACTGTCTGAAGGTATGTAATGTGTCAGATATACATACCAGACTGTCTGAAGGTATGTAATTTGTCAGGTATACATACCAGACTGTCTGAAGGTATGTTATGTGTCAGATATACATACCAGACTGTCTGAAGGTATGTAATGTGTCAGATATACATACCAGACTGTCTGAAGGTATGTTATGTGTCAGATATACATACCAGACTGTCTGAAGGTATGTAATGTGTCAGATATACATACCAGACTGTCTGAAGGTATGTAATGTGTCATATATACATACCAGACTGTCTGAAGGTATGTTATGTGTCAGATATACATACCAGACTGTCTGAAGGTATGTAATGTGTCAGATATACATACCAGACTGTCTGAAGGTATGTAATGTGTCAGATATACATACCAGACTGTCTGAAGGTATGTAATGTACCAGACTGTCAGATATACATACCAGACTGTCTGAAGGTAAGTTATGTGTCAGATCAGACTGTCTGAAGGTATGTAATGTGTCAGGTATACATACCAGACTGTCTGAAGGTATGTAATGTGTCAGATATACATACCAGACTGTCTGAAGGTATGTAATGTGTCAGATATACATACCAGACTGTCTGAAGGTATGTTATGTGTCAGATATACATACCAGACTGTCTGAAGGTATGTAATGTGTCAGATACATATACATACCAGACTGTCTGAAGGTATGTAATGTGTCAGATATACATACCAGACTGTCTGAAGGTATGTAATGTGTCAGATATACATACCAGACTGTCTGAAGGTATGTAATGTGTCAGATATACATACCAGACTGTCTGAAGGTATGTAATGTGTCAGATATACATACCAGACTGTCTGAAGGTATGTTATGTGTCAGATATACATACCAGACTGTCTGAAGGTATGTAATGTGTCATATATACATACCAGACTGTCTGAAGGTATGTAATGTGTCAGATATACATACCAGACTGTCTGAAGGTATGTAATGTGTCAGATATACATACCAGACTGTCTGAAGGTATGTAATGTGTCAGATATACATACAAGACTGTCTGAAGGTAAGTTATGTGTCAGACTGTCTGAAGGTATGTAATGTGTCAGGTATACATACCAGACTGTCTGAAGGTATGTAATGTGTCAGGTATACATACGAGACCGTCTGAAGGTATCTAATTTGTCAGATATACATACCAGACTGTCTGAAGGTATGTTATGTGTCAGACATACATACCAGACTGTCTGAAGGTATGTTATGTGTCAGATATACATACCAGACTGTCTGAAGGTATTTTATTTGTCAGATATACATACCAGACTGTCTGAAGGTAAGTTATGTGTCAGACTGTCTGGAGGTATGTAATGTGTCAGGTATACATACCAGACTGTCTGAAGGTATGTAATGTGTCAGGTATACATACGACACCGTCTGAAGGTATTTAATTTGTCAGAAATACATACCAGACTGTCTGAAGGTATTTTATGTGTCAGATATACATACGGGACTGTGTGAAGGTATTTTATGTGTCAGATATACATACCAGACTGTCTGAAGGTATGTAATGTGTCAGATATACATACCAGACTGTTTGAAGATATGTAATGTGTCAGATATACATACCAGACTGTCTGAAGGTATGTAATTTGTCAGATATACATACCAGACTGTCTGAAGGTAAGTTATGTGTCAGACTGTCTGAAGGTATGAAATGTGTCAGATATACATACCAGACTGTCTGAAGGTATGTAATGTCTCAGATATACATACTAGACTGTCTGAAGGTATGTTATGTGTCATATATACATACCAGACTGTCTGAAGGTCTGTTATGTGTCAGACTGTCTGAAGGTATGTAATGTGTCAGTTATACATACCAGACTGTCTGAAGGTATGTAATGTGTCAGATATACATTCCAGACTGTCTGAAGCTATGTAATTTGTCAGATATACATACCAGACTGCCTGAAGATAAGTTATGTGTCAGATTGTCTGAAGGTATGTAATGTGTCAGGTATACATACGAGACCGTCTGAAGGTATCTTATGTGTCAGATATACATACCAGACTGTCTGAAGGTA
Organism: Haliotis rubra; assembly: GCF_003918875.1. Lineage (NCBI taxonomy): Eukaryota > Metazoa > Mollusca > Gastropoda > Lepetellida > Haliotidae > Haliotis > Haliotis rubra. The sequence goes on along the minus strand of NW_025767231.1, from coordinate 356,519 downwards.
TATAATGTGTCAGATATACATACCAGACTGTCTGAAGGTATGTAATGTGTCAGATATACATACCAGACTGTCTGAAGGTATGTAATGTGTCAGATATACATACCAGACTGTCTGAAGGTAAGTTATGTGTCAGACTGTCTGAAGGTATGTAATGTGTCAGGTGTACATACCAGACTGTCTGAAGGTATGTAATGTGTCAGGTATACATACGAGACCGTCTGAATGTATTTTATATGTCAGATATACATACCAGACTGTCTGAAGGTATGTTATGTGTCATATATACATACCAGACTGTCTGAAGGTATGTAATGTGTCAGATATACATACCAGACTGTCTGAAGGTATGTAATGTGTCAGATATACATACCAGACTGTCTGAAGGTAAGTTATGTGTCAGACTGTCTGAAGGTATTTTATGTGTCAGGTATACATACCAGACTGTCTGAAGGTATGTAATGTGTCAGGTATACATACGAGACCGTCTGAATGTATTTTATATGTCAGATATACATACCAGACTGTCTGAAGGTATGTTGTGTGTCATATATACATACCAGACTGTCTGAAGGTATATAATGTGTCAGATATACATACCAGACTGTCTGAAGGTATGTAATTTGTCAGATATACATACCAGACTGTCTGAAGGTATGTAATTTGTCAGATATACATACAAGACTGTCTGAAGGTAAGTTATGTGTCAAACTGTCTGAAGGTATGTAATGTGTCAGGTATACATACCAGACTGTCTGAAGGTATGTAATGTGTCAGGTATACATACGAGACCGTCTGAAGGTATCTAATTTGTCAGATATACATACCAGACTGTCTGAAGGTAATTTATGTGTCAGACTGTCTGAAGGTATGTAATATGTCAGGTATACGCACCAGACTGTCTGAAGGTATGTAATGTGTCAGGTATACATACGAGACCGTCTGAAGGTATCTAATTTGTCAGATATACATACCAGACTGTCTGAACGTATTTTATGTGTCAGATATACATACCAGACTGTCTGAAGGTATGTTATGTGTCAGATATACATACCAGACTGTCTGAAGGTATGTAATGTGTCAGATATACATACCAGACTGTCTGAAGGTATGTAATTTGTCAGATATACATACAAGACTGTCTGAAGGTAAGTTATGTGTAAGACTGTCTGAAGGTATGTAATGTGTCAGATATACATACCAGACTGTCTGAAGGTATGTAATTTGTCAGATATACATACCAGACTGTCTGAAGGTATGTAATTTGTCAGGTATACATACCAGACTGTCTGAAGGTATGTTATGTGTCATATATACATACCAGACTGTCTGAAGGCAAGTTATGTGTCAGATATACATACCAGACTGTCTGAAGGTATGTAATTTGTCATATATACATACCAGACTGTCTGAAGGTATGTAATGTGTCAGATATACATACCAGACTGTCTGAAGGTATGTAATGTGTCAGATATACATACCAGACTGTCTGAAGGTAAGTTATGTGTCAGACTGTCTGAAGGTATGTAATGTGTCAGGTATACATACGAGACCGTCTGAAGGTATCTTATGTGTCAGATATACATACCAGACTGTCTGAAGGTATATAATGTGTCAGATATACATACCAGACTGTCTGAAGGTATGTAATGTGTCAGATATACATACCAGACTGTCTGAAGGTATGTAATTTGTCAGATATACATACCAGACTGTCTGAAGGTAAGTTATGTGTCAGACTGTCTGAAGGTATGTAATGTGTCAGGTATACATACCAGACTGTCTGAAGGTATTTTCCAGATGTGTCAGATATACATACCAGACTGTCTGAAGGTATGTTATGTGTCATATATACATACCAGACCGTCTGAAGGTATGTAATTTGTCAGATATACATACCAGACTGTCTGAAGGTATTTTATGTGTCAGATATACATACCAGACTGTCTGAAGGTATGTAATGTGTTAGGTATACATACCAGACTGTCTGAAGGTAAGTTATGTGTCAGACTGCCTGAAGGTATGTAATGTGTCAGGTATACATACCAGACTGTCTGAAGGTATGTAATTTGTCAGATATACATACCAGACTGTCTGAAGGTATGTAATTTGTCAGGTATACATACCAGACTGTCTGAAGGTATGTTATGTGTCATATATACATACCAGACTGTCTGAAGGCAAGTTATGTGTCAGATATACATACCAGACTGTCTGAAGGTATGTAATTTGTCAGATATACATACCAGACTGTCTGAAGGTATGTTATGTGTCAGACTGTCTGAAGGTATGTAATGTGTCAGATAGACATACCAGACTGTCTGAGGGTATGTAATGTGTCAGATAGACATACCAGACTGTCTGAAGGTATGTAAATTGTCAGATATACATACCAGACTGTCTGAAGGTAAGTTATGTGTCAGACTGTCTGAAGGTATGTAATGTGTCAGGTATACATACCAGACTGTCTGAAGGTATATAATGTGTCAGATATACATACCAGACTGTCTGAAGGTATGTAATGTGTCAGATATACATACCAGACTGTCTGAAGGTATGTAATTTGTCAGATATACATACCAGACTGTCTGAAGGTAAGTTATGTGTCAGACTGTCTGAAGGTATGTAATGTGTCAGGTATACATACCAGACTGTCTGAAGGTATTTTATGTGTCAGATATACATACCAGACTGTCTGAAGGTATGTTATGTGTCATATATACATACCAGACTGTCTGAAGGTATGTAATGTGTCAGATATACATACCAGACTGTCTGAAGGTATTTTATGTGTCAGATATACATACCAGACTGTCTGAAGGTATGTAATGTGTTAGGTATACATACCAGACTGTCTGAAGGTAAGTTATGTGTCAGACTGCCTGAAGGTATGTAATGTGTCAGGTATACATACCAGACTGTCTGAAGGTATGTAATGTGTCAGGTATACATACGAGACCGTCTGAAGGTATCTAATTTGTCAGATATACATACCAGACTGTCTGAAGGTAAGTTATGTGTCAGACTGTCTGAAGGTATGTAATGTGTCAGGTATACATACCAGACTGTCTGAAGGTATGTAATGTGTCAGGTATACATACGAGACCGTCTGAAGGTATCTAATTTGTCAGATATACATACCAGACTGTCTGAAGGTATTTTATGTGTCAGATATACATACCAGACTGTCTGAAGGTATGTTATGTGTCATATATACATACCAGACTGTCTGAAGGTATGTAATATGTCAGATATACATACCAGACTGTCTGAAGGTATGTAATGTGTCAGATATACATACCAGACTGTCTGAAGGTATGTAATGTGTCAGATATACATACCAGACTGTCTGAAGGTATACATAATTTGTCAGATATACATACCAGACTGTCTGAAGGTATGTAAGACTGTCTGAAGGTAAGTTATGTGTCAGACTGTCTGAAGGTATGTAATGTGTCAGGTATACATACCAGACTGTCTGAAGGTATGTAATGTGTCAGATATACATACCAGACTGTCTGAAGGTATGTAATGTGTCAGATATACATACCAGACTGTCTGAAGGTATGTGATTTGTCAGATATACATACCAGACTGTCTGAAGGTATGTAACATGTCAGATATACATACCAGACTGTCACTATTACAGGCAAAGGTAAGCATTTGCATGCAATTAGCTTTCCGTTTGTTCTTCAGTCTGGGCGCCAGACATGACGGAGAAGAGAACGCATGTAATGCTGGTGACGGCTTCCTGATGGCGTCAGTAATAGAGATCAACTCCACAAACAGATGGTACCTGTCTCCGTGCAGTGTGGAATATATCGAAACGCTGTTGTCTCAGCTCAGAAGGTGTGTATAGAGGTTTGAAGAGGTTTGCAAGTCTTGCTCTTAATACCGCGGCAATAAACATCAACTCGGAGAGTGAATGGTGTCAGAACCCATGCTTCCATAGACAAACGTCTGTCGACTTCCCACCAGGAGTGGTACCGCTAGGTCTGGCCAGCATCTTGATACACAGTTGGAGCTGTAATCAGCCTTATTACTGTAATGTGTGTGCATTGGCATTTAGGTTCTGACACTAGTCTGTAAACAAATTAATTTGTCTGAGAAGCAATTCACCATATGAGGTTTGAAGCAAAAACGATGTCCTTGAAACCATTTCTTTGGTTTAAACACGCCGCCCTGTACTTGCATGAAAGAGTTTGGTTCAAGGGCACAATCTGTAGAAACCTCAGAAGCTGAGAAAATGACCATCAAGTACGATGTTCTCATGGTTACATTTACAACAGGCATGTAATACAAGTGACCGGTGTTGGTTACATACATTCCGTTTGTCAAGGCAAAGTTGATTTCATGTTATGACATTTCGTTGGTTATCTAGAGATAGGAATCTGTGCCTCCTCCAAAATAAGCACGAGGTGGAGAAAAACGAGGGTCCTACAACCAGCATCCACATGGGTGAGCTGTACACACCTGACCAGCAGTGTGAGCTCATTGAGGGCAGGGGATCCTACTTCTGCAGGGTAGGGGACACTTCGCTGTAGAAAAATATATATACGTAATCGACTGATGCCAGTTTGCAGAGTTTAAGATTAGTGTTTATGCTTTTGATAGAGCGTTGAAATGTCAACAAGTAAACTGTCACCACAGAGTAGCTCATTCTGATCATCAAATAATGACATATTAGGTGTAATGTCGTTGACAAGAAGTTGTAGATGCTTTAATTTGAAAACATGTTTATATTTAGAAAAGTGTTTACGTTAGTTTCTACAGTTTAAACATATATTTATATTCTTAACGTGAGGGATTCGGGAATCAAACCCTGAACTATTATACCGTTAAAGCACTCAGCGTACTTTAACTATAATAGTTCAGGGCAAAAGTGCACTTTATTACACTATAGATGGTAGTAGAGCGAACTGTATTTCTTACTCTCTTTTTACAACATGCGCCTACACTTGGTATACACCTATATCAATTTTTACCCCAGGATTTCTACTCCAAACCAGAAGATTACAGCCACATCTGTACCAACATATGGTGCCATGTGAGCAACTCGGCGCACAACATATGCAACAACTATGAAGGGTCGGACGGATACGCTTGTGGCAATAAGAAGGCAAGTGGCCACAGATTGAACCCGGGTCAGCAAGTGGACAGGGTTTCTGCTATTGTTATCAGGTGACCAGAGGAAGAGACCTGTCGAGACACTGGTCGGTGATCTCTCATATAACGCTAGTTGAGGATGGAGAGTCCCCACTATCCTTACAATGTAGAACAATAATGTTACTGGAAGATGGAGAGTCTCTACTATCCTTACAATGTAAAACTATAATGTTACTGGGAGATGGAGAGTCTCTACTATCCTTACAATGTAGAACTATAATGTTACTGGGAGGTGGAGAATCTCTACTATCCTTACAATGTAAAACTATAATGTTACTGGGACATGGAGAGTCCCTACTATCCTTACCATATAGAACTATAATGTTACTGGGAGATGGAGATTCCCTACTATCCTTACAATATAAAACTCTAATGTTACTGGAAGATGGAGAGTCTCTACTATCCTTACAATGTGAAACTATAATGTTACTGGAAGATGGAGAGTCTCTACTATCCTTAGCATATAAAGCTATAATGTTACTGGGAGATGGAGAGTGTCTACTATCCTTACAATGTAGAACAATAATGTTACTGAGAGATGGAGAGTCTTTACTATTCTTACAATGGAGAACAATAATATTACTGGAAGGTGGAGAGTCGCTACTATCCTTACAATGTAAAACTATAATGTTACTGAGAGATGGAGAGTCTTTACTATCCTTACAATGTAAAACTATAATGTTACTGAGAGATGGAGAGTCTCTACTATCCTTACAATGTAAAACTATAATGTTACTGGGAGATGGAGAGTCTCTACTATCCTTACAATGTAGAACTATAATGTAACTGGAAGATGGAGAGTCCCTACTATCCTTACTATGTAGAACTACAATGTTACTGGGAGATGGAGAATCTCTACCATCCTTACAATGTAGAACTATAATGTAACTGGAAGATGGAGAGTCCCTACTATCCTTACAATGTAAAACTATAATGTAACTGGGAGATGGAGAGTCTCTACTATCCTTACATGTAGAACTACAATGTTACTGGGAGATGGAGAATCTCTACCATCCTTACAATGTAGAACTATAATGTTACTGGGAGATGGAGATTCCCTACTATCCTTACAGTGTAGAACTATAATGTTACTGGAAGATGGAGAGTCTCTACTATCCTTAGCATGTAAAGCTATAATGTTACTGGAAGATGGAGAGTCTCTACTATCCTTACAATGTAGAACTATAATGTTACTGGGAGATGGAGAGTCTCTACTATGCTTACAATGTAGAACTATAATGTAACTGGGAGATGGAGAGTCTCTACTATCCTTACAATATAGAACTATAATGTTACTGGGAGATGGAGAATCTCTACTATCCTTACAATGTAGAACAATAATGTTACTGGGACATGGAGAGTCCCTACTATCCTTACAATGTAAAACTATAATGTTACTGGGAGATGGAGAATCTCTACCATCCTTACAATGTAGAACAATAATGTTACTGGGAGATGGAGAGTCTCTACTATCCTTACAATGCAGAACTATAATGTAACTGGGAGGTGGAGAGTCCCTACTATCCTTACTATGTAGAATTACAATGTTACTGGGAGATGGAGAGTCTCTACTATCCTTACAATGTAGAACTATAATGTTACTGGGAGATGGAGAGTCTCTACTATCCTTACAATGTAGAACTATAATGTAACTGGAAGATGGAGAGTCTCTACTATCCTTACAATGTAGAACTATAATGTTACTGGGAGATGGAGAGTCCCTACTATCCTTACTATGTAGAACTACAATGTTACTGGGAGATGGAGAATCTCTACCATCCTTACAATGTAGAACTATAATGTAACTGGGAGATGGAGAGTCTCTACTATCCTTACAATGTAAAACTATAATGTTACTGGGAGATGGAGAGTCTCTACTATCCTTACAATGTAGAACTATAATGTAACTGGAAGATGGAGAGTCTCTACTATCCTTACAATGTAGAACTATAATGTTACTGGAAGATGGAGAGTCCCTACTATCCTTACTATGTAGAACTACAATGTTACTGGGAGATGGAGAATCTCTACCATCCTTACAATGTAGAACTATAATGTAACTGGAAGATGGAGAGTCCCTACTATCCTTACAATGTAAAACTATAATGTAACTGGGAGATGGAGAGTCTCTACTATCCTTACAATGTAAAACTATAATGTTACTGGGAGATGGAGAGTCCCTACTATCCTTACAGTGTAGAACTATAATGTTACTGGAAGATGGAGAGTCTCTACTATCCTTAGCATGTAAAGCTATAATGTTACTGGAAGATGGAGAGTCTCTACTATCCTTACAATGTAAAACTATAATGTTACTGGGAGATGGAGAGTCTCTACTATGCTTACAATGTAGAACTATAATGTAACTGGGAGATGGAGAGTCTCTACTATCCTTACAATGTAGAACTATAATGTTACTGGGAGATGGAGAGTCTCTACTATCCTTACAATGTAGAACTATAATGTTACTGGGAGATGGAGAGTCCCTACTATCCTTACAATGTAAAAACTATAATGTTACTGGGAGATGGAGAGTCTCTACTATCCTTACAATGTAGAACAATGTTACTGGGAGATGGAGAGTCTCTACTATCCTTACAATATAGAACTATAATGTTACTGGAAGATGGAGAGTCCCTACTATCCTTACAATAAAGAACTATAATGTAACTGGGAGATGGAGAGTCTCTACTATCCTTACAATGTAAAACTATGATGTTACTGGGAGATGGAGAGTTCCTACTATCCTTACAGTGTAGAACAATAATGTTACTGGAAGATGGAGAGTCTCTACCATCCTTATAATGTAGAACTATAATGTTACTGGGAGATGGAGAGTCTCTACTATCCTTACAATGTAGAACTATAATGTTACTGAGAGATGGAGAGTCTCTACTATCCTTACAATGTAGAACTATAATGTAACTGGAAGATGGAGAGTCCCTACTATCCTTACATTACAGAACTATAATGTTACTGGGAGATGGAGATTCTTTACTATCCTTACAATGTAGAACAATAATGTTACTGGAAGGTGGAAAGTCTCTACTATCATTACAATGTAAAACTACAATTTTACTGGAAGATGTAGAGTCTCTACTATCCTTACAATGTAGAACAATAATGTTACTGGAAGGTGGAAAGTCTCTACTATCATTACAATGTAAAACTACAATTTTACTGGAAGATGTAGAGTCTCTACTATCCTAAGCATGTAGAACTATAATGTTACTGGAAGATGGAGAGTCTCTACTATCCTTAGCATGTAAAGCTATAATGTTACTGAGAGATGGAGAGTCTCTACTATCCTTACAATGTAGAACTATAATGTTACTGGAAGATGGAGAGTCTCTACTATCCTTACAATGTAGAACTATAATGTTACTGGAAGATGGAGAGTCCTACTATCCTTAGCATGTAGAACTATAATGTTACTGGAAGATGGAGAGTCCCTACTATCCTTAGCATGTAAAGCTGTAATGTTACTGGAAGATGGAGAGTCTCTACTATCCTTAGGATGTAAAGCTGTAATGTTACTGGAAGATGGAGAGTCTCTACTATCCTTAGCATGTAAAGCTATAATGTTATTGAGAGACGGATACTCTCTACTATCCTTACGACGTACAGCAATAATGTTACTGAGAGATGGCGAGTTTCTTCTATCTTTACAATGTAAAACTATAATGTTACTGGGAGATGGAAAGTCGAGGCACTGCTTCACTGAGCCACCAGATCACCTCCTTGCGTTTGTAACATATCCTGGATGAGGACGAGGGCGTCTTCTCCAGACGGGATAGGTTACGGAATCAAACAAAACCTAGTTGATAATTTCACTATAGTATTTATCTAACCAGATACCTTGGTTCGTTGTAGGTATGTGACAAGGGAAGGTGTGTCCTCAGCAACAAGGGAGTGGAATCCTTGGGTAGGTAGAACTATATCCTCTCCATTTGATATTTAGACGCTGATTAATACGAGTTCTCATTATACTGGCTGAATTTAAAGGAGGACGAAAAGTGACCTTAACAAACATGTATTTACTCATGTACTGCCGTTCTGTTCTAGACTACTGTCCCCAGGGAGACCAGCCCGGTATTGTTTGGAAGAACTACACATGCGCACAGTTGGTGTTTTATGAACCGGAAATGTGCTACGATGATAATACGAGATCTCGTTGCTGCCTCTCATGTACAGAAATAAACAAAGGCATACCAGGTATTCGAATCTGAAATTTCAAGGATTACGTCAGACAAAACACTATCCGCTTAAAACTAACCATCCACTCGAGAGACTGTTTCCTGCTTGTGACAAGTATTGATCTATCTATACTACCGGGAAGAATAAGGTATCACCGACGTCACTTGACCAAAATATAGAAACAAAGACGCATGTGAGATTTATGATTATTATTTCACAAACAGAATTCATTTGACAGTAATTTGACTGACACGCGTAGGTCAGTGGATCAAAACCACAGTCTATAAGTTGTATGCTTCTCTCGAGGGTAATACGGTCTGATGTACGACTCTTTGTAGCAGTGTCACCCGAGCCGGTAGGCGACTGATGATACTGCTACAAAGAGGCTAGTCTGTCTCACAGTCCCTGAACCAATTATTTTCCCCAATGCTTAGCCCTAAATAAAGCAAGTCTAGATTTCCTCAGGTTCAGGGTCCGTTAACATCTGCAAGAAAACTTACTCACTTTGGGGGTCGGGTTACAAACATATCTAACTGCCATGGCTGGCCGGACCAACATCCTCACCAGTGGTCTGGAATCTTGCCTCACATGTTAATCTGTCAACTCTTAATTAACATGGGGTGACACAAGCTATAGTGGAGGCCTTGTGCACAGTTTTTGCTCTTTAAGAGACAAATCAAGCAAAATTTCATCCTGAATGATAAAAAGTATTATTTCCATGCCTGACTTGGGTGCACATATGGCAGGCCAACTGTGAACTCAACTGGTTGACTTTTTCGCATACTTTTGTCACTACACCGATTCAATTTTTACAATGTTTGTATACCACTCTTGAATAAAAATACCCAGAACATCCTCAAGCATAGGACAGGCGCTAGTCTTTTCACTTCCATTGAACAGTTTTCTTCTATAAAGGGGTTTTCTATAAAGATAATTTTGTTGGTGATCCAGATAGATCTTGCACCTTGACATCTAGCCTTCAAGTAACATTGTGGGTTGAAGTTTCCAAACATTTAAGCAGTAGGGGCTTGACTGGGCCACATGAGGTGATGACAGCACTCTGGTCAGACTCCATGGAGATGGGACAGGGCTTAACACAAGGGCCAATAAATATGCCTGTCACATAAAACGTTATCTGATGGTTACACGATGTGACTTCTAATTGATAATGACCCCAGCACGTATAGCCCCAATGCAGATGTTATTAGTCCCTGAATCTCTGGTCTCACTGGGGCTCCTTTTCAATTTAAATGGGTTTATTTGCTACTATCAAATTTATATGTATTCAGGGACTAAACGTTAGTCTACAAAGAGGCATACATCAGACCGTATTACCCGAGGGAGAAGCATACTACGTATTTATCTTACCGCCATGTTAAATGTAAAATATATCTTTTTATTCTATGTTAAAGATCGCTACCGACTATATGACATGCAAACAAAATGGCGTCTGTCTCTCGACTGGATTTTTAACATCAGTGAAACATATTCTGACAAACAATAAACTGCTATAGAAATTGTTTAAATTATGTTTAAGCTGAGTGTGCAAATCACTCAATGTATAAAATAGCTTAAATAAAGCAGTGAAAGTCGGTAAAATACATCTGTACAAAGTGAACACAAAAACAGCTGATCGAAGGGTTTTCGAACTCCGGGCACGGCATGCGTCATATTATGACGTCATACGATTGTTAGCGCTTCAGCTTCTCGGCGGAGAGCTTGGCGGTTACCGTGGCAGCGGGTAATATGTTTTCCAGTTGTTACCCTCCTTGGAGGGTGACACGGAAACTTGTTAAACTGTCATTGACCAATTAAATTAAAGTATGTTACATGAAGGTAAGATAAATGCTGTTGTTCAACCCGTGGTACATATAGATCAATCCAAGACTCATCTGTGGTTTAAATGCTGGTCTTACATTTGCCGTAATTCATTAGGAAAGAGTCAATGGGTCAAAATTACAAATTATACAAATAAGAGTTTATTCAAAAAGTGCACAAATTGAGACAGGAGTCAGGGGACACGTCATCAATAGCGAGTGTGACCACCCTTGGCATCCATGTACGCCAACACACGTCTCCTCATTGACGTCGTCAGTCGGTGGATGCAGCAGAATCATGTTCCATAAGTCCAAGAGAGTCTGTACAAGTTCGTGTCGGTTCGCTGTAGGTGGTACACCCTGTCTCAGCTGACGATCAATATGATCCAAGAGATGTTCAATGGGGTTCATGTCTGTAGAATTCGCTGGACAAGTCAATACGTTGACGTTAGTGTTGTGCAATTCTGGGAGTGTGAAGCCTTGCGTTGTCGTGCTGCTAAATGACTCCTCTTGGCTGTTGTCGAATAAAGGGCACCGCAAAAGGTCCCAACGCTTCATCCCTGTATCGCTGGGCATTCAGACTTACTCGGATGATAGTCAATCTTGTTTTCTAATCACAAATGGGACCCCCATACCATTACACTTCCTCTAAAGAACGGATGAACGTCTTGAACGCAGTTTGTCGCCAGTCTCTCTCCTCTACGTCAAACAACTAGAACTCTGCCATCGTTTTTTAAGTGAGCACTCTCTCCCAGTCACGTCACTGCTGTACAGTTCGTGCCCATTGCAATCTGCGTTGACGGTGTAGACGGGCCAGGACCATTCCATGAGATGGGCGGGAGGCACGTATACCAGCCATACCAAGTCGTCGTGTCGTAGTGCTGTCGCCTTTTGTCGTGGTCTTGGGTCTGGCCTATTTTCTGGTAGTGGTTTATCAATTTGCTGATGGTGGCCTGGCTGTAATTGAAGGTTTTGCCAGCTGACGTTTTGAAGCCCCCTAATTGTCATACCGATCGCCCTGTCTCGTTGCGCTTGCGTAAAGTCTTGGCATATTCGTGGTGGTCTTTTGGTTACTGCATGCTTTCTCTGTCCAGCAGCGGTATTAGTGCCACAATCATGCACGTGCATTTGGACCAATGTCCCTCAATTACGTTTTTCACGTTTTGAAAAATGCACAATTCCTACGAATTTTTTGGACAGCTGCGTTGTTATCAGGACCATGTGGCGTTTTGGCGAATGTTTTCTGGTTGGATTAAAACCTGTACCAGAGTTGTTGTTTTTTTGCAATTACTTTAAAAGTGATAACTTTCTTTTACATTACTTATTGAAAATACCTGATACAATGTCGAAATATACGTTACGAAAAATAGTCTCGCATATAACTATTTCAGATCCATCATGTGTGTTTTACCACACGAGACTTCCAAGGAAGAACAGGTTCTTCTGCCTAAAGGAATTGTAGCATATGCTTTCAGTCAGTGTGTTTCGTAGAATGGATTATTTCCAGAACTATATGATGTAGGAACATAGTGTTGACTGCGGTGTAAAACAACATGCACTCACTCAAGATTGAAGGTACAGTGCATTCCTGTAGTTAATGTGTGAATGCCAGGACTCCAGATGTATCATGTTGTGACGTGTTGATGGTACATAACCGTATAATGATAAGGCTTGTATGGTGTTGCTGCAGGGTGTGAGTTCGGCGACAAGAGTTCGTGGTGTCGCACCGACCTCATCATCCCCATGGGCTGCTACAAGAACGAGAACCTCTGCTGCGGCACCTGCAAGATGTACAAGGACCTCACTCGGCCAAGTGAGTCTTGTGTGTCACAAATATTATAAAGTTCGAAAACAGTTCCAGGAGGCATGAGGTGTGTTTGTACGAACTCTTGTCATTCCTGCTATAGGGATGTCCACTTCTTGCGATATATACTACTTAGTGCGGGATTCATGAAAACAGATCTACATTTCAGGCTGTCCATATGGCGACAGAAGTCTTTGGTGTAACACAACCCTAAATCCACCCTTTGAATGCTATGACAACGAGGACCTGTGTTGTGGCACCTGCGCAAACCACTTCAACCAATCACGAGTAGGTAAGTCGGTGTTAATCAGACATAATAGACATATCGATATGAGACAAAACCAAGGAGAACGTATGACCAACACTGAAATATTGATACGGAAACCAAGTTATTTTTGCTGTGAACGTACTTTATTTAATTCAGATATGTCCTGATTTTAATCTACGCCAAATGTTTCAAAACACTGTAATTTTTCAGGTTGCGAGTACGGAGACCGAAGTACTTGGTGTGAGACGACACTCCATCCTCCGTATGACTGCTACAAGAACGGTGTGCTATGCTGTGGCACATGTCCCCAATACTACAACCCTGATAACCCAGGTACAGGGATCACAGATAGGTTTTAGTAACGTAGGCCCCTTTCATCCAGCGCATGTACTTTAAAAAGATTGCACGTGTGTGTTTAAGTGAGTGTATAAAGCGTGTTGACGCCAGTGCAGCATAAGGGTAGCTTGATGGTTAAACAAATCCCCCCTGACAATGAAGTCATGGGCTTGATTCCCATTGGTATATAAGGTGGTGTTATAAACATTATGTACATTGAATGTAGGTTCCGGTGTTGTTAACCTAGTCCTCCCATCCTAGGCTGTGAGTTCGGCGACAGAAGCCAGTGGTGTGAGACCGAGCTGGACAAACCCTACGGCTGCTATCTCAACAGCGAGTTCTGCTGCAAGACCTGCGACAGCTTCCTCAACAAGACACGCGTAGGTCAGTAGCTCATGTTGTCGTTCAACCCATGGTACATAGCGACCAATCCAAGACTCATCCGTGGTTTAAAATGGCATATTTTGGCATACTTCACTATATGCCTGTAATATTGTTTGCTTCATGATGATTTAGCAGTTCCTGCTATTTATTTCCTTGCTGTCCTTGTTTGCAGAGACGTACACACTGAATATTTACGTCTTCCATTGTTGGAATGAACTGCAGGAACTGCTAAATCAGCATTAATGCAAATTGCTGAAAATTGGTTTACCTATGTGGGCTTCCCAATCGGTCATTTGGTGAAGTATACCAAAATATGCCATTCAAAGATTATTTTATGTCTCTTCAGATGACTATTGACTGAGCCGACAGATAATCCCTAATCCCATTGGTTACTATGGACATACTGATATATACAGATGTAGTTTTCTTCAGGTTGTGAATATGGTGACAAGCACAAAGACTGTGAGTCTTTGGAGTATCCCGTTGGCTGCTACAACAATGACAACATTTGCTGCGGGACTTGCACAGACATGAAAGATAGCAGTCAAATTGGTGAGACGTTGATCAACACTTACAAAAAGTTCTACTGTCCCATGAAAATAATATGGTTCTCAGTAAACATCCCCTGTTCCCTGTGGTTGTTTAGTATACATCCCCTGTTCCCTGTGGTTGTCAGTATACATCCCCTGTTTCCTGTGGTTGTCAGTATAGACTCCCTGTTCCCTGTGGCTGTCAGTATACATCCCCTGTTCCCTGTGGTTGTCAGTATACATCCCCTGTTCCCTGTGGTTGTCAGTATACATCCCCTGTTCCCTGTGGTTGTCAGTATACATCCCTGTTCCCTTGTGGTTGTCAGTATACATCCCTGTTCCCAGTGTGGTTGTCAGTATACATCCCCTGTTCCCTGTGGTTGTCAGTATACATCCCCTGTTCCCTGTGGTTGTCAGTATACATCCCCTGTTCCCTGTGGTTGTCAGTATACATCCCCTGTTCCCAGTGGTTGTCAGTATACATCCCCTGTTCCCTGTGGTTGTCAGTATACATCCCCTGTTACCTGTGGTTGTCAGTATACATCCCCTGTTCCCTGTGGTTGTCAGTATACATCCCCTGTTCCCTGTGGTTGTCAGTATACATCCCCTGTTCCCTGTGGTTGTCAGTATACATCCCCTGTTACCCATGGTTGTCAGTATACATCCCTGTTGTTCCCCCTGTGTGGTTGTCAGTATACATCCCCTGTTCCCTGTGGTTGTCAGTATACATCCCCTGTTACCCCCTGTGGTTGTCAGTATACATCCCCTGTTCCCTGTGGTTGTCAGTATACATCCCCTGTTCCCTGTGGTTGTCAGTATACATCCCCTGTTCCCTGTGGTTGTCAGTATACATCCCCTGTTCCCTGTGGTTGTCAGTATACATCCCCTGTTCCCTGTGGTTGTCAGTATACATCCCCTGTTACCCATGGTTGTCAGTATACATCCCCTGTTCCCTGTGGTTGTCAGTATACATCCCCTGTTCCCTGTGGTCCTCAGTATAGACTCCCTGTTACCTGTGGTTGTCAGTATACATCCCCTGTTCCCTTGTGGTTGTCAGTATACGTCCCCTGTTTCCTGTGGCTGTCAGTATACATCCCCTGTTCCCTGTGGTTGTCAGTATACATCCCCTGTTTCCTGTGGTTGTCAGTATAGACTCCCTGCTACCTGTGGTTGTCAGTATACATCCCCTGTTCCCTTGTGGTTGTCAGTATACATCCCCTGTTTCCTGTGGCTGTCAGTATACATCCCCTGTTACCAGTGGTTGTCAGTATACATCCCCTGTTCCCTGTGGTTGTCAGTATACATCCCCTGTTCCCTGAGGTTGTATGTATACATCCCCTGCTACCCATGGTTGTCAGTATACATCCCCTGTTCCCAGTGGTTGTCAGTATACATCCCCTGTTCCCTGTGGTTGTCAGTATACATCCCCTGTTCCCTTTGGTTGTCAGTATACATCCCCTGTTCCCTTGTGGTTGTCAGTATACATCCCCTGTTCCCTGTGGTTGTCAGTATACATCCCCTGTTCCCAGTGGTTGTCAGTATACATCCCCTGTTCCCTGTGGTTGTCAGTATACATCCCCTGTTCCCTGTGGTTGTCAGTATACATCCCCTGTTCCTTGTGGTTGTCAGTATACATCCCCTGTTACCCCTGGTTGTCAGTATACATCCCCAGTTCCCTTGTGGTTGTCAGTATACATCCCCTGTTCCCTGTGGTTGTCAGTATACATCCCCTGTTCCCTTGTGGTTGTCAGTATACATCCCCTGTTACCCATGGTTGTCAGTATAGATCCCCTGTTTCCTTGTGGTTGTCAGTATACATCCCCTGTTCCCTGTGGTTGTCACTATACATCCCCTGTTCCCTTGTGGTTGTCAGTATACATCCCCTGTTCCCAGTGGTTGTCAGTATACATCCCCTGTTCCCTGTGGTTGTCAGTATACATCCCCTGTTCCCTGTGGTTGTCAGTATACATCCCCTGTTCCCTTGTGGTTGTCAGTATACATCCCCTGTTCCCTGTGGTTGTCAGTATACATCCCCTGTTCCCAGTGGTTGTCAGTATACATCCCCTGTTCCCTGTGGTTGTCAGTATACATCCCCTGTTCCCTGTGGTTGTCAATATACATCCCCTGTTCCTTGTGGTTGTCAGTATACATCCCCTGTTACCCATGGTTGTCAGTATACATCCCCTGTTCCCTTGTGGTTGTCAGTATACATCCCCTGTTCCCTGTGGTTGTCAATATACATCCCCTGTTCCTTGTGGTTGTCAGTATACATCCCCTGTTACCCATGGTTGTCAGTATACATCCCCTGTTCCCTTGTGGTTGTCAGTATACATCCCCTGTTCCCTGCTGGTTGTCACTATACATCCCCTGTTCCCTTGTGGTTGTCAGTATACATCCCCTGTTTCCTGTGGTTGTCAGTATACATCCCCTGTTCCCTGTGGTTGTCAGTATACACCCCCGTTCCCAGTGGTTGTCAGTATACATCCCCTGTTCCCTGTGGTTGTCAGTATACATCCCCTGTTCCCTTGTGGTTGTCAGTATACATCCCCTGTTCCCTGTGGTTGTCAGTATACATCCCCTGTTCCCAGTGGTTGTCAGTATACATCCCCTGTTCCCTGTGGTTGTCAGTATACATCCCCTGTTCCCTGAGGTTGTATGTATACATCCCTTGTTACCCATGGTTGTCAGTATACATCCCCTGTTCCCAGTGGTTGTCAGTATACATCCCCTGTTCCCTGTGATTGTCACTATACACCCCCTGTTACCAGTGGTTGTCAGTATACATCCCCTGTTTCCTGTGGTTGTCAGTATACATCCCCTGTTCCCTGTGGTTGTCAGTATACATCCCCTGTTCCCTGTGGTTGTATGTATACATCCCCTGTTACCCATGGTTGTCAGTATACATCCCCTGTTCCCAGTGGTTGTCAGTATACATCCCCTGTTCCCAGTGGTTGTCAGTATACATCCCCTATTCCCTGTGGTTGTCAGTATACATCCCCTGTTCCCTGTGGTTGTCAGTATAGATCCCCTGTTCCCTGTGGTTGTCAGTATACATCCCCTGTTACCCATGGTTGTCAGTATACATCCCCTGTTACCAGTGGTTGTCAGTATACATCCCCTGTTTCCTGTGGTTGTCAGTATACATCCCCTGTTCCCTGTGGTTGTCAGTATAGACTCCCTGCTACCTGTGGTTGTCACTATACACCCCTGTTACCCATGGTTGTCAGTATACATCCCCTGTTCCCAGTGGTTGTCAGTATACATCCCCTGTTCCCATTGGTTGTCAGTATACATCCCCTGTTCCCTTGTGGTTGTCAGTATACATCCCCTGTTCTCAGTGGTTGTCAGTATACATCCCCTGTTCCCAGTGGTTGTCAGTATACATCCCCTGTTCCCTGTGGTTGTCAGTATACATCCCCTGTTCCCTGTGGTTGTCAGTATAGATCCCCTGTTTCCTGTGGTTGTCAGTATAGATCCCCTGTTCCCTGTGGTTGTCAGTATACACCCCTGTTCCCTGTGGTTGTCAGTATAGATCCCCTGTTTCCTGTGGTTGTCAGTATACATCCCCTGTTCCCTGTGGTTGTCAGTATACATCCCCTGTTCCCTGTGGTTGTCAGTATACATCCCCTGTTTCCAGTGGTTGTCAGTATAGACTCCCTGCTACCTGTGGTTGTCAGTATACATCCCCTGTTCGCTGTGGTTGTCAGTATACACCCCCTGTTCCCAGTGGTTGTCAGTATACATCCCCTGTTCCCTGTGGTTGTCAGTATACATCCCCTGTTCCCTGTGGTTGTCAGAATACATGCCCTGTTCCCTGTGGTTGTCAGTATACATCCCCTGTACCCTGAGGTTGTATGTATACATCCCCTGTTACCCATGGTTGTCAGTATACATCCCCTGTTCCCAGTGGTTGTCAGTATACATCCCCTGTTCCCAGCGGTTGTCGGTATACATCCCCTGTTCCCAGTGGTTGTCAGTATACATCCCCTGTTCCCTGAGGTTATATGTATACATCCCCTGTTCCCTGTGGTTGTCAGTATGCATCCCCTGTTCCCTGTGGTTGTCAGTATACATCCCCTGTTCCCTGAGGTTATATGTATACATCCCCTGTTACCAGTGGTTGTCAGTATACATCCCCTGTTCCCTGTGGTTGTCAGTATACATCCCTGTTCCCTGAGGTTATATGTATACATCCCCTGTTCCCTGTGGTTGTCAGTATACATCCCCTGTTCCCTGTGGTTGTCAGTATACATCCCCTGTTTCCAGTGGTTGTCAGTATAGACTCCCTGCTACCTGTGGCTGTCAGTATAGACTCCCTGTAACCTGTGGTTGTCAGTATACATCCCCTGTTCCCTGTGGCTGTCAGTATATATCCCCTGTTCCCTGTGGTTGTCAGTATATATCCCATGCTCTCTGGGGTTGTCAGTTTATATCCCATGTTCCCTGTGGTTGTCAGTATAGACTCCCTGTTCCTTGTGGCTGTCAGTATATATCCCCTGTCACTGTGGTTGTCAGTATAAAGTCCCTGTTCCCCGTGGTTGTCAGTATACATCCCCTGTTCCCTATGGATTTCAGTATTAAGTCCCTGTTTCCTGTGGCTGTCAGTATACATCCCCTTTCCTGTGGTTGTCAGTATCTATCCCCTGTTCCCTGTGGATGTCAGTATACATCCCCTGTTTCCTGTGGTTGTCAGTATCTATCCCCCGTTCCCTGTGGTTGTCAGTATACATCCCCTGTTCCCTGTGACTGTCAGTATATAGTCCCTGTTCCCTGTGGTTGTCAGTATATATCCCCTGTTCCCTATGGTTGACAGTATGAAGTCCCTGTTCCCTGTGGTTGTCAGTATGGACACCCTGTTCCCTGTTGCTGTCAGTATATACTCTCTGTTCCCTATGGATGTCAGTATGAAGTCCCTGTTCCCTGTGGTTGTCAGTGTGGACACCCTGTTCCCTGTTGCTGTCAGTATATACTCTCTGTTCCCTATGGATGTCAGTATGAAGTCCCTGTTCCCTGTGGTTGTCAGTATTGACTCCCTGTTCCATCTGTCAGTATGTATCCCCTGTTCCCTGTGGTTGTCAGTATACATCCCCTGTTCCCCGTGGTTGTCAGAATAGACGCCCTGTTCCCTCTAGCTGTCAGTATGTATCCCCTGTTCCCTGTGATTGACAGTATCTACCCCTGTTCCCTGTGGCTGTCAGTATATACTCTCTGTTCCCTATGGATGTCAGTATGAAGTCCCTGTTCCCTGTGGTTGTCAGTATTGACTCCCTGTTCCATCTGTCAGTATGTATCACCTGTTCCTTTGGTTGTAAGCATATATCCCCTGTTCCCTGAGGTTATCATTGTAGACTCCCTGTTCCCTGTGGCTCTCAGTTTATATCCCCTGTTCTTTGTGGTTGTCAGTATATATCCCCTGTTCTTTGTGGCTGTCAAGTCAAGTCAAAGATATTTATTGTACTTAAGGCCTCCGGCCCATATACAAGTAATACAAGTACATATACAGCACATGTTACAGACATTTTACAAAGAAATTACAGTTCAGATAAGATATTGCTTCTAAGGAAAACAGCATGTTTTACATAAAGCGCAAGATTACGTATTACATTTTCATTTTTGGAAGATAGAATGGAAGCAAAAGCAGATTTAGGATATTTTAACAGGTAATTATTTGGGATATATTTTTTTCTTAAATCAGCATAATGTGGGCATACAAAAGCGAAGTGAATTTCATCTTCTATAGCCGAGTTACATAATGGACATATCCTTAAACGTCTCTCTATTGAAAATCGTCTGCCCTTATTTACTGATAAGTCTAACAAGCCCAATCGAAAATTGACAAGTGTGCGTCTTGTATTTCTAGATGTCAATACAGATAGATATAGTTCTGGTTGAATTAAGCTCTTATGTGATCTGTACAACTGGTATCTTGAACTGTTGTCTAGACAGGAATGCCATTCTTGATAATACATGTTAACAGATTGTTCTCGAAATTGCTTAAGAAATAGATTGATATTACCAACTGTTTGATTTAGCCACACAAATCCAAAGCCATGTGAAAATAAAAGAGTTCTAATATGAGACGCCCATGTTGTCTTACCCTATCATCTAAATGTACAAGCATGTTATAAGCTAGTTTGGGGATTCTTTGTTCGTGCATTCCAAGGATCTTTAACCAATATTTTAAACATCTGATTTGTGAATTTATATATATCGGATATCTACCACATTCTCCATAAACCATACAAGTTGGTGCTGCTTGCGCTACATTTAAAACCTTTTACATGCTAAAGGTGTAGTTTCTCTAGACATTCATGACGTTGATATCCCCAAATTTCAGACCCATAAAGCATAATCGGTTGGATTTGTGCATCAAACAATTTAAAATATATTTTCGGGGTTAAAATTCCAAAATTCTGGGAAACGGACATAACGTTAATAAGAGCCTTCTTAGCTCGTGATGTCAGGTCTATAACACTCTTTTTAAAGTTCATGGTATGGGAAAACAATAGCCCGAGGTAGGTATACTGATTAACAATAGATACATTTTGCCACTCAAGAACCATTTTTCTTTAGAGGCGACAGGCCCACCTCTTCTAAAGATAACTATGTTTGTTTTTCAAAATTAACAAATAATTTCCATTCATTTGTATAACGTTCCAAAATATTCAGTTGGTTTTGTAGACCGACGATAGTATCTGACACTAAAATTACATCATCGGCAAAAGGAGGATAAAATTTCAATCATATCTGGAAACATTTGCACACCATGTTTACCTGCATTAGAAATATCATAATACAGTTCGCTTATAAAGAAGGAAAACAATACAGGGCTTAAAATACACCCTTGCCGAACTCCCATGGGACAGTCGAAAAAATCAGTGAGATCATCACCACAACGAACACATGATTTAATATTCAAGTACATAGATTTTAAAATAGAATACATTTTCCTTGTAAACCAGACTTTCGTAAGCAGTGCCATAATTTACAACGATCCACAGAGTCAAAAGCTTTCTTAAAGTCAACAAATGCTACATAAAGTTTGTGTTTATTACGTGATAGACACTTTTGTATTATTGCATATAGTGTAAAGATATGGTCAGTAGTTGAATAATCTTTTCTAAAAGCTGCCTGACATTCAGGAATTAAGTTTCTTAGATTTGACCAGTTTGAGATTCTGTTGTTTAAAACAGTTGTAAATATTTTCCCAATAACACTCATTAAAGATATGCCTCTGTAATTATCTGGATTTTCTTGAGCCCCCTTTTTATGTATAGGGACGATAATTGAACGAGACCAGCTTTCTGGAAACGAACCACTTTCAAATACAGTATTAAAACACTTATGGAGGAAGGGCATTAACTCGATTTGAGAACATTTAATCATTTCGATTATAATATTGTCGGGACCAGCTGCTTTTCCGCTCTTTAAGTTATTTATAGCATTCTTTATCTCATCTACTGAAATTTGTGTTTCCAAAATCATTTGATCAACAGTGTCATAGTCATTTGAAGAGATAATATCATCGTCGAAGGAATAACCATCGCTTGAAAAAAACAGCATCATTAGAAAAAAACTGTCTTGAAATGTGTCATCCATTCACATTTTGAAATATTACTTTTAAGATTTGATCTCTTTCTAAATGAACGAATTTGTTTCCAGAACATAGCAGGATTGTGAATAGAATCATTCAATCTGTTCAATCTTTGATTACGGAGGTTAGATTTGAATTTTCTACATGAAGCTTTGTATTTGTTTCTCATTTTACAAAAATAATTTCTGTTTCTCTCTGAGCGTCTACACCGAAAACTTCTAAGTGCTTTGCGCGCGTCTCGTCGCGCAGATTTACACTCGTCACTTAAGGGTGTTTTATAGTTTTGCTTGAACGGCTTAGTCTTTTTTCTTCATACAATCTGCTGAATCTAATATGACATGGACAAATTCATCTAAAGCTCCGTTTAGATCGAACTCAAGTTTCGATAAGAGACGGTCGTTATAAAATGAAGTCTTACTTTTCAAATTATCTAAATATATTTCGCAACAGGCGTCGTTCCAAACAATCTTTTCTTTATAATCATCAATATGGTTTGTATCACTTGAGTTTTTCATATTTGGAAATTGACATGTCAGTTCTAATGGTAAATGATCAGAGTCTACTCTGTCTCCAATATTCAACAAGTTAATAAATTGGAAAAAAGTCTGGTGAACCAATAAAATAGTCATTGACACTTGATCCCTGTTGCCCATGAAACGTATATTCCCCTTGTGAGTCTCCATACACTCTACCGTTCGCTATGAACACGTTGAAGGTATAGCATAAATCTAATAGCAGATTACCAAAATTATTAACAACAGTGTCGTGAGAATTACGATCATCAATAGGATAGTGGTCATCATCAGCGCTCGCTTGGAATATATGATTCATATTATCATCATCAAGACTAGGAGACACATTGTTTTGTTTTCCTGTACGGGCATTCAGATCACCACAGATAACAGTGTGACATTCAGCACAGTCATGGAGATTCGCTAGCAGATATTGCTCCAGTTGTTCAATATTACATTTGTGATTCATATACTTATAGTACGCTGAACCAATAGGAGGAATATAAGTGCACATCAAATTTATATCTTTGTCAAGTGAAAACAATTCCTTTGAGAATTTGATACAAATGAAATTATCAATATCAGATGTTAATTGTCTATAATTATTCCTAAGCGAATGGTGGATGCAAACGCAAACACCTCCTGAGAGTCTACCGTGATCTGACAATTTGATAGCAGGGCTATAAAACATGTCATAGCCATCCAACCAACTGTAAGAGATATCGGTTACAAAAGTCTCAATCAAACATATGACGTGAAATTTACGAAGATAATCGATAAAACTGATATCATCAATCTTTTCAGTCAACCCATTTATGTTCCAGCACAAAAAGTCTGTTTTCTCACTGTCAGTTTCAATCCGAGTAGGCGAAAGACGATTATCACCGGTGTCAGTGCTAAGAGGACCCTGTGATATAAAGTCCGGGCCTTGGCAGTATATATCCCCTGTTCTTTGTGGCTGTCAGTATATATCCCCTGTTCCCTGTGGCTGTCTGTATAGACTCCCTGTTCCCTGTTGCTGTCTGTATAGACTGCATGTTCCCTGTAGTTGTCAGTGTATATCCCCTGTTCCCTGTTGGTGTCAGTATATTTCCCCTGTTCCCTGTGGTATTCAGTATACATCCCCTGTTCCCGGTGATTGTCAGTATAGACACCCTGTTCCCTGTGGTATTCAGTATAGACTCCCTGTTCCCTGGATGTCACATCCACTATCTCATCACATTGTCACATCCCGTATCTTATCTTATTTTCACACCCCATATCTCACCACATTACCACACGAGATCTGTCATCACATTGTCACACCCCGTGTGTCACAACATTGTCATAAACCGTGTCAAACATTGTCACACCCTGCATCTCACCACATTCTCACACCCCGTATCTCACCACATTCTCACACTCCCTATCTCATCACATTGTCACACCTCGTATCTCAACACATTCTCACACTCCATATCTCATCACATTGTCACACCCCATTTGTCACCACATTCTCACACCCTGTATCTCACCACATTCTTACACCCCGTATCTCATCACACTGTCACACCCCGTATCTCACCACTTTCTCACACTCCATATCTCATTACATTGTCACACCCTATCTCATCACAATGCCACACCCCATGTGTCACCACCTTGTCACAAACCGTGTCACACATTGTTCCACCCCATATCTCACTCCATTGTCTCAAACCGTATCACACATTGTCATACCAGCTATCTCATATTGTCACAAACCGTGTCACACATTGTCGCACCCCATATCTCACTCCATTGTCACAAACCGTGTCACACATTGTCGCACCCCATATCTCACTCCATTGTCACAAACCGTGTCACACATTGTCGCACCCCATATCTCACTCCATTGTCACACTCCGTGTCACACATTGTCGCACCCCATATCTCACTCCATTGTCACACTCCGTGTCACACATTGTTGCACCCCATATCTCACTCCATTGTCTCAAACCATGTCACACATTGTCGCACCCCATATCTCACTCCATTGTCACAAACCGTGTCACACATTGTCACACCCCATATCTCACTCCATTGTCACCTCCGTGTCACACATTGTCGCATCCCATATCTCACTCCATTGTCACACTCCGTGTCACACATTGTCGCACCCCATATCTCACTCCATTGTCTCAAACCGTTTCACACATTGTCGCACCCCATATCTCACTCCATTGTCACACTCCGTGTCACACATTGTTGCACCCCATATCTCACTCCATTGTCACAAACCGTGTCACACATTGTCGCACCCCATATCTCACTCCATTGTCACAAACCGTGTCTCACATTGTCGCACCCCATATCTCACTCCATTGTCACACTCCGTATCTCATCATATTGTCACAACCGTGTCACGCACATTCTCACAGCACGTGTATCACAACATTCTCACACAACGTGTCTCACCATATTTTGATACCACGTGTCTCATTACATTCTTGCACCTGCTGTCTCATCAGCTGTCTCACGCGGGTGTCATTGGTGATACTCTGTGATGGGGAAGTACTCATACTTCCAGCTTATAGTGTACTGATTATGTTGGCGAAACCTTCACCATCAGCTGTCTCACGGGGTGTCATTGGTGATACTCTGTGATGGGGAAGTACTCATACTTCCAGCTTATAGTGTACTGATTATGTTGGCGAAACCTTCACCATCAGCTGTCTCACGGGGTGTCATTGGTGATACTCTGTGATGGGGAAGTACTCATACTTCCAGCTTATAGTGTACTGATTATGTTGGCGAAACCTTCACCATCAGCTGTCTCACGCGGGTGTCATTGGTGATACTCTGTGATGGGGAAGTACTCATACTTCCAGCTTATAGTGTACTGATTATGTTGGCGAAACCTTCACCATCAGCTGTCTCACGCGGGTGTCATTGGTGATACTCTGTGATGGGGAAGTACTCATACTTCCAGCTTATAGTGTACTGATTATGTTGGCGAAACCTTCACCATCAGCTGTCTCACGGGGTGTCATTGGTGATACTCTGTGATGGGGAAGTACTCATACTTCCAGCTTATAGTGTACTGATTATGTTGGCGAAACCTTCACCATCAGCTGTCTCACGGGGTGTCATTGGTGATACTCTGTGATGGGGAAGTACTCATACTTCCAGCTTATAGTGTACTGATTATGTTGGCGAAACCTTCACCATCAGCTGTCTCACGGGGTGTCATTGGTGATACTCTTTGATGGGGAAGTACTCATACTTCCAGCTTATAGTGTACTGATTATGTTGGCGAAACCTTCACCATGAGTGTCCAATGGGGTATTGAAACATTAATAATAAGACAATCGTTACACACTAGTGGGTTAGGGAGTATGGTTTTACGCCGCTGTTAGCAATATTCCAGCAACATCACGGCGGGGAACACAAGAAATGGGCTGCACACATTGTACCCATGTGGGGAATCGAACACGGGCCTTCGGGATGACGAGCGAACGCTTTAACCACTAGGCTAGCCCACCGCCTCCGTTAAACACTAAACCATGAATGCAGGTTAATGTCCAGTCATACTTTCAACGACATAATGTTGACTGTGTGTTTAAGGATGTGAGTATGGAGACAAGAGCACTTGGTGTACTTCGAAACTCATCCCCCAGACTGACTGCCCATACAATCTCGACCTGTGCTGCGGAACATGCAGTTGGGGGGGATCAGGTAAGTTAACACATTTGACATTCGAGTCCGTAACGATGAAAAACAGCAAATGAGAACGGAGTTTTGATCACGTTTTTTAAGAGAAATACAGAATGATAATTTCTATGTTATACGTTAATATGTTTAAATATGTAACCAAATAAGCTTTTCAACAACAACAACAACAACAACAACAACAACAACAACAACAAGACCGACAATAAAGCAGACAACAATATATCAAGTATTACGGGTATCTGTCTGGATTTCTTTCTACAGGATCCGAGCAGTCCTTACCAAGACAATTTCTACGAGACAGCGGATCAGGTGAGATATTAATGCTTTGCTATGACTGCTATGAATATTTCAGGGAAACACAAACGTATATCCCATAACTGTGTTAGGATGTACACCCATGCCCTTTTTCTTCAAACATTACATCTATACGGTGTACAACCCCAATATGTAAAATCAAGACAATATGTAAAAACTAACGCAATATGTAAAAACTTAACGCAAAACGTAAAATATAACGCAATATGTAAATGATTAACGCCAAATGTAAAAAATATCTTTCACGCAATCTGTAAACACCTAACGCAAAATGTAAAAACGATTTTTAATGCAATTTGTAAAAGACTAACGGAATCTGTAAAATACAGCTTTATTGTTGTTTATTGTTTTGGCGACTGAAATTCAGTTTTGAGAAACTTTACTTTATACTTTTTCAAAATAACTAAGCTAAGCAGTGGAATAGTGTGTAGTGTGTAGTGAATAGTGAAAAGTGTGCAGTGTATAATGCCCATAGTGCAGTGTAATAGTGTGTAGTGCGGAGTATGTAGTGTATAGTGTGCTGTGTATAATGCCCATAGTGCAGTGTGATAGTGTGTAGTGCGGAGTATGTAGTGAATAGTGTGCTGTGTATAATGCCCATAGTGCAGTGTGATAGTGTGTAGTGCGGAGTATGTAGTGAAAAGTGTGCTGTGTATAATGCCCATAGTGCAGTGTGATAGTGTGTAGTGCGGAGTATGTAGTGAATAGTGTGCTGTGTATAATGCCCATAGTGCAGTGTGATAGTGTGTAGTGCGGAGTATGTAGTGAATAGTGTGCTGTGTATAATGCCCATAGTGCAGTGTGATAGTGTGTAGTGCGGAGTATGTAGTGAATAGTGTGCTGTGTATAATGCCCATAGTGCAGTGTGCAGTGGAATAGTGTGTAGTGCGGAGTATGTAGTGAATAGTGTGCAGTGTATAATTCCCATAGTGTAGTGTGCAGTGGAATAGTGTGCAGTGTATAATGACCATAGTGCAGTGTGCAGTGGAATAGTGTGTAGTGCGGAGTGTGTAGTGTATAGTGTACAGTGTATAATTCCCATTGTGCAGTGTGGCGTGTCATCGGGTGTAGTGCGGAGTGTGTAGTGTATAGTGTACAGTGTATAATTCCCATTGTGTAGTGTGGCGTGTCATCGGGTGTAGTGCGGAGTGTGTAGCGTATAGTGTACAGTGTATAATTCCCATTGTGTAGTGTGGCGTGTGATCGTGTGTAGTGCGGAGTGTGTAGTGTATAGTGTACAGTGTATAATTCCCATTGTGTAGTGTGGCGTGTGATCGTGTGTAGTGCGGAGTGTGTAGTGTATAGTGTACAGTGTATAATTCCCATTGTGTAGTGTGGCGTGTCATCGGGTGTAGTGCGGAGTGTGTAGCGTATAGTGTACAGTGTATAATTCCCATTGTGTAGTGTGGCGTGTGATCGGGTGTAGTGCGGAGTGTGTAGTGTATGGTGACCAGTGTATAAAGCCCATTGTGTAGTGTGGCGTGTCATCGGGTGTAGTGTGGAGTGTGTAGTGTATAGTGTACAGTGTATAAAGCCCATTGTGCAGTGTGGCGTGTCATCGTGGGTAGTGCGGATTGTGTAGTGTATAGTGTACAGTGTATAAAGCCCATTGTGTAGTGTGGCGTGTCATCGGGTGTAGTGCGGAGTGTGTAGTGTATAGTGTACAGTGTATAATTCCCATTGTGCATTGTGATGTGTCATCGTGTGTAGTGCGGAGTGTGTAGTGTATAGTGTACAGTGTATAAAGCCCATTGTGCAGTGTGGCGTGTCATCGTGGGTAGTGCGGAGTGTGTAGTGTATAGTGTACAGTGTATAAAGCCCTTTGTGCAGTGTGGCGTGTCATCGTGGGTAGTGCGGAGTGTGTAGTGTATAGTGTACAGTGTATAAAGCCCATTGTGCAGTGTGGCGTGTCATCGTGGGTAGTGCGGAGTGTGTAGTGTATAGTGACCAGTGTATAAAGCCCTTTGTGCGGTGTGGCGTGTCATCGTGGGTAGTGCGGAGTGTGTGGTGTATAGTGTACAGTGTATAAAGCCCATTGTGCAGTGTGGCGTGTCATCGTGGGTAGTGCAGAGTGTGTAGTGTATAGTGACCAGTGTATAAAGCCCTTTGTGCAGTGTGGCGTGTCATCGTGGGTAGTGCGGAGTGTGTAGTGTATAGTGTACAGTGTATAAAGCCCATTGTGCAGTGTGGCGTGTCATCGTGGGTAGTGCGGAGTGTGTGGTGTATAGTGTACAGTGTATAAAGCCCATTGTGTAGTGTGGCGTGTCATCGTGGGTAGTGCGGAGTGTGTAGTGTATAGTGTACAGTGTATAAAGCCCATTGTGCAGTGTGGCGTGTCATCGTGGGTAGTGCGGAGTGTGTAGTGTATAGTGTACAGTGTATAAAGCCCATTGTGTAGTGTGGCGTGTCATCGTGGGTAGTGCGGAGTGTGTAGTGTATAGTGTACAGTGTATAAAGCCCATTGTGTAGTGTGGCGTGTGATCGTGTGTAGTGCGGAGTGTGTAGTGTACAGTGTATAAAGCCCATTGTGCAGTGTGGCGTGTCATCGTGGGTAGTGCGGAGTGTGTAGTGAATAGTGTGCTGGGTATAATGCCCTTTCTGGAGTGTGTAGTGTAATAGTGTGTAGTGCGGAGTATGTAGTGAAAAGTGTGCAGTGTATAATGCCCATAGTGCAGTGTGCAGTGTAATTGTGTGTAGGGCGGAGTGTGCATTGTAATAGTGTGTAGGGCGGAGTGTGTAGTGTAATAGAGTGTAGGGCGGAGTGTGCAGTGTAATATTGTATAGGGCGGAGTGTGTAATATGTAGTGAATAGTGTGCAGTGTATAGTGCCCATTGTGTATTGTGCAGTGTAATAGTGTGTAGGGCGGAGTGTGTAGTGTATAGTGAATAGTGTGCAGTGTATAATGCCCATAGTGCAGTGTGCAGTGTTATTGTGTTTAGGGCGGAGTGTGTAGTGTAATAGTGTGTAGGGCGGAGTGTGCAATGTAATAGTGTGTAGGGCGGGGTGTGTTATGTAATAGTGTGTAGGGCAGAGTGTGCAGTGTAATAGTGTGTAGGACGGAGTGTGTAATATGTAGTGAAAAGTGTGCAGTGTATAATACCCATTGTGTATTGTGCAGTGTAATAGTGTGTAGTGCGGAGCGTGTAGTGTATAGTGAATAGTGTGCTTCGTATAATGCCCATTGTGTAGTGTGTAGTGTAATAGTGTGCAGTCTACAAGGCCCATTGTGTAGTGTGCAGTGTAATTCTGTTTAGGGCGGAGTGTGTAGTGTAGTAGTATGTATGGCGGAGTGTGCAGTGTAATAGTGTGTAGGGTGGAGTGTGCAGTGTAATAGTGTGTATGGCGGAGTGTGTAGTGTATAGTGAATAGTGTGCAGTGTATAATGCCCATTGTGTAGTGTGCAGTGTAATTGTGTGTAGGGCGGAGTGTGTTGTGTAAAAGTGTTTAGGGCGGAGAGTGTAGTGTAATAATGTGTAGGGTGGAGTAGTGCAGTGTAATAGTGTGTAGGGTGGAGTGTGCAGTGTAATAGTGTGTATGGCGGAGTGTGTAGTGTATAGTGAATAGTGTGCAGTGTATAATGCCCATTGTGTAGTGTGCAGTGTAATTGTGTTTAGGGCGGAGTGTGTAGTGTAGTAGTGTGTAGGTCTGAGTGTGCAGTGTTATAGTGTGTAGGGCGGAGTGTGTAATATGTAGCGAATAGTGTGTTTTGTATAATTCACATTGTGTAGTGTGCAGTGTAATAGTGTGTAGGGCGGAGTATGTGATGTATAGTGAATAGTGTGCAGTGTATAATTCCCATTGTGTAGTGTGCAGTGTAATTGTGTTTAGGGCGGAGTATGTAGTGTAGTAGTGTGTAGGGCGGAGTGTGCAGTGTGCAGTGTAATATTGTGTTTAGGGCGGAGTGTGCAGTGTAGTAGTGTGTAGGGCGGAGTGTGCAGTTTGAAAGTGTGTCGTGGGAGTGTGCAGTGTAATAGTGTGTAGGGTGGAGTGTGCAGTGTAATAGTGTGTATGGTGGAGTATGTAGTGTA
The DNA here is from genome assembly GCF_003918875.1 of Haliotis rubra. NCBI lineage: Eukaryota > Metazoa > Mollusca > Gastropoda > Lepetellida > Haliotidae > Haliotis > Haliotis rubra. Next base: position 325,877 of record NW_025767231.1, on the reverse strand, counting down.
TAGTGAATAGTGTGCTGGGTATAATGCCCATTGTGTAGTGTGCAGTGTAATTGTGTCTAGGGCGGAGTGTTTAGTGTAGTAGTGTGTAGGGCGGAGCGTGCAGTGAAATAGTGTGTAGGGCGGAGTGTGCAGTGTAATAGTGTGTAGGTCGGAGTGTGTAGTGTAATAGTGTGTAGGGTGGAGTGTGCAGTGTAATAGTGTGTATGGCGGAGTATGTAGTGTATCGTGAATAGTGTGCTGGGTATAATGCGGATTGTGTAGTGTGCAGTGTAATTGTGTGTAGTGCGGAGTGTGCATTGTAATAGTGTGTAGAGGGGAGTGTGTAGTGTAATAGAGTGTAGGGCGGAGTGTGCAGTGTAAAATTGTATAGGGCGGAGAGTGTAATATGTAGTGAATAGTGTGCAGTGTATAGTGCCCATTGTGTATTGTGCAGTGTAATAGTGTGTAGGGCGGAGTGTGTAGTGTAAAGTGGATAGTGTGCTGGGTATAATGGCCATTGTGTAGTGTGTAGTGTAATGAATAGTGTGCAGTGTATAATGCCCCTTGTGTATTTTGCAGTGTACTAGTGTGTAGCGCGGAGTGTGTAGTGTATAGTGAATAGTGTGCTGGGTATAATGCCCATTGTGTAGTGTGTAGTGTAATAGTGTGTAGGGCGAAGTGTGTAGTGTAATAGTGTGTAGGGCGAAGTGTGTAGTGTAATAGTGTGTAGGGCGAAGTGTGTAGTGTAATAGTATGTAGGGCGAAGTGTGTAGTGTAATAGTGTGTAGGGCGAAGTGTGTAGTGTAATAGTGTGTAGGGCGAAGTGTGTAGTGTAATAGTGTGTAGGGCGGAGTGTGCAGTGTAATAGTGTGTCGGGCGAAGTGTGTAGTGTAATAGTGTGTAGGGCGGAGTGTGCAGTGTAATAGTGCGTAGGGCGAAGTGTGTAGTGTAATAGTGTGTAGGGCGAAGTGTGTAGTGTAATAGTGTGTAGGGCGGAGTGTGCAGTGTAATAGTGTGTCGGGCGGAGTGTGCAGTGTAGTAGTGTGTAGGGCGGAGTGTGCAGTGTAATAGTGTGTAGGGCGGAGTGTGTAATATGTAGTGAATAGTTTGCAGTGTATAATGCCCATTGTGTATTGTGCAGTGTAATAGTGTGTAGGGCGGAGTGTGTAGTATGTAGTGAATAGTGTGCAGTGTATAATGCCCATTGTGTAGTGTGCAGTGTAATAGTGTGTAGGGCGGAGTGTGTAGTATGTAGTGAATAGTGTGCAGTGTATAATGCCCATTGTGTAGTGTGCAGTGTAAAAGTGTGTAGTGCGGAGTGTGCAGCGTGCAATGTGCCGTGTATAGTGAATAGTGTGATGTGTGTAATTCCCATTATGCAGTGTAATAGTGTATAGTGAATAGTGTGCAGTGTATAATGTCCATTGTGCAGTGTGATAGTGTATAGTGAATAGTGTGATGTGTGTAATGCCCATTGTGCAGTGTAATAGTGTATAGTGAATAGTGTGCAGTGTATAATTCCCATTGTGTATTGTGCAGTGTAATAGTGTGTAGGGCGGAGTGTGTAGTATGTAGTGAATAGTGTGCAGTGTATAATGTCCATTGTGTAGTGAATAGTGTGGAGTGTATAGTGAATAGTGTGCAGTGTATAATTCCCATTGTGTAGTGCGCAGTGTAATAGTGTTTAGTGCGGAGCGTGTAGTGAAAAGTGTGCTGTGTATACCGCAGTGTAATAGTGTTTAGTGCGGATAGTGTATTGTAAACCAACAGTGAGAGTTTTCCGCAATCTGCTTACATTAAATAGGGATGTGTGTTATTTCCTTCCTTACACAAATGACCTCTTTGGTCACAGCTACTACTAATACTTTTTAACGTTGCCTTGTGGAAGTTCAATACGTTCATGTTATAAATATTGTATGCCATTGTATATAGGGCACAGTTTGCATACATTACATAAGAGTATTGAGCGATGATATGTGTTCCAAATAAAAATAGAGAAGACTGATAACCAAGAAGTGATGGAGTTGCAATAGTCGGAGGGTGGTAAGCATTCACAACTGTGGTCATTGTTTCAGGCACATATCAACCGATGCAGTTTGAAGGGAGACAATTCCCGCAGGCACCCAATAGAAGTTCCCCGAGGCCTCTGCTCTAGCCAGCTTTTGAAGCTTTGGTTGTCAAGAACAGCTTTGTTTCCGTTTTTCTTCCCCTTTGTTTCAGCTTTGTTTTTGCTAATGTTAAATCTTATTATTTTGAATTATCTTTTCTTCTGACAATGCAAAAATAGTAGACCTGTTATTATATGATGGCCAGATGTCTTCAGAAGTGGAGAGGCATCTTCAGTGTGTCTATACAATGCATGGATGTATACCTGTCTACTGTGATGTAGCGGAGACACATACTTCAGATATCTGGTCAAACAGTGCGGCCACCCAGGCTCATCAGGTGTTACGGCTGGTGTTTTGACATGATATACACCGAGGTGACCATGGGTCAACTCGTTCCGAATATCTCAATCTATAACATTTCCGGTCTCCTTGTGGATGTGTGCGCAAACTGATCTGGTATATGTCCAGGAAACTGCCTAAATGTCAGATGCATCATGCGTATTCCCTGCTATCCGTTGGGAAGACAGGAAGTCCGAGAAAAACTCCCCTCACCGCATGCCTCACAAGTTTGACAATTTGTGAAGATTGCAGATATATATTTCTTGAATTAATATTTGACGTTTTTCCGTTTAAAATTAAATTTATCATCCAGATAGTATTCAAATTTTGAATTCCTTATGCAACATGAATGTAGGGTTGCTAAAACATGGTCTAGCATGTTCAGATAGAAATGGATATTTGTATGTCCAGCTGCATCTGCACAAGACAAGGAACAGGTTGTTCTGAAGCATGCATGCACAATGTAATTACTACCCACACACAATATATAGCAACTTATAAAGCATATATTGCTTTGTAAGTATTTGATGTGACTAGTCATTGGCCAAATGGGCATTTAGAGGTGGTCAACAGATCGCCTTGACCAAAAACTCTGCTAATTCACTGATATCTGGGTTTATAGGATTGTTCTTGTGGCTGAATTCTGTGTTTTTGCACTTGAACTGGATTTAATCAATGGTTCACATGTCGTTAGGATGACCAAAAGATGCACACAATATAGTTTTCTGTCTCCGGCATAACACTTTGTGATGATGTACATCGCATGCAGAGTTAATGATTTAAAGAAATGTGATACATGTAAACACACATTGTTAGATTATACCGTGGTTCATTGATATATACTATTCACACTTTGCTAAGGATCATATCATAGATTCAACAGAAAACTATTATGTGGGGTCAAATTTGGTTTAAATACCTAAGCTTATTTTAAGCATGGATCCTAGGTTTTAGTATGTCGTTGCATATTGTAGATCCTATATGTGCTATTCACATGTGTTGTTTATTTGTCAATGACTCGTTCCATGATTTGCAAAATGGTTGATTGGTGCCATGGAAACCATTTTCATGGTTACTCATTTATCAAGTGCATAAGGTTAGATTAGAGTGACTATTTGCCTAATGAGGGGGTTACCATATTATTATTTACCCAGTTTTAAATTCAAATTTCAAGATTCAATTTCAAATTATAAATGTACGTTTGAGTAAAGTTGTGAATGTTTGTGATCCTTAGCAAAGTGTGAGTAGTATATAACACAAACATGCCAAAAGTATAAGGTGTGTGTGTCAATATTGATTATCACTGCATGTTGAAGTATGCGAAAACAATCAATAAACAAGTTTGATCTCTTTCACTTCTTAATACGTCGTTCCGTACCACAGTACCACACAGATTACAAACGCAATAACATCGTTTCACCATCATGAAGTACATACAAGGTGACTGAAGATGCGTAAAATCCAAAGATTCACATTATGATGCGGATTTAATGTCTGACTGCATCGAAATCCAAATATTACCATAGCTTGTGACACTTGCAGTAAACATGGAACAATATCATACTGTCATTTAGCAGTCATCTCGGAGTGAAAACTAGATGACTGCTAGTCAAAGTGACATTTATGGAAAATTGATAAGATGAAAAAGATCTGAACACATCTATGTAGTACCTTGAACGTGAATATTTTGTATTTATTGAGTATTTATATGACGTAAACTGAAGGATTCATGACTAGCCAAAGGAAGACTAAAATATTATCTCAATGTGTCACATTACGAATTTTTCTTTAATTCTTTTGTATTTTATGTTGCAAAAATGAAGGAGAGGTTGCACAATGGTTCGTGGTTACATTGTACTGCGCATTATCAAGGATTTACACCGTACCGAAGGATTAACCATTGCAAAGAAAGTTTGGTATTTAAAAATATTCATAGCGAAAATGCATTAGTTTTTGGTGTATGCAATTAAGGTTGTTTTGGACGTCTTTCCCTGTTGAAACGAACCAGCATTTTGTTTCTATTTCCATCCATATCATGGCAATATATTTTTGCCATGATTGTATCACAGAAAATAGGCTTCTTTACTTCAAAGACACATCTGCTTAACCCAGCTGCTGACAAATTTTCAATCAGACTGTTAAAACGCCCAAACCAAATGGATCACCTGATGCCTCTGGCGAGAATCTTAATGTGTAATTTGGTGTTTAAAAAACTCAAAGTGTTTAACTTCGTATTTCTAGGGAATTAACTCATCCTGTTGCCTTTCGCGCATATCAGAGTTCCTCCTTCGCAACAAAAGCTGTCACCGCTAGCGCAATCAGTACGCACTTCCTCTGCTTCATTCACAGATTTTCCATCGCTTTCAATATCTCTGTTTCGTCTCATGACATATGGTGATTGTGCAATTGTATGGTATGGAAGCCTTGCTGGGACATTATAAACATGGTCTGCAACATCGTATACCCAATGGGAACTACATTACGTGTATGTAAATCACATGTTTTACGTACAATGATTGCATCTGAAATACATTTATATTATTTGTGTAAGTGCAAGTTATAGTACTTCCACATATACGCAATCTTCATTGCCTAAACTCGAAATATGATTTAGTAGTTTTTGTAACAGTAAATCATGAAAGACGATCGACTTTTATGCGTATCATACTTAATACTGTTGAATGAATCATTCTTAGTACAAAGGTCTTCGTAGGAATATGACGACATATTATGATCTTGCTATTGTTATCACTCCTTGTTGGTATAGATCAGTTTGATGACAGACACTGCGAGTGGTTATGCGGAGGTATCTGTAGGCGATAAACCAGAACAGTATCAGATATTACACGCTGAGATTGTACAACCAGCGAGTGCGGACTAGAACGGATCATAAAGCACAAGAAGGTTGATTCAAACACTCTGTCACAACTACGGCATCTAGCACTGTGACGTTATTGACCATTACTACAAACTGTGCCATTTATCAATCCATAGAATCTGGTGCCAGGGGTGTAAGATCTCCCATTACCTACCATCCCGCCACCTTTACGAGTTTCCCAGAAACACTGTGGCACTACTCGTCTCCCGTAGATCGATGGTGCCCGGAGCATACAGAGATGCAGTAATTGTCAGATTTTCGAGTGATCTTTGTTCTGGTGATATTATGCCTTGGTCCTTCCTGTACATAATCAAAAGCCGAAGTCAAAAGCATGTTACAGAGATGTCAGGAACTGTCTGAGTGGCGGATAAGTGCCTGGTGAAAGAGCTGTAGGAACCATCAAGACAGGAGCAGCTTGCTGGTTACCTCTATAGCACTCCCCTGACATGTCGTCTTCACCGGGCAAGCAAGGGAAATCAGAAGGTCACGAAATATTAGGAACACGGTTTATGGCATGATAAAGAAACTAGTACTGATTGCTGGCGATAAATAGGTACTCGGTACTACTTGATCAGGGGGAAATATGTCGAGGTGTTTACCATGATGGATCTTCTTGATAATAGAAGTTATCATTTAAGCAATGTTTTACTGCGAATTTTGAAAACATTTGAAGTACATAGTTGTTTGTTATAAATGTTCAGTGACTAAGATTGTTTGTGGTGTGTCCAGGACGGGGGTTGAGGTGTGGTAGAGATTTGGCTCCCGGGGCAGTATGTAAAACCATTGTTTCCAAGTATGTTATTCCTGCCATAGTTTTCATCGCGGTGTGTTTGTTGGTTTGTTGGGTTTGATAAATGACTAAACACTGCGCACACTGTAAATGCTGCTGGGGAACCATACGTGTAGCAGAAGTATCGTACGCCTACGTGATCTCCTTGCTGGCAATCCATGACCCGTTTTTTGTGTTGTTGAATAAAAGTTTATTCTTTTACATGTTCTCAAAACGTTTTAACTAAAATCTGTGACAAACTAGTTCTTGTACTGATATTTGCCCACGTTATTTTATACAGCCTAAGTATTTTGCTGTCAATGTTTAACTCCATCTCATGACAAATTTCCTGAAATAATGCCGGTGTGACGTCAAATTTCAACTCACTCGCTTATATTTCTACATCAGGATTTCTTTCAAGTAAGCAGCCCTAGAGAGTATGGAAAGTACAATCGCCTTAGCTAAGATCGCTTTGTTGAAGAGTGACAAAGTATTAATAACGGTATCATGTTAGCTTCTTCCAAACTCTACTCAACAGCGACTATAACATAACAAAAAGAACACCATCGCAAAAAACAACACAACTATGCAACACACTCAATTTAAGTGGTGGTGTGAGACAAGATTACAATGGGTTCAGGCTCATAACGCCGACCTTTCGACCAAACTTCACGGTTGAGTGGAAAACAAATATCGGCGTCCTGAGACTAGTTTCATTTTGCCAATTAATAAAGGATTACGAGGACAATGAAGGATCAACGAGTTGTTAGAAGAGGATAATCCGGATTATGCGGATGAGAGCACACCTAATGAGAAGACGACAACAGTATATGTTTATCTCAGTTTATTTCCATACTTGAAGCACTCATCAACAAACTCAGTTGACAGAGTTTAACATTATTTTACAATGATTCACATAAGTAAATACGTGACAATTTTAATAAAGACATCGCATATCCGATGCGTATTCATGATACATATAGCAGACATTTTTCCACAGAGATTGATCCACAGATTTTAACCAAAAATGCAACAGGTGGAGTGCTGAATCAGCAAACTGTTTCACGGACAGTGTTCCTTGCCTGAGCTGGTGACGGATGTCATCCAGTCGTCGCTCCAAGTCCCTGTATTTCTTGTTCTTGGACGGACGCTTCTGGCCAGCAGCGTACTGGACCATCTTGTTTTCCGTGTTCGTCTGTTCTCGTGACAGGAACGGCACGATCTCGAAGATGTTTGGGTGAGCCTTGCCGACGTATCTCTTCAGACGTAAATGCCACCCTTCCAGGTGGTTGTTGGTTCTTATCCCATCTGAGTTGTGGTGGTTCCATATCGTTCCACTGCGATATGTTTACCTAATGCGACGAGTTCACCTTATCAAAACATCTAGAGTAGATTATCCGGAACCCTAATTACGCCTAATCAGAACATAACCTTCATAGGAAACCGCAGGTCGGCGTCCTGAGACTAGTGGAAAATCGAAAGGTCGGCGTCCTGAGACGACACCTTACAATGGCCCCCAGGTGCTGGAGTACCGGATTATATTGAACTATGAACACAACACTTAGCTGGATCTGTTAACAGTCGAGATATTTTGTATCGAGCCTACAAGATGTTTCAAAATAAACATAAAAATACAGTTGAAATTCCTATATGCGTTTCTTATTTGGGAGAGTATATATATAACATACAAATAGAGATTGTCACAATCAATTCACAACATCAATGCCTGAAATAGCTGTGGGCACAGGTGGACCATTCGTGTAAGACACCGTGATTTCCCATTCAGAGTTCACTAGTTGGGGCGGTGGGGTAGCATAGTGGTTAAAACGTTCGCCCCGTCACGCCGAAGACCCGGGGTCGATTCCCCACATGGGTACAATGTGTGAAGCTCATTTCTGGTGTCCTCCTCCCTGATATTGCTGGAATATTGCTAAAAGCTGCGTAAAACTAAACTCACTCACTCATGAAATAGTTGTTAGTTCAGCTGTAGAATCTGACTAATACGTTTGCTTTCATGCTAGTTGGTGTACCATTCCGTGTGAAGCATCAAATGAATGAATAAGAATAGATTAATTCGCCTTTCACAAACGGATAACATCAACAGAAGGTACTTTGAAGTGGGGTACAATGTTAGTGAATGTTGGTAATCATCGTTCGATGAAAGTCAACCATAGAATTTATATTTGTTTGTTGATAAGGAATTGAGGTCTGTTTTACTGTAAATTGCGCTTTTCATTTTCTGCCTGCAATGATCGATCGACGAGAATGCAATATCACAATGTGAAGAGAAGGAAAAGTTCACAGTATAGGCAAACAGTTTACACGTTGAACAGAACGTTAAGCTCTTTGTGATCCTTCTCTTCAACCTTTGTGTTGAAAGCCTTTCCTAATTTTTACATAGGTTTTGTATTTGGTATTGGAGTATGCTGCATGTACGTGTTCACGTGGTTCATTTATATTAATGCTAGAAGTCAGTTCAAAATGACATATGTACTGGCGTCGTTTATCATATCAAAGAGACAAATACATTTCTTATTAATTTCTTTGGTATACAATCGATACTGTACTTTTTAAATATCTTTTTATCATTTTTTAAATCAAATCAACTCGTTGTTGTAACCTATTATTCAGGTATATATGTGGCAGGTTCAAATGAATATGACAATGATGTATGACAAAAGCGGTATGACATTATTGATCAGTGATAAGAAAGTGTTTCAAGATTAACGATCTTTGAACTAATCTGTTCTGACATGGTAAATACATATATTGTACAAACCTTTGTAGAAGTACTTGTCGACCCGTGTAGACCCGGGTAAGAACTGGTCTTCAGCAACCCATGGTTGTCGTAGGAGGCGACTAACGGGACAGTGTTGATCACTGGATTGTCCGGTCCAGACTCGATTATTTACAGAATGCCGCCTTATGCATGTAGTTAGAATATTGCTGAGTGCGGCGTTAAACAACAAACAAACGAGAAGTATCTGTCACTTTATAACCGAGGCACGTCCTACCTTAGCTATGCGGACAACAGTCATATATACAAGTATTAGCCATGATGGTTTCGAAACGTATGAAGTGCCTTCCCTTGTGTCCCTTCTATTCCCCTAATGACGTAACACTGATGGTTGATGATAGAGACTGATGTCATAATGTCGCCGCTACACAGTTAAGAGGCGACATGATGGTCTGAGTGACCCAGTGACCAGGGCATAACAATGTAACTTCGCCATGAAGGAAACACAACAGCAACATGCAAAGTTTGTTGCCATAACCGCATCAGATTCAATGGACATTTTGTGGATCATAACTGAAGTGAGAGAGACATGTGGAAATATTAATAGCCTTGTTCTTTATTGTGTAATCCAATATAAAAATAACGTCAGCATTATACAGTGTTCATTATCATTCCATCCGCTATATGGGCAACACAGCGATGAAAATGTAATTAATAATACAATGAAAACATGTGTTAATCATTTAAAAAGCTTTATTAATTAGAATTAGGATACTATGTACTATATCAAGAACTACGTTTGTTTTGGGATGCTAATGAAAGCAACACTGGTGGTGCGCTGCTCAGTTCCGCACAGTTGGGGAAATTCATCGTTAACACATCACTGGCCAAAACGATGTCTTATTACCGATTTTAACTTTTGCTAAAACGGTTTTTGATCGGCGTTACGCCACGTAAAACCCAAACGTGTTATGATTTTGATTGTGGTCGATATTTTTACGTTTGGGGTGTCCGTGACAGAAATGATATTCCATGCAAATTCCTCTTCTTAATTATATCATGTGTTCCCGTGTTTCCCTGAGGTGAACACTTGCCTTACCTTTGCATGTGATTTGGACTGGTTCCTCTGATGGAGCAGACTATGCTCAACGTTTCACTGATACTGACTGAACACATCTGTCAGTCACGGAGGCATACACTGACTCAGGCGCCACGATAATCGCCGAGCTCAAATGAAACGGAAAATATAGGGTTCTGTGAATATAAATTTAGTAAATATAGGGCTATGTGAATATAGTAAATATAGGGTTCTGTGAATATAGTAAATATAGGGTTCTGTGAATATAGTAAAATATAGGGTTCTGTGATTATAGTGAATATAGTGTTCTGTGATAATAGTAAATATAGGGTTCTGTGAATATAGTGAATATAAGGTTCTGTGAATATAGTAAATATAGGGTTATGTGAATATAGTGAATATAGGGTTCTGTGATTATAGTAAATATAAGGTTCTGTGAATATAGTAAATATAGGGTTATGTGAATATAGTAAATATAGGGTTATGTGAATATAGTAAATAGAGGGTTCTGTGATAATAGTAAATAGAGGGTTCTGTGATAATAGTAAATATAAGGTTCTGTGAATATAGTAAGTATAGGGTTATGTGAATATAGTAAATATAGGGTTCTGTGAATATAGTAAATAGAGGGTTCTGTGATAATAGTAAATAGAGGGTTCTGTGATAATAGTAAATATAAGGTTCTGTGAATATAGTAAATATAGGGTTCTGTGAATATAGTAAATATAGGGTTCTGTGAATATAGTAAATATAGGGTTCTGTGAATATAGTAAATATAGGGTTCTGTGAATATAGTAAATATAGGGTTCTGTGAATATAGTAAATATAAGGTTCTGTGAATATAGTAAATATAGGGTTCTGTGAATATAGTAAATATAGGGTTCTGTGAATATAGTAAATAGAGGGTTCTGTGAATGGCTACCCCAAGCCAGTATGTTTTCGTGTTGTGGTAATGCGGCCCTGGGCAGTGGCTGACCATCAGTGACATATTGTCACAAGGCCCAAAAGAAATGCATTGCAACAGCACTGGTGACGTCACACATAAGTCTTTATAAAGAGATCTTAAATTAAATGATTTCGCAATTCATCTTCTTAAGTCTTGTGGATTCTACTTGACAGGCATACACAAGAACGGAAGGATGATGGCATGATTCATCAGTTCCGCGAAGACTGATTAAGTACTGAAATGATAAAGTCTACTTAGGTCGGTGCTATTGGGGGATGCGGTATTGAGCTGCACCAGATTAATGTGTTTTATCAGTTGTATGGAGAATGCCCTTTCTTCATAACACAATATGTCTCAACAACGGTGCTTATTTCGTTTATATTGCTGGTTTATATTTACTGTAGAAATCTACAGGGACTACAATCTGTTTGTTTTCATTTGTCGTGTAGTTAAGTGTGTTGTGCCTTTCTCTGACATCTGGCACGTCAGTGGGAACAGCTGCAGACCACGACTCTCGGACACTACGCATAAGGGAAGCACCAGTGCCGTGGGGATGGCCCAACAACCCATGCTTGCCGTACGTAGAGACTGAATGGATCAGATGGTCAGGCTCGGGGACTCGGTTCATTGCTTGCTATTGCACATTGAAGCTCAGGGCGCAATGACATATTTGTTTGTCTGGTCCAGATTCGATCATGTACATCCCACCACCATACAGATGTAATATGGTTGGGTGCAACATTAAACAGAAATAAACAACGTACCCTAAAACAACAGGGAATATTCGAAAATAACATATGAATACAGATATTGGCGGTGTAAGGGTGCTTACTGTCATGACCATGTTAACCATTATCACAACATTTGTTTATACGGCGTGGCATGGGACCTATCAACCTTCCAATGACATATCCACACTTGTGTCTGGTCCAGCGTACAGGTCTCCTGACATACTTTATGTCCAGTGATCCATGGGGGGTGGTCAGGACTGGATACAGCGCGTTGGTGATGTGTTAATGCTGGGGAGGCCAAGGTAGACACGAGCCTTATCGACCTCAAAGAGAAAACAGAACAACTATTTGTGCCAGTAGGGTGTGTTGGTAGTACTGTTCAGTGACCCTTCCAAGGAATCAGTGGCGTTCTGGTTGCCACATCTATATCGCTTTAGACTCACCCCAAAACCCCTTATATTGCCGCATGTTTATGTTCGCATGACGTTCGTAAGGCCCAACCACGCCCAGAATGTCCAGTGTGAAACTGGACTTATCTAAACATGAGAATTACGTCCAGTGTCTAAGCTCTTAACCCCACTGGCGTCTGGCAAGACTGTGATGATTTGCTCACGATGCTGCGACACGTTGAGGAGCATTCAGCATGGAGACCATCTTTAATCGTGCTTGTGTAACTTCAGTTTCCTTACGCAAGCAAACAGCTCTTTACCCTGCACTTTTGTTGTTGACCTAGGGTGCCTAGCGGGACTCTTCAAACTGCTGGTTGGGCTCGACTTTCTAAAACCTGCTTTCTGATTAATTTACCCACACGCACAAACTTTGATGTTTGTTGACCTAGGTGTGCCTAGTGCGGGACTGTTCTCTGGCAGGACAGTTCTATCTCTGGCAGTTATTGTTCAAAGCTGATCTATCTCCTGACCACCATAACCTTTTGTAATTCATGATCGATTCCCTATTGCTTTGAGGGTATAAATAAAACAATCCATTTTGACTTCCTTTGATATTCTCGTTGAAACTGTCATTTATTAGGTTTTTGAATGGTATTTAGAAGTGATAGGGTGAGAATTTCTGGATGTCAGTTTCTGTAATATGTGGTACAGACCGGTGCCAGTTCTATTGGGCCACCTGACGTAATTTCCATAGACTTACATGTTAGTTAAGTGTAACATGAATAATTTCATGAAATTAATTTTTGTAAGATCCAAGTCATTTTTTGCACATTTGTGAGGAATCATCTTACCTACAATCACATAATTTCTGGTTAATGTTCAGTTTCTTATTTATCGAATGGAAACAAGTTTATCAACATATGTACAGTGCCGTGAACTCCTTTAGCATGGCGGCCTATGGGATTGTGCATTGTGGAACCATACCTAAGTTGATAAATGTGATGTCATTAGTTAAACAGTGGTCGGGAAACTGAACTGAAATTATGTACGCAGAGAAGATATGATTTCACATTTGCCTGCCAAAGTTTACAAAGATCCATCCTAAACTCACTTCATGACAATTATCTATGCTACACTGAAATAACATGTAAGTCTATGGAAATTATGTTAAGTGGCCCAATATAACTGGCACGGGTCTGTACATATATTCTTAATCCTTTATGAGGTCTGGGATTAAGAATATACTCCAAAACATATGCACCGAAACGTCTTGCCCCTGAAAATACAGAAGACACTTTCACCCTTTCTGACGTTTGTTTTTATCCCGCATAGGTGCAACTATTCACTACTTAGATTTTACGTCGCTACTACCAGAAATCTCACACATTTTCACCTTTTGGTTTTCTTCCGTAATTTCAAATTGGCAGTCATGTCTAAATGTGTTGATCGAAGCTTTACCTGACACCTGTCCTTTACATATTTACAGTTACTTATGAGTTCCTTGGCACACGAAGACAATATGAATTCGTTTTTTCAGTGAATCCGTTTCATGTTTATACTTGCAGCTGGTATGCTTAAACATCTGAAGGACTCACTGAAAAATGACTTGACAACGTGTCTTCTAGTGTGAAGTGTTAGTTCTATACAGCTATCGCAGCACGGTTGCAGCGCCGATAACACTCTTGACTGAATTCCGGAAAAGTGTAAAGGTCATGGTTACGTCTACTTGCCAACCATTTCATCCCTCAAGCCACATATCTACACTGATCAGGATGATACATCCATTTTTCTATAAATAATGCATTATCATTAACATTATGCAGTAACAATACACTGACATTTCGAGAGGGCAGTAGGAACAAAGCAAGTTTAGATGGGACCTTCACAACGTTTGTATAATGCATGGTGTCCTACAGTGTGTAGGGTAACCCCGGGCCACTACAGGTGTAGCCATCAATATACACACTTTCTCCAGCTTGGAGGCTACATAGTTGCTGATGACTCTCGAATTAACACTTCTATTCAAGTAGATAATGTGTGGCCATATGCCTTATTGTAACCTGACTGCATGGCTCTGAGTTGATGTATTAAGCTTTACGCTGATGGGACACTGGTGAGCATCTCATAAATATCATAACACACGATGGTCGTAATTGTTTCCCAGGTCACATATACAGGGCTCATTGTATACAGCTGATACACAATATCGGCTTCCATACTTTATCAGCATTTGCCAAAATCCCAATGGACGCTCGTGAGTGAATCTTAATATGTATAGAGCGCATCAGATTTAAATCACCTTTACACAAAAACATCATCAGAAGAAATTAGGATTACACTTAAAATATCAAAGGACGATCGCTATTATATATTATGTTTATATGACACCGACATTTCTACTGTTGTCCTATCAGCGTCTCCCAATGCTCCTGACGCAATGCGGTATAGTGAGAGAGGCGGGCAATGAGGTCAGTGGATGTAGGCCACTTCCTCTTCCCTTGGCAGGAGAAGCTTAAACAGCACATAAATACTCTCGAAATACACTGCAATACTTTCTGACAGACATGAATAAACATATCATATTAGCCTGTTGTTGTCCTACCTAACACAGTAGAAGCTAAGTACACGCCTAAGTCCTCATGTGAATGTACATCAGCATTCCATGACTTGTACCCTGCAGGTCTAACCAAGGTACGTACAGGATGAGACTATGCCGAAGCGCCGAGTGTCTACGTTAACGAGGGCAGTATCCACTTCAAAGATCGTTTAATGTAATAGACCTAAAGGTTTCTGAAATTTTCTTTCTTGCAAACTGTGAAAGCATTGCCACTACTGAGATGAAACACTCGTCCTTGTTATGGACGAAGAGTCATATGGTATGTATAATGGTCCCCACCAGTCTAAAGAGGTCAGCTGTTTGTAAAATCGTAGATAATATTTGCTCAATTCATGGCAAGTCATCCAAAAGGTTACACTGATATGTATGGTCAACTGAAGTGTAAACTAAATTGTTTTTTCTTGGTTCGGTTTTCAAGGAAACAATTTGGGATTCACTTTTAATATGATATACTGTTAATAGATTTCAACTAGACGTACACAGCGTCTATACAATAAGCTAATGGATAGTAAACACAGTTTCATTTCATGTAAAATACAAATGCTTGGTTCTTAGTAAGCAGTAAGGAATAAACTAATATTGTCTTCGGAGTTTATTCCGCTTAAACCTAAAATCATACATATTGGCGCCGTAGTTTCGTAACTCTTTCACCCGAACAGTTCACTATCAATATTGGCGTTCTACATCTAGAATGCACGACATGCACTATATCCACATGGTCTACATACATACATACATACCAACATACATACATACCAACATACCAACATACATTCATACATACATACATACATACATACATACATACATACATACATACATACATACATACATACATACATACATACATACATACATACATACATACATACATACATACATACATACATACATACATACATACATACATACATACATTTGTATAGCGGCGATATCCAGTACAATTGCTCAAAGGGGTTTTGTTTTCCCTCGATCATTGGATGTCCATCACAACGGCACATCGTATTTTTCAGTCTCAACACCCTGGGGATCATACAACTCTTGCTGCCTACTAGGTGCACGGAGTTAATGTGGCTTTTCCATCCTTACGAGGTACCCATTCACAGCTGGGTGGACTGGGACACATAGTCACAGTACTTTGTCCAAGTTTACTGCACGTTGCTGTACCCGCAACTAGGTGTTTGCCACCATCTGGTCATCTACCAACGGATTCGTGGGCTCTTTTAAGTGGACAGGGTTGTGTGGCGATGTTAGGCGAAAGTTTTTTTGGGCGATGTCTTTGTTACTCAAAAGTACATTTTCCGAATCTTCCACTTTAAATGAAAGTGACATTATTGAGACATTGAGAGCTTCTGAATGGAAGTGTTTCAAGTATCAATTTTAATATTACAAAAATCATGTAGATACAGTTGGAAATAGATGAGGTATTGCTGCGTGAGTTGCAAAACCTAGAAAGGGCATTTGAGCAAATGAATAGTTCAGCAGATGACGAAGTGATGATTACTTCTCTGCAGAGGGAAAAGGAAATTGATCAAACAACTACCTAACGTTTTGGCAAACCTCTGTCAGTTTCTGAATATCAAAGCTTGGAAGATTTTACAAAAATAAAACAGAAAAGAAAAGCCCGCGGGAAGGTGAAGATTTTCGATTCATGGCAACGTGAAAGGGATGCAGAGATTCATTCGCCAAAGTCCTCGGAATGTTCACCTAACCACCAAATTTACTTTTAGAGGTTTGGGAATTATTTTAGACGCTCAAATAAAAGGCTCGTATAGGCATGCGCAGACGGTGAGCTAACGTCATCACACCATGCTTTGTGGGACATCTCGGACAAATTGCTTAAAACCGTGTTTTATTTGAATGGGATAAACGTTTTTACGAGGGTGAGAGAAACATCGTGCTCTTAAACTAGGTGAATTTTTAAACCTCCGTGTTATTACAAGACACAATAAAAATAATTAGTAAACTCTAAAGGGGTTTGAAAAACGAAACATGAAACATAAAATGTTTTCCGCTAAGGTCATTCCGGTAGCTGCATTGATGAGAACCCTGTCTTTTGTCCAGAAAGACTTCATCAAAAGTACATGTCATTGAGATGAGTGAATAACAATTAAATTATCTTTGTGACTAAATTAGACATTGATATCGTTTAACAACTATAGTTTTGTAAAACTGTGACGATGGCCACAATGCACCTTGTATGAAATATTTACATTTTGATTGTAGGCCAGTGGCCAGTAGGCCTTCGAACTCTGCTGCTCCCAAAAGGGAGATTGTATGCACGCAACTAACCCCTCCCCAAGGGCCACATGGTCACGTGACTGTAGGACAGCGGTTTTGATGAGCAGCTGATTGCCGGTCACATGCCAGGTGGACATTTTTTCTAGCGTAGGCACAGGGGTAGCTGCATTTGAAATACTCATACACTGAACAACAACATACAAGATCAATTTGATTCGATGACTTGTTTACAAATAGGTACTGTAAATATCGGATATGTGTGTGTTGTATTAAAGGGTTAATAAACACTCACAAGGGCGGCGAGGGAACCTAGTGGTTAAAGTGTTCGCTCGTCTCGTCGAATGTCCTTGCTCGATTTCCCACATGGGCACAATGTGTAAAGCCGTGATATTGCTGGAATATTGCTAAAGGCGACGTTAAGCCCAACTAGTTCGCTAATAACCACTTCTATCAAAATACCAGTGATTAAGATGGAGGTAAAAAATGTATTGAATATTATTCGCTATATACAATGCAGGTACAAGAGAACAAGCGAGGGCATGTTAAAGATTGTCGACGATGTTGTCCAGCGGAAAAGACCAGCAACTGCCACGTCGGCAACTAGCTCGACACCAACACCTGACGTCTCAGACACCGCTGACCTCAAGAGACGTCAAGACACCTAATGTACGAATGTCTAATACTGCGCACTTCGTTGTGGAACGAAGCTCCGGTGGAGTAAAGTTTGACCTGTAATGTGAGGTTGACAATATTGTTAGTTTTTGTTTATGTATGTCAGTAATGGGGGCTCTACTGTCTTGATTCATCGCCAGGAGCTAGTTAATTATACTGTAAATCCTAAAAAATGCGATATAATAATAAAATACAAACTCAAACCCGGGGTACAAACTCATTCATCCTGGGATACCAACTCAAAACATTTAACCTTAGATACCAACTCAAAGCATTCAACCTGGGATACGAACTAAAAACATTCAACCTGGGATACCAACTCAAAACATTCAACCTGGGATACCAACTCAAAACATTCAACCTGGGATACCAACTCAAAACATTCACCTTAGGATACCAACTCAAAACATTCATCTTGGGATACCAACTCAAAACATTCAACTTGGGATACCAACTCAAAACATTCAACATGGGATACCAACTCAAAACATTCAACCTGGGGCACCAACTCAAAACATTCAACGATGGGATACCAACTCAAAACATTCAACTTGGGATACCAACTCAAAACATCCAACCATGGGATACCAACTCAAAACATTCAACCTGGGATACGAACTAAAAACATTCAACCTGGGATACCAACTCAAAACATTCAACCTGGGATACCAACTCAAAACATTCAACTTTGGATACCAACTCAAAACATTCAACCTGGGATACCAACTCAAAACATTCAATTTGGGATACCAACTCAAAACATTCAACATGGGATACCAACTCAAAACATTCAACGATGGGATACCAACTCAAAACATTCAACATGGGATACCAACTCAAAACATTCAACCTGGGATACCAACTCAAAACATTCAACGATGGGATACCAACTCAAAACATTCAACATGGGATACCAACTCAAAACATTCAACGATGGGATACCAACTCAAAACATTCAACCATGGGATACCAACTCAAACATTCAACTTGGGATACCAACTCAAAACATTCAATATGGGATACCAACTCAAAACATTCAACCATGGGATACCAACTCAAAACATTCAACTTGGGATACCAACTCAAAACATTCAATATGGGATACCAACTCAAAACATTCAACCATGGGATACCAACTCAAAACATTCAACTTGGGATACCAACTCAAAACATTCAACATGGGATACCAACTCAAAACATTCAATTTGGGATACCAACTCAAAACATTCAACATGGGATACCAACTCAAAACATTCAACGATGGGATACCAACTCAAAACATTCAACATGGGATACCAACTCAAAACATTCAACCTGGGATACCAACTCAAAACATTCAACGATGGGATACCAACTCAAAACATTCAACATGGGATACCAACTCAAAACATTCAACGATGGGATACCAACTCAAAACATTCAACCATGGGATACCAACTCAAACATTCAACCTGGGATACCAACTCAAAACATTCAACCTGGGATACCAAGTCAAAACATTGAACCTGGGATACCAACTCAAAACATTCAACCTGGGATACCAACTCAAAACATTCAATCTGGGATACCAACTCAAAACATTCAACCTGGGGTACCAACTCAAAACATTCAACCATGGGATACCAACTCAAAACATTCAACTTTGGATACCAACTCAAAACATTCAACTTGGGGTACAGACACCTTCGTGGTTAATCGTCACGAATCTGCGTACATTATAAGTTGGAGGGTATATCATGTATACCTACACAAATATAACCTGTTAGGACCAAGATGTTTTAAAGTATCTCAATATCGCAAACATTACGATCAGAAGATACACATAACAGAGATATTTCTCATGATATGTATAAAGCGAATAAATGCAACTGTTAATGTAACTGGAGTTAGAGTAAAGCCGGGTATATGAAGTATAGGATATACACCGGGCACTCTAATATACCTACATGTGGAGCATGGCCTGACAGATTATCTATGGACTGTCCACTCACCTCGTAAAGCAGGATTTAAACGGTCAGGTCGACTGGACGCCGACCCTTCTTGCTTATTCTGTGTAAGCCGCGGCACCAGCCATGCCCATCCTTGTTGGAATCAATGATCAAAGCCATGACAGAAAGTACAGATAACTAGGAAACGTAATCACACGCCTACACTTAACATACAAATAGCTATCAAATACTGGGTTTCTCCTTTGGGTTAAATAAGCAATCTTTTCCTCTTCAAGTCGCCACCTACGCCAGTCTACAGGCAACGGCCAGTCTGTGGGTAGAGGGACCTCTCCCCAACAGACTCCGGCTATCTATGTGCGATCTGTCACCCAGGTCATGTTGTGTGGAACGTGCCTGGGAATGCGTGTCTTCCTCATCGTTAGAGTAAACGCTGCACATGCCTACAGAACATAACGAAGGAGCCAAATCAATTTGTAGGATGGTGGGATGGACTAAAGATCGTTTATTGCACATTGCTATTCGGCTTTTACTGTTTTGAACGGAAGCATTATCGAAATTCGACAACATTGTTAATTGTATTAATTCACAATCTATGTAAAGTGACGACGGCCGATTAAAGTTATTTACTGGTACCAGAAACTTATATACCGACTTGACCTTAGAGGCCAATTAACAATTAATAAGACAACACACTTACACTTGTTCTATATGCGCATCATGACATGCTAGTTACGAAAGTGAGTGAGTTTAGTTTTACGCCGCTTCTAGCACTATTCCAGCAATATCACGGCGGGGGACACCAGAAATGGGCTTCACACGTTGTACCCATGTGGGGAATCGAACCAGGATCTTCGGCGTGACGAGCGAACGCTTTAACTACCAGGCTACCCCACGGCCCCTCAGTAAAGTTAGGCCCCATACCTCTGTACAGAGACACAATGTAAGGAAACAAGCCTTTACATGCCGCTGCAGCCAGTCGGTTGACTGAGCAAGGAGGAAACATCTTGAGAAGAGGATGCTGAATATAAGGTATAACGGCATATTGATGAAATTGTGCGTACACCACTGCAACACCTTCACACAAACGAAATGATATGCCTCACTGAGTGTACAGTCGGTAACTTAATGAAACAACAGACTGAGGTGATAGCGTGCATCTTAAGTTCACCTAGTCCAATGTACTAATTCGCTGAAACTTCTATCTGTGTCCTGGCTCTCTCATCATATTCACAGTCACAGAATTAAATCTGGAGGTATATCCCCTAGTGAGAAGCAATGTTGGTAAAAACTAAACAACAAAAACAACTCCATGCGCAACGTACTGAAATTAAACACGGAAGGGTCGACGTTTGACGACCTAACACTGGTTTACAGCGTGACCACAAGTCGGACAGACTCGACTTCAGCCGCGTGGCCGTTGCAGCAGGCGAGGGGCCTATGTACAACAACTGACATTTACACGCTGAGTATTTCTGGCTTGAAGAATGATTGCCGCCTAGTAGAACATCAGAGTCGGATCTAATCGATCATATCACGAGCAAGCCCAGCTTGGGCGAGAACATCGTAGCGAGCGCGGAGGAGAAAAACTCGTCTCAGTGGAATGGAATTAGGTGCGCGAAAGGACTTACGTGATTTGACAACTCTTGACGTAAAATAGCTCCCAAGTAAGACTTTCTGTTCAGGTAAGATATTTAATGTGTCTTCAAAACTTCTTTAGTTAAGAAGTTTTAAAAACTATATTCTCCATGAGCGGTTTTATGTTTTCTAAACATTTTAGAGTTTCAGTAAGTTTTTCACCAGTTTCAATGTGAAGTTGAAAACGATGCTATTGGTTTGTACCTTAACGCTGCAGTCACCACTATTCCGGCTATATAACGGTGGTCTGAAAATAGATCGTGTCTGGACCAGGCAAGAAAACAGCCATGTCTATGTTTATCTTTAATATTTGAACAAATAGAAGGGATATAACTACGACGTATTGCAGACTCCTATTTGAATAGGTTCATGTGTTTACCAGTATGTGTGTGTGCAAAGTATTTCAGTACTAAGAATCAGGACATTGAACTCTTAGAATAAGACACTGTCTTCGGAACCTGCCGATTTTTAAAGTTTTGAATCCATTTTACTTAAGGTGAATATGAACCCATTTCTGGGGTCCCCCGCCGTGATATTGCTGGAATATTGCTAAAAGCGGCGTAAAACTAAACTCACTCACTCTCTAAACAGAATATGAATTTAAAAATTCGGCATATTTCATATTTTTGGAAACTTGCGACTTAAACATACTTCGAATTAAATAATATTATTTCTTCATTATTTGCCTGACAAACACGCAGAGCTTGACTTAGCCGATGAAACGGCTACATGTCTTCAGAGTACAAAAGATCTGCTTTTATGGAAGAATTCCTATATCGCTTGTGGGCTTTATGAACTAGTTTGGTGAATAGATATAGTTAATAGATCATGTATCTTCAAGTTTCTTAGTTTCATGGCAACACGGCCTTCGTAAAACAAGTATTAACTGACTTGTGCAGTAGTGTATGTGTCCCTCTTCTCCCGAATCCTTGATGTCTTTGTTTGAGTTAATGATTTGTTAACTACACAAATAAAGACTTGACTATGCCCAAATGTTGTCCATTTATTCATATTATTCACTTACAATACTTGTACTACCTACACAGTGGCATCTGCGGATGCCGAAAACCAGAAAAAAAACCCGTAACATTGTAATACTGTAGTATGTCATTAAAAACATCAATAATAACTGAAATTTTGCAAGATCCATATTGGAAGTATTTATTGTAAAATGTAAAGCTGTATGTGTGTTTATTTATCAATTTAAAGAGAAGTAAACTGTAATTAATTGAATATAATGTTCAAATTAAAAAATACTGCCCGTCCTTGAATGGAAAATAGAATGTTTACAACATGTTTCTGAAGACATGTGTGCCGTTATCAATATCTGACTAAATCAACTCGGGGCAAACCACCGCCATGTCCTTGGTATTAACAATACAGATGATAAGGTTGATGCGTAGGATATGTTTTGTTTCTGTCTGTTTTGGCTATAAGCGATGCCAGAATTACTACATCTAATTATAAGCCATTGGCTTCAACTTGACTATCGCAGACCATTTGTTTAGCCATTAGCTTTGTGACATAAATATAAAAACCTTTGAGCAGGTTGTCTGCAAAATAAGATATTTTATGAAGGTAACATTACAACCTGTCCCAGTGCACCGACCTTTGTACAGCCTGAATTCGCACCTCTAATTAGGTACCATGCTGTAAGGAATTGTTGTACATCCAATAGAACCCCCATCCATTATTCCCCAACATGGCCGAGGGCGAGATTGTTCCGAATATGACAAAGTCATCACGTTGTAGTTGTAACGGTATTACGTTTTGGGAATCACATTAGTCAATATGTATGATGAACACCTGGTCATCACATTAGTCAATATGTATGATGAACACCTGGTCATCGCATTAGTCAATATGTATGATGAACACCTGGTCATCACATTAGTCAATATGTATGATGAACACCCTGTCATCACATTAGTCAGTATGTATGATGAACACCCTGTCATCACATTAGTCAATATGTATGATGAACACCTGGTCATCACATTAGTCAATATATGTCATCATGATGACACCTGGTCATCACATTAGTCAATATGTATGATGAACACCTGGTCATCACATTAGTCAATATGTATGATGAACACCTGGTCATCACATTAGTCAATATGTATGATGAACACCTGGTCATCACATTAGTCAATATGTATGATGAACACCTGGTCATCACATTAGTCAATATGGATGATGAACACCTGGTCATCACATTAGTTAATATGTATGATGAACACCTGGTCATCACATTAATCTTTTTGTTCACCACCAGCAAGTGGTCAATATGTATGAAGAATACTGGCCATGACAAAATCTACCTGTTCACCACCAGCAAGTGGTCAATATGTATGATGAATACTGGCCATGACATAAATCTTCTTGTATGCCACCCGCAAGTGGTCATCACATATGTCTTCTTGTTCACAAGCCGATGAATACTGGTCATGACATTAGTCTTCTTGTTCACCAAAGTGGTCCACATATGCAAGTGGTCATCACATATGATGAATACTGGTCATCACATTAGTCTTCTTCTTCACCACCGGCAAGTGGCCATCACATATGATGAATACAGGTCATGACATAAATCTTCTTGTTCACCACCCGCAAGTGGTCATACTGGCCATGACATAAATCTTCTTGTACGTCACCCGCAAGTGGTCATCACATATGATGAATACTGGTCATGACATAAATCTTCTTGTACGTCACCCGCAAGTGGTCATCACATATGATGAAGACTGGTCATCACATAAATCTTCTTGTACGTCACCCGCAAGTGGTCATCACATATTATGAATACTGGCCATCACATTAGTCTTCTTGTTTACCACCCGCAAGTGGTCATCACATATGGTGAATACTGGTCATCACATTAGTCTTCTTGTTTACCACCAGAAAGTGGTCAATATGTATGATGAAAACTGGCCATGACATAAATCTTCCTGTACACCACCAGCAAGTGGTCAATATTTATGGTGAATACTGGTAATCACATTAGTCTTCTTGTTGACCACCCGCAAGTGGTCATCACATATGATGAATACTAGCCATGACATAAATCTTCCTGTACACCACCAGCAAGTGGTCAATATTTATGGTGAATACTGGTAATCACATTAGTCTTCTTGTTCACCACCCGCAAGTGGTCTTCACATATAATGAATATTGGTCATCACATTAGTCTCCTTGCTCACCACCCGCAAGTGGTCTTCACATATAAAGAATACTGGTCATCTCCTAAATTTTCTTGTTCACCACCAGCAAGTGATCATCACATATAATGAATACCGGTCATCACATTAGTCTTCTTGTACGTCACCCGCAAGTGGTCATCACATATGATGAATACTGGCCATGACATACAACTTCTTGTACGTCACTCGCAAGTGGTCATCACATATGATGAATACTGGTCATCACATTAGTCTTCTTGTTCACCATCCGCAAGTGGTCATCACATATGATGAATACTGGTCATCACATTAGTCTTCTTGTACGTCACCCACAAGTGGTCATCACATATGATGAATACTGGTCATGACATAAATCTTCTTGTACGTCACCCACAAGTGGTCATCACATATGATGAACACTGGTCATCACATTAGTCTTCTTGTACGTCACTCGCAAGTGGTCATCACATATGATGAATATTGGTTATATCATTAATCTTTTTGTTCACCACCAGCAAGTGGTCATCACATATGATGAATACTGGTCATCACATTAGTCTTCTTGTTTACCACCAGCAAGTGGTCAATATGTATGATGAATACTGACCATGACATAAATCTTCTTGTTCACCCCCAGCAAATGGTCAATATTTACGATGAATACTGGTAATCTCATTAGTCTTCTTGTTCACCAACCGCAAGTGGTCATCACATATGATGAATACTGGTCATCACATTAGTCTTCTTGTACGTCACTCGCAAGTGGTCATCACATATGATGAATATTGGTCATCTCATTAATCTTCTTGTTCACAAGCCGCAAGTGGTCATCACATGTGATGAATACTGGTCATCATATGAGTCTTCTTGTACGTCACCCGCAAGTGGTCATCACATATGATGAATACTGGCCATGACATACATCTTCTTGTACGTCACTCTGAAGTGGTCATCACATATGATGAATACTGGTCATCACATTAGTCTTCTTGTTCACCACCCGCAAGTGGTCATCACATATGATGAATACTGGTCATCACATAAATCTTCTTGTACGTCACCCGCAAGTGGTCATCACATATTATGAATACTGGCCATCACATTAGTCTTCTTGTTTACCACCCGCAAGTGGTCATCACATATGGTGAATACTGGTCATCACATTAGTCTTCTTGTTTACCACCAGAAAGTGGTCAATATGTATGATGAAAACTGGCCATGACATAAATCTTCCTGTACACCACCAGCAAGTGGTCAATATTTATGGTGAATACTGGTAATCACATTAGTCTTCTTGTTGACCACCCGCAAGTGGTCATCACATATGATGAATACTAGCCATGACATAAATCTTCCTGTACACCACCAGCAAGTGGTCAATATTTATGGTGAATACTGGTAATCACATTAGTCTTCTTGTTCACCACCCGCAAGTGGTCTTCACATATAATGAATATTGGTCATCACATTAGTCTCCTTGCTCACCACCCGCAAGTGGTCTTCACATATAAAGAATACTGGTCATCTCCTAAATTTTCTTGTTCACCACCAGCAAGTGATCATCACATATAATGAATACCGGTCATCACATTAGTCTTCTTGTACGTCACCCGCAAGTGGTCATCACATATGATGAATACTGGCCATGACATACAACTTCTTGTACGTCACTCGCAAGTGGTCATCACATATGATGAATACTGGTCATCACATTAGTCTTCTTGTTCACCATCCGCAAGTGGTCATCACATATGATGAATACTGGTCATCACATTAGTCTTCTTGTACGTCACCCGCAAGTGGTCATCACATATGATGAATACTGGTCATGACATAAATCTTCTTGTACGTCACCCACAAGTGGTCATCACATATGATGAATACTGGTCATCACATTAGTCTTCTTGTACGTCACTCGCAAGTGGTCATCACATATGATGAATATTGGTTATATCATTAATCTTTTTGTTCACCACCAGCAAGTGGTCATCACATATGATGAATACTGGTCATCACATTAGTCTTCTTGTTTACCACCAGCAAGTGGTCAATATGTATGATGAATACTGACCATGACATAAATCTTCTTGTTCACCCCCAGCAAATGGTCAATATTTACGATGAATACTGGTAATCTCATTAGTCTTCTTGTTCACCAACCGCAAGTGGTCATCACATATGATGAATACTGGTCATCACATTAGTCTTCTTGTACGTCACTCGCAAGTGGTCATCACATATGATGAATATTGGTCATCTCATTAATCTTCTTGTTCACAAGCCGCAAGTGGTCATCACATGTGATGAATACTGGTCATCATATGAGTCTTCTTGTACGTCACCCGCAAGTGGTCATCACATATGATGAATACTGGCCATGACATACATCTTCTTGTACGTCACTCTGAAGTGGTCATCACATATGATGAATACTGGTCATCACATTAGTCTTCTTGATCACCACCCGCAAGTGGTCATCACATATGATGAATACTGGTCATGACATAAATCTTCTTGTACGTCACCCGCAAGTGGTCATCACATATGATGAATACTGGTCATCACATAAATCATCTTGTACGTCACCCGCAAGTGGTCATCACATATAATGAATACTGGCCATCACATTAGTCGTCTTGTTCACCACCCGCAAGTTGTCTTCACATATGATGAATACTGGTCATCACATTAGTCTTCCTGTACACCACCAGCAAGTGGTCATCACATATGATGAATACTGCTCATCACATAAATATTCTTGTACGTCACCCGAAAGTGGTCAATATGTACAATGAACATCTGGCCATCACATTAGTCCTTTTGTTCACCACCCGCAAGTGGTCATCACATATGATGAATACTGGTCATCACATTAGTCTTCTTGATCACCACCCGCAAGTGGTCATCACATATAATGAATACTGGTCATCACATTAATCTTCTTGTTCACCATCCGCAAGTGGTCATCACATATGATGAATACTGGTCATCACATTAGTCTTCTTGTACGTCACCCGCAAGTGGTCATCACATATGATGAATATTGGTTATATCATTAGTCTTTTTGTTCACCACCAGCAAGTGGTCATCACATATGATGAACACTAGTCGTCACATTAGTCTTCTTGTTTACCACCAGCAAGTGGTCAATATGTATGATGAATACTGACCATGACATAAATCTTCTTGTTCACCCCCAGCAAATGGTCAATATTTACGATGAATACTGGTAATCTCATTAGTCTTCTTGTTCACCAACCGCAAGTGGTCATCACATATGATGAATACTGGTCATCACATTAGTCTTCTTGTACGTCACTCGCAAGTGGTCATCACATATGATGAATATTGGTCATCTCATTAATCTTCTTGTTCACAAGCCGCAAGTGGTCATCACATGTGATGAATACTGGTCATCATATGAGTCTTCTTGTACGTCACCCGCAAGTGGTCATCACATATGATGAATACTGGCCATGACATACATCTTCTTGTACGTCACTCTGAAGTGGTCATCACATATGATGAATACTGGTCATCACATTAGTCTTCTTGTTCACCACCCGCAAGTGGTCATCACATATGATGAATACTGGTCATGACATAAATCTTCTTGTACGTCACCCGCAAGTGGTCATCACATATGATGAATACTGGCCATTGCATAAATCATCTTGTACGTCACCCGCAAGTGGTCATCACATATAATGAATACTGGCCATCACATTAGTCGTCTTGTTCACCACCCGCAAGTTGTCTTCACATATGATGAATACTTGTCATCACTTTAGTCTTCTTGTTTACCACCAGCAAGTGGTCAATATGTATGATGAATACTGACCATGACATAAATCTTCTGGTTAACCACCAGCAAGTGGTCATCACATATGATGAATACTGGCCATTGCATAAATCATCTTGTACGTCACCCGCAAGTGGTCATCACATATGATGAATACTGGCCATCACATTAGTCGTCTTGTTCACCACCCGCAAGTTGTCTTCACATATGATGAATACTGGTCATCACATTAGTCTTCCTGTACACCACCAGCAAGTGGTCATCACATATGATGAATACTGCTCATCACATAAATATTCTTGTACGTCACCCGAAAGTGGTCAATATGTACAATGAACATCTGGCCATCACATTAGTCCTTTTGTTCACCACCCGCAAGTGGTCATCACATATGATGAATACTGGTCATCACATTAGTCTTCTTGATCACCACCCGCAAGTGGTCATCACATATAATGAATACTCGTCATCACATTAATCTTCTTGTTCACCACCCGCAAGTGGTCATCACATAAGATGAATACTGGCCATGAAATAAATCTTCTTGTAAGTCACCCGCAAGTGGTCATCACATATGCTGAATACTGGTCATCACATTAGTCTTTTTGTTCACCACCCGCAAGTGGTCATACTGGCCATGACATAAATCTTCTTGTACGTCACCCGCATGTGGTCATCCCATATGATGAATACTGGTCATCACATTAGTCTTCTTGTTCACCACCCGCAAGTGGTCATCACATGTGATGAATACTGGTCATCACATAAATCTTCTTGTACGTCACCCGCAAGTGGTCATCACATATGATGAATACTGGCCATGGCATAAATCATCTTGTACGTCACTCGCAAGTGGTCATCACATATGATGAATACTGGCCATCACATTAGTCTTCTTGTTCACCACCCGCAAGTGATCATCACATATGATGAATACTGGTCATGATATACATCATCTTGTACATCACCCGCAAGTGGTCATCACATATGATGAATACTGGTCATGACATAAATCTTCTTGTACGTCACCCGCAAGTGTTCATCACATATGATGAATACTGGCCATCACATTAGTCTTCTTGTTCACCACCGGCAAGTGGTCATCACATATGATGAATACTGGTCATGACATACATCATCTTGTACATCACCCGCAAGTGGTCATCACATATGATGAATACCGGCCATCACATTAGTCTTCTTGTTCACCACCCGCAAGTGGTCATCACATATGTTGAATACTGGTCATCACATCAGTTTTCTTGTTCACCACCCACAAGTGGTCATCACATATGATGAATACTGGTCATCACATTCGTCTTCTTGTTCACCACCCGCAAGTGGTCATCACATATGATGAAAACTGGTCATCACATAAGTTTTCTTGTACTTCACTCTGAAGTGGTCATCACATGTGATGAATATTGACCATGACATAAATCTTCTTGTACGTCATCCGCAAGTGGTCATCACATATGATGAATACCGGCCATCACATTAGTCTTCTTGTTCACCACCCGCAAGTGGCCATTACGTACGATGAACACCTAAGCACCCCGTATCTTATACCGTAACAGATTAATACATTTTAACTCCTATGCTTCTGTACTGATAATTTCGTTACATTTCACCAAATGCTGTAATTCTGAAACTAACTACGAAATATGTATGTGTAGACTTAGCACGTCATTTCAGCCAAATGAACAAGCACACATAACAGATCTGCGAAACTGAAAGTGACTAGGTATTCCCTGGGGATAAAACTGGATGAAACTCGTTCTTGCACCGTCAAAAGGTATTCCATGCAGAAAGGGATCACTCCAACAGTTGACTTGTCACCTTTAGCGGGTACCTTCACGTGTCAGTATCAATCTAAAACTAAACACCTGGCGAAGCAGTGGCAACATCTAAAAGTCTCTTCTTCCGAACAAGGCAACGTGTGTTCCATTGGCTCAGAAGCTGGTGGCTTTGGTTTCACATGGACTACCGAAAAAGTCCGCTTTTTACATGGATGCTAATTTGCTTAATTAAGTGCGTGAAATCATCAAGGCCCCACGTCACGGTGTGTTGTTCTACTAGGACAATGCACCTGTACACAAGTCTTGTGTCTCCATGCCGGTGTAAGATTGAAAACATACCCGCGTTGAAAAGGTACCCGGCGGGTACCTATACAAAACACATGCAATGGCAATACAATACAAAAACACACGATAACGATCACAATAGGGCACTGCATCGGGCATCAATTTTGTATCTGAAATGTGCCAAATGTGTTCCTAACGTCTTCCATAAAACATGTTGAAAGCTTCACTAAGAACTATAATGTTGTAGCCCTATTCAGACAAATCTGGAGCCACGTCCTTTGATATTTTCGGAGAAAGATAACGTTCAGTGTACGTAGAAATATTGAAAATGCACACACCAAATACTTGGGATAATGGCATTCGTGGTGTGGCTCTATTGGCTCAGGTCAATCGTTGAGGAAGTCATATTCTTTTGTGGATATATACACATTATCTGGTGTTTTTTGATTGATACATTACTAAAGCCGTCCCTCAGATTATGGAGTTTGAAATCGGTGGCAGCTTTATGTTACATCCTTCGTATTTGCTCAAAGTTGGAGGTGGTACAGAAGAAAGCCCCCTCAGGTACCACAAACCCTTTAATCGCAGTCACGTAACCGTGTGTTATCAGCTGACTGTAGGCTTGGAAACCAGATTCACCCTGCATATGATCGTTGGTCCATTAGTACTAAATGCATCTTCCGCCCCCACCACAATCTCATGTCCCCATATATAAATGAAAAGAGGTTGTAACTGCTTTAAACCCAATTCATGCACTAATCGTCGTCTACGAGTTCCTTCTCAGTGAGAACCCTTTAAACAGTCGTTATACATAGAGACCATATCGTTGTATGGCCTCTGTTCTAAAGCATACGATGATTTCACTCAATATGTAGGCAGGACTTCGTACTGGGACTAACCTCTTTTCAACCACATGGCTGGGGCCATTAGAGTTTCAACACCTCTCCGGAGTCAGAAGCTTTGTTATTTCGGTGCAACAGGAAGGATTTGGCAAGACGTTATGTACCATAAACATTGTGAACCTAAGCATGGTGTCAGTGTTTGACGCGAAAAAACTGAAACGCAAACATAATCTAAATCAAACTTCCATGGAGAAGTTGATTTAATTTCCTCCACGAAATACTTATGTCTTATTGAAATAACAATGAACTTTGTCACAGAATGTGCCGTATACATCTGTGCCATTTTCCACAAAGCGATGTGATTATCGTAAGGTTTACACTTTAACATAGGCTTGCGACGACTGTGGATCGTAACGGAAAAAACAAATCGTCACTCGGAATATGGAAAAAACATTATCTCTGAAATTAATGGTACAATAGATGATGTTAGGTATTAATAACATATTGTATTTTGTTCAAAACTCTTATGTTCATGGCTCCATGTGTCAATGTAGTTACCGTGCCCGATTTGTGATGATGATGGGCGTCAGTGTTTTGTTGATCTAGCGTTCCATTGTGTAGAGCTCAGTTCCTGTAGATGGATGGTCGGACATCGCGTAGGTGTAAACCATACTGTAGAGGGGTTTGTTTGTAGTTTTACTATCCCAGCTATAGAGGTGAACAGGGTGTATGTTGAGAGAAACGTACCCAAGACACCAGAACATTTATCAGCTATTTACCAAGTCTTTAAGGCAATGCACAGTTCAAGCTATTGACGAGAATACTTTTTCAGTTGCACCGTGGTCGATCTCAGGTTATTTCGTTAGAGTATCGTAGTTTCATATATTTTATAGAACAAAGTCCAATGTTCTCGCTATGTCCATTGGGAAAAAGCTTAATTTCCGAAGACATTACCCGTATATAACTAGCGAAACAGTATCAACTCTCGGTCTGTTCTAACAGACATTGCCTTTTCGAAGTGAAACACACTTTCCAAGGCTGTCCATTAACTGACCCGTCGTGAGCACAACAAAGAAATTACAACGTGACCACTGTCACGCCATGTCGACTAGGTACAATGTACACACTCTTGTGTACTACAACGTGCCCACTGTCACGCCATGTGGACTACAACGTGCCCACTGTCACGCCATGTGGACTAGGTACAATGTACACACTCTTGTGTACTACAACGTGCCCACTGTCACGCCATGTGGACTAGGCACAATGTACACACTCTTGTGTACTACAGGTACCGGTGGTGTGGCATAATAAGGGTTGTTTGTGAAGTAGGAATCACCGAAGTTATCCACATCCTTTAGGTGCCATCCTACAGGAGCAAGAGGGGTAATCGATACTTGCCAAGTAATTTACATGTGTCACAGAACGGAACATTATAATGTATACGTCAACCAATTATTGTATTATATGTGACATTGTCAGTGATAATTGATATGATAACCCAACGACGTATCACAAACCATGCACTCGTCAATGTAACTGCGTCTGTCAACCTAACCCATACGTGAAACCTAAATTACGCCTCTATCAGCTCCGGCACCATCCACTAGTATAGCACCCGGTTGCCCACGTGTCTTTTCCTGTCTGTAGTTTTAGTGCTGTTGCATCTACAACCTAGTTGGTTTCCATGGTGGGAAGGGTTATGTGGCTTTTATCGCTACTTCCGTTGAAGGGTTACATTTGCCGCTGGGGTTGATTGGTTACCGTTGCACCTGGTCTGTCAGGTATTGTTGCTATTTACTAAGATGCATTGCTGCTGCGTGGACTTATACCTATGTTGCCTAGTTACCGTTGCTTTTTGCGTTGCCTGGTTACTATATTGCTCCTCACATGGAGATGTTGGTGTTTTATGTTGTTAGTGTGTAACACTATCTGTGTTCCTAACTGTGTCTCCTGGATGGTGTTAATACCTGCGTCGTCGTCGTCGTCGGGTTAGTGTTGCTGTTGACGTATTGGGTTACCCTTGCTTCTTGCCTGTTACTTGCATTCACGGTTATTGTTACTATGTGTACAGGTTGTTGGTGGCACATGAGTTAGTGGGTTGATGTGTTGCTACTTCCGTTGAGGGACGAGATAACGTGTTTTCTTAGTTCGTTTAAATGTCAATGTTATTATTTATGTTGCGATTTGTGTTAGTGTTCCCATGTAAGTGGTACTGTTTACTTTGAAGGTTTAGTGTTGTTACTTTCGTTTCCATGTAAGGTTACTGTTTACTTTGAAGGTTTA
This sequence comes from Haliotis rubra, assembly GCF_003918875.1. Lineage (NCBI taxonomy): Eukaryota > Metazoa > Mollusca > Gastropoda > Lepetellida > Haliotidae > Haliotis > Haliotis rubra. Next base: position 292,613 of record NW_025767231.1, on the reverse strand, counting down.
GTGTTGTTACTTTCGTTTCCATGTAAGGTTACTGTTTACTTTGAAGGTTTAGTGTTGTTACTTTCGTTTCCATGTAAGGTTAGTGTTTACTTTGAAGATTTAGTGTGGCTACTTTCGTTTCCATGTAAGGTTACTGTTTACTTTGAAGGTTTAGTGTTGTTACTTTCGTTTCCATGTAAGGTTACTGTTTACTTTGAAGGTTTAGTGTTGTTACTTTCGTTTCCATGTAAGGTTACTGTTTACTTTGAAGGTTAAGTGTTGTTAATTCTTTCGTTTCCATGTAAGGTTACTGTTTACTTTGAAGGTTTAGTGTGGCTACTTTCGTTTCCATGTAAGGTTACTGTTTACTTTGAAGGTTTAGTGTTGTTACTTTCGTTTCCATGTAAGGTTACTGTTTACTTTGAAGGTTTAGTGTTGTTACTTTCGTTCCATGTAAGGTTACTGTTTACTTTGAAGGTTTAGTGTGGCTACTTTCGTTCCATGTAAGGTTACTGTTTACTTTGAAGATTTAGTGTGGCTACTTTCGTTTCCATGTAAGGTTACTGTTTACTTTGAAGGTTTAGTGTGGCTACTTTCGTTCCATGTAAGGTTACTGTTTACTTTGAAGGTTTAGTGTGGCTACTTTCGTTCCGTGTAAGGTTACTGTTTACTTTGAAGGTTTAGTGCTGTTACTTTCGTTCCATGTAAGGTTACTGTTTACCTTGAAGGTTTAGTGTTGTTACTTTCGTTTCCATGTAAGGTTACTGTTTACTTTGAAGGTTAAGTGTTGTTACTTTGGTTTCTATGTAAGGTTACTGTTTACTTTGAAGGTTTAGTGTTGTTTCTTTCGTTCCATGTAAGGTTACTGTTTACTTTGAAGGTTTAGTGTGGCCACTTTCGTTTCCATGTAAGGTTAGTGTTTACTTTGAAGGTTTAGTGTGGCTACTTTCGTTTCCATGTAAGGTTACTGTTTACTTTGAAGGGTTAGTGTGGTTACTTTCGTTCCATGTAAGGTTCCTGTTTACTTTGAAGGTTTAGTGTTGTTACTTTCGTTCCATGTAAGGTTACTGTTTACTTTGAAGGTTTAGTGTGGCTACTTTCGTTTCCATGTAAGGTTACTGTTTACTTTGAAGATTTAGTGTGGCTACTTTCGTTTCCATGTAAGGTTAGTGTTTACTTTGAAGGTTTAGTGTGGCTACTTTCGTTTCCATGTAATGTTACTGTTTACTTTGAAGATTTAGTGCTGTTACTTTCGTTTCCATGTAAGGTTACTGTTTACTTTGAAGGTTTAGTGTTGTTACTTTCGTTTCCATGTAATCAAGGTTACTGTTTACTTTGAAGGTTTAGTGCTGTTACTTTCGTTTGCATGTAAGGTTACTGTTTACTTTGAAGGTTTAGTGTTGTTACTTTCGTTTCCATGTAACGGCTTTGTAAACACATACACGTAATACTGACAGAAGATACGTGTCTTTCTGTGTACTTAATGATCCGTGAAGATCCGGGTTAGAAGTGAAGATCCGGGTTAGAATTGATCTTCGGTAACGGATGCTTGTCGTAAGAGGCCACTAACAGGACCGTGTGGTTAGGCTCGCTGACTTGGTTGACACATGACATTGTATCCCAGTTTCGTAGATCGGTGCTCATGCTGTTGATTACCAGATTGTCTGGTCCAGACTCGATTATTTACAGACCGCCGCCATATACCTGGAATATTACTGAGTGTGGCGTTAAACAACCAACCAACCAACCGTGCACTTAATACAGGCTTTACGAAGTTCGCGTCTGATGATGCTGTTGGGGATTATATCATCATCACGTATAAGTGATTACTGGCGAGGGAAGCGTACAGTTAAGCAACTCACCTCTCTGTACACAAACACCGTATGACATGATCATCACGGGTTTGATTCTATATTTATAGAAAACGTGATTGTTGTTCCATAACAGCTGCATCGCGTGTAATCTTCCTGCTCACTTGTGTTCAGAGGATCATATTGCTCCAAACCTTTTTATCACTCTACATGTGTGATCTTCCCTGTCAGTAAAACATCAAGACAACTGGGTTTCTGACTCATGTTCAGAGACTTTCACGTTAAGTCTCGCACATGATTTGAGTCTGTTGTAATAATATTATCAGCTTTTACTGTTGATACGTTTTGAGGAGATGTAGGACGTATATTTCATGTTTAACCAACGCCCTATTCGATGTTAGAAATGGAAACAAACCACGCTTCTGACATTGATAGCAACAATGTGTGAGCATGGAGATCTTGTACACGAGCAGGTTTGTTGTTTGTTTGTTTGTTGTTTTACGCCGCACTCAGCAATATTCCAGCTATATGACGGCGGTCTGTAAATAATCAAGTCTAGAACAGACCATCCAGTGATCAACAGCATGAACATCGACCTACGCAGTTGGGATACGATGGGATGTGCCAAAGTCAACGAGTTTGACCACCCGATCCTTCTTACCATGGTTTCCTGAAGACTAATTCTAACCCCGTTTTCACGGGTCACACAATTGGATTGAATGGATCAGAACTGTTACAAATTTAAGACGTTTTCAATGGCGAAAATATAACTAAACTAGAAGATCGACCAATTGTAGTTTTCTGTGTGTGCGATGTGTAGAAACATTGTTTCTAATTGTTCAGTAGCAGATAACCATAGCAGAGCCATGTGGTTAATAAAACATTAAACATTCACTGACTGCAAAGAGTACAACCCAAGTCAACTGCAAGCAGGCACACATACACACGCATGCACGTTGTCACATGATCGAAATAATCTTAGGACGACGTTAAACCCTATTTCACCTCACCTCACTGCAAAGTTCAACGTTGTTTGGAATATCCCTACATGATACAATATGTAGATATGATGATACCAGGAGTTCTCAAAGAGGTGATCGTAGCCTGCCTCATCGGTGGCACCCGTCATAGACACAAAGACAAATTCTTCGGGAACATGACACGGACAAAACACGGTACCAGTGAAAATATGGAATTGCATTGGACATCATTTTCGTCACTGATGCGTCAGATGTTGGAAATGTTCCCCAAATGTCGCCATAAATCTTTTAAAGCTCTTCTTAAGCCTTGAATGATGAACCTAGATTCAAACAACGTTTGGGTAAGAGTCATGACGCTTTTTGAAATCTTCGTAAGAAAGAACTTGTGCGACTGTCCCTGAAACGTAGACACCACAGTCTGGAACTTCTGGGGCATTGTTCGACGTAAGCGTATACTGATGGAATATCATATAGATATGTTACACAGACGTGTGGTTTACTTTTGTCACTCGCGTATATTAACCATAGGTCCAAATGTAGAATAGACGAGATTGCTGCCACTGGTTTCCTTTTAGGGTAAGGGTGAATCATATTCACGACACAATTTGAGTTTTCGGACACCCCCCTAAGACTCACTCTGACCCCCTGAGACTCAGTTTGCTGGAGCAGAGCGCCCCTGTAAGTGCCTTTGATCTCCGAACTGCCGTCCGTATTGTAGTCGTCAACATAATTGGATTTTCAGATTGGAAGAAAAAAAATAAACAACTTTTTTTCAAATTTTGTGAAAGTTTAAACTCAGAAAACAATTTAAAATCTTCTTCTCAGCAACCGTAAGACCGAGAGAAGACACACATAATAAGATGTGTACGCCTGTAGTACGACTTGTTATAGAGTCTATTCATGTTATAGAATTGATGTTGTTCCGTCGTCTTGAATTGGAGGTAAATCTTCACTTGTCGGAAATATTTATTTTAAAAGTAAATGTTATAAATCTAAAAGCATCTAGTTTTGATTAAGTTGGTAAGCCATGTACCACTACAACTCAGTCAGTATTCAATATTGGCACTTATATTCAGTATTATGCTTCTATCAACTCGGATACAAATGAATACTAATGAATATCAGCTTTGTTAATGCACTCACGGTTCTTGATGTTAAAATACGAATTTCTAAAATGTCTACTGGTTCACGCTGTACGTGACAATTGTTTGTTACCTTTCAATAAGAATGTCAGGCTGAATATAACAAACTCATCATGTCCAATGTACCCAATGTACAACAATGCCTTGGTTGTTTTTAAAAGTCATTAGCCCGACAATAGTGACTGTTATTCACAAAAGGACTATTACAAATACCTGAATAAGCACAAATCCGGTTAACGACAGCCTGATATGTACCTGTCACTTAAAGAGAAGCCAGAATATTTTGGCATTGCTCTAATGTCATTACGAAAATCATGACTATTAGTTTTTTTCCAAATCTACAACCTATGTAGTGTCACCAAAATAATTGAAAACAGACTGCTTTCGTAATCTTGGTTTTGTAAGTGGTTGGTTTTAAACGAGTTATTCAGACAATTTAACTTTTCTTGTTTAGAATTGTAATTCAGAGCGTTCATGAGAAGTGTATACCTATGCAGTGTGATTGATAGAACAGCTTTAACTCCACATATAGTTTGTATATCATCACAAACATGATATACTGCACGTATCCATAAGGCACCAGTAATTGATGAAATAGACCGGCCACGGGGCTCAAGGGGCAGGATGAACCAAGCATTTGCCAATCACTGTCACTGCTTGGGGTGTTAAAATATAGCTTAATTGGAACTTGATATATCTGATGCCGTTGCTCCTAGTCCAATATTTGAAAGTGATTTATTACGGCAAACTCCACTGATCAATTTCATTATTAGATACATACGTTTTTACATGTGATCAATATAGTTAATGTGTTACATTGATTAGTACTTGAAGAATGCGGTTTACTCCGACGGCATATCTCATTGCTCCAGATTAATGCTGTCTGCTCAAAACTATTTTGATCGTTAGTTCAGTCATCTGTTTGCACTGGATAATGAGTGGCCAGTAATATACGGCAATTAAGCTCTTCTCTGTCCCCAAAATTACTGTTAATATAGCATGCAGCTGGTGAAGAGTGGAGGAGGAAGATTACATGCCAAAAAATGATGCAACTTCGGCGATTACGCACAAACGTAAGAATATAACACCTGGCGTAACCATTGTCGTAGCAGCCCGTGTAACTCTATCGACCTCTAGCCAGGCGTCCTTGACATTACTTGTCTCCAGTCAGTCTTGTATAGGACGTATTATAGTGTTATTTACTCGTAGTATTCGCCCACGATATAAATGTATATCATCTTCACACTGGTAATCTCGCATCCTGTTGGTATCGGCATCTGCTGGTATCACACATCAGTCGATGTCACCCATTTACGTCAAGCTGTAAGAAACTTTTAAGAAAATATTTATTTAAACGTCAATATCTAAAGCCGATCGTTGTTGGGCCCTATTAGTTAGAATACTTGTCCGCCATTCCTAAAGATTCCAGCTGGAACATTCTTCTTGAACTCCAAGCTTCTAAATATGATGAGAAATGTTCTGGATAAAAGAGGTAATTAGTTCCCAACTCATTCAGTGAAGCAGTTAATGAGCGAGGAATGTAGAGAACCTAGACATGTTCAACAATCGCATATACAGGAAACCAGGCCACACACCAGTGACTATTGTTCTAAATCACCCCATAGATTTAATTACGCACAATGAATCGTTATTGTTGTAATTACCTAGCAATGAAGTAGGTCCTGCATACTGTGCACAACTGCATGTGTTATTATTTCTGTGCAGATCCTGCACAAGTCCCACATCTTGACATGCAAACCAAAGGACATTACAGGCATACCAAACCACATTATATACAAACCATGGCATGCATACAGGACATGACGTTCACAGCACACAACCTGACAACAAGCATACACATGTATCGTGCTGTAGCTGTATGTTTTACCGTTAATTACATGTCGTTGTTTTGTTTTTTGACGGCATGTGTTATGATCTTGGGGTGAGTGAATGTAGCATCTCTAGAAGATGGATGCGTTATTCTGAAGTGACATTTCAGATGCAGCACTTGCCTTGCCAGTGATCGTTTCACCAGTCTGAGGTTTGATAGTTTAATGACAGTTAGTCAACTTTAACTATATAACGGCTTAGACAGGTAAATGAAAAATGAATTATCAATATTTGATGAAGACGAAGACGTTGTTGACAATACCCGAAATATATACCTGTAAGACATATTTCTTCGGAAAGGAGCAATGTGACATACAAAAAAGGCACACTGGGTTTTCCTTAACTCTGATGTTGATGAGTTCAGGCGAGACTTGATGTCGGGAAAGAGCAATAAGAACTGTTTGATTGTTGGCGATATATTCCGAGACGAAAAGCTAATTAAGGGTAATTTGGTTTAGTTTTGTTTGACGTTAAGATGCTTCCTGTTCCCGGACGCCAGATAAAGATGTAGGTCTGCCATCAGATAAGTCTGTTCCTGCTACACTTTTGATGCAACGGACAATTACACCCCCGAAAATTCAGAGAAAAGATACAGTCTCTATTGAAAGGGCTTTCAATATTTTTTACTAGGGGCAACATTTCTATTTCTAATTGGACGAATTAATTTAATTGTGAGCTTAAAATATATTTTTTTCGAAACAATAGCCAAATTAAACATAAATGTGTTTGAATTAGTTTCTCATGGGACATAATTGGTTAAAAATAAGCCGTCTTCAAAAACATTTCAATTCAGTGACCCTCTTTTCTTGTCTCGATATCCTGTGATCAGTAGTGTGGTATTTTTACAACTATCAGAGAGGTAATGAAAATATTGTGAATGTCATTTTGTAACACATATCTTATTAATATATGGCATTTCTTTGGACTTACGGTATAATTTTGTGCGTGCGTGCGTGTGTGTGTGTGTGTGTGTGTGTGAGGAAAACAAATTAATTTTCGATAATATATGCGATGAAAAAAATGATAATTTACGGATAGAATTCTTACCTCGAAGCTTTTTAATACGTTCAAGAGAAAGCAGTTGCCATGTTTATGCAATTACATAATTGCGATATACTGATTCATTTTTCTCCAACCAGTATACATAGTATTAAAACATGTATACGGGCGGGAGGCCTTACGTACAATAAACTATCTTGACCCTGATTCATTTTCGCTCTTTCGCTAGCTACACCATCTCTCCTTAAGCTTTGGAATCGAGTCATCTGTTATTGTTTCTTCTCCCAATATATGTGTATGTGTGTTTATTGTATAAAATGTTTTATAATATTATTCTGGCTGGCTGGATGTAGTGCATCATGTATCAGTTAATATTGTACTACTACCACTACTACTACTACCACTACTACTACTACTACTACTACTACTACTACTACTACTACTACTACTACTACTAGCTTCTGCGGGTGCTACAACTACTACTGTTATTCGTGTATATATGCGCACTCTAATAATTACGTTAATACATCAATATCACATCGACACATAATCAGCAAAGGCACTATTCCTAAGCATCCAATGTCTTTAGTCGGCTTCGGGAATCTACTGGGGAGCTATCCTATAAAACCTCTCTTCTCCAAGGCAAAATGTAACATAAAACTGGCTTATAATTAACGTTCATTTATGAAAGGCATCCATATTTTCCTGTACAAGAGGCATATACATCCGTACCTTCTCGACAAACAAACCTCATTTGTTCATCAGCTTATTCTGTTAATGTACCTGCTGAACAACGGGCATACATTCAATAACACACGTGTTGTCGTCTAAGGGCTGATATGTGCTCCTTATCGCTTGGCATTATTGACATGAAAAGGAAGAGACAGATTAGATTACTAACAATGGGAACATTTGCATGTAAGCTTGGGGGCATATGATGGATCACAATATGACGGAGCAGGTTATCAGCAGAGCTCGGTGCTGTAGGCTCTTGAACAGCACTGTCAGGACGCATCGTTGAGACTGATGCCAGTGTAGTGTGAGAACTTGGCCAGGGTGAAACAGCATTAAGCTAGCAGGACTACAATCTGTAATAGCCTGAGTTGTTCCTGTGCATCCCTGACTATCATGAGAAATAATAAAAAAATAAATAAACGCAAATGTGAACGATGATGCAACAGAACAATGTATTGATGTCCACGAAACAAATTTCTATCATGACATTGTCACCACAAGTCGTATGAACGACGTTTAGGGTCAATTGTCAGTTTACTAGTCAGCATCTGGTATGACCACAATTAGCAGATTGTTGAGGAAAGCTTATGGGATGTCATTTTAAATCTGAACCAAGGCCTATGGCAACTCTACCAACGTATCTCGCTGATTCGTAAACGACTTTTCATTTCATCCCAAACATGTAAGATGACAGAGCAGCACGTAAAGATCAGGAGGGGGTGTTCACCTGTCCGACAAAGTCTGCCACTTGTAGCGCGAGGGCAAGTATTGCCCTGATGTAAAGTGGTGAGGTATTCATGGGATGACGTGAGACAAATATCTACAGTGTGTAGCGTACAGTTGTCAACCTTCCGTCCGTGACCTCCCAATGCAGAACGTTGAACAACCCCCGCATCAGTGCAACCTTCCGTCCGTGACCTCCCAGTGCAGAACGTTGAACAACCCCCGCATCAGTGCAACCTTTCATCGGACGTCTATAAACATGCTCTCAACATTCAACGTAGCTCATCTGTGAATAGGACCACCATTGGGTTTTGTAGCCTGAACGTCAGCTGTTGCCTTGACTGAGCCAGGCGTTCAGACCCACGATGTGGCTGCAAAATTGCACGTATGGCCGGTGTTAAACACTCGTAATCGATTCCTCACGGTCATTTCGCTAATAAGCCAGGGATTCTGCAGACTGTCAAAGTTGGAGTCTCATGCCGATTGTGCAGGTGAACCAAATAAATAGGATGTTACACGTGGTTGTTGAGAATGTGAGAGGTCCCTGTTGATACCGCCCCAGTACGACAGACAACGAAAGCTTTTAGTCAGTCCAGCTGCATGAACCACTCATTTTCGGCATACCGTTTACGGAGTTTGGCCATTGACAAAGGTGTCAGTCATAGTTGAATACTTCAACAAATAACCGTCCTGCGATTAGTCTAAATGTGTGACGAACATCTTACTAAGGCACCGTTCACAATTTATGGCAAGGGGGTGGGGTGGGGGTGATGATTGTGATGGAGAAGCATGTACAATGTGAATGACTCCCCTAAAATATATTTACCAAGTAAGTGACCCCCCCTTGCATGTCATGTACAAAATCAATGACCCCCCCTTCCCCTTTCCCATATTTTTTAGGCATATTTTTTAAAATATTTATCTGCACAAAATTGATGACCTCCCACCCCTCCCTCTTTAAATCATCATCACCCCATCTATCCATAGATTATGAACGGTCCCTAATGGTATTTTATGCATGTCACGACGGAGATGCACGTGCAGGGTCATCATGGTCATTAACACGAAGTATTTTGCATGTTATTATCGCCTAGAAAAGCTGAAAAATCCATACCAGTTGTATTTTAACGTAATTTGTTATGATTGGTTTCCGCCAGCATATGAAATATTTCAACTTTATATAATGTTTAAACAATCTATACAATAGTGCTTTGTTGTTCTACACGTACCGCTTACCATAGTTACGGACAAAGGGGATTGGGTGGCCCATTCGTCTAAAACGCTGTCGAGTTTGGTTTCCTAGGCATATCAGAAGCCTGTGATTGTGACATCGAGTCCCAGTTCGATCCCAACAAGTTTCTAGTGGTGTCAGCATCGTACCCGGGCTCGTGGGTTTCAACCAAACTGATTAATCCTCCTCCACTAAATTCGCACTGAAACGCTGAAATACAAAGTTAAGGGACCGCCCATAATTTATAGCTTGGGTGGGGTGGTGATGATAGTTTTTACGGACAAGCATGTTCAATGTGAACGACCCTACCTAAAATTTCTGTACAAAGTAAGTGACCCCTTTCATGTCATGTACGAAATCAACGACCACCCCCTCCCCCTTTCAAAAATATTTAAACATTATATTTTAATATTTATACGTACAAACTTGCTGACCTCCCTAAAATCATGATCATCACACACCCCACCCCATACAGCCCGACATTATGAACGGTCCCTAAAACACAACTCACTCACAACTGATTCGAGATATGTTTAATGTGATGTTTCAGGAACCGATCCCGTGACATGTACGACACATATCCATACTCGCAAGCCATAGAAGGATATGTCGTGCCACAACATTAACACACAGAGATCAGTCATCATTCCCCTCGCCCGTAAACTGTGGGGTTCTTTCTGATCATCAATGAGCTTGTGCTGCTTCCTTGAGAACAAAAAGTTCGTATTTTCGAAATGTCAATTTATTAATCAAATTTGGTTTGATTGTTTCAACAACACTGTCGTAGTAGTTTACATGGTTCTGGCAGAAGTCACTGCACGTTTCATCATAAGATTAAAATTGTCTAACTCTCTGAAAACGCTTCAACGGTTTTTCATATGTGTGTGAAAGGAAAGCAGTTCCTGATGTTGACCGACCGACCATGGGTTATAATGTTGGTTTCAAACTCACGGCCTGAAAACCATGGTGCGAAAAAGGGAAACGTTCAAACTAACAGACAATGTAATATGCGTCAACAATAACTGTTGTACTGGTACTGTACTCGTATACAGAGAAGGTGTCATTACACGAGTGTAGAGAGTTTGTTGCAAGTGCTAGTATAACCCTTGCTATTGTTGTTGCAAAGTGACTTGATAGATATACTCAACCCGTCGTCCTGACTCAGAAACAACTGGTGCACTTCCGTCTCCGTGTGTTTGTTCACCTAGGAAATAGATACCACCCCACAGGTCAGTACAAGTGTTATTTGTTGACCAAAGTCTTGTTTTATGATTCGGCTGTGCGAAAGACCTCCCGGAACAAGTGCCAAGTATTGAAAGTAGCGCCTGTTGACGTTTGTAGTAACAGTCTGGACAGCGCTGACGTGGTGTTCACCTCAATGTGTTCCCGTGATAGTGCTCTGAGTGGTAAAACACAAGGTTGTAAAGCGATTAAACCTTTGTGTGGTGCAGCTTAGAGATGAGCTAGCCAGATGCCAGCAAGTGATAAGTCCTTTTTAAGGAAATGCATTAGTCGTGAACATGAAATCTTCCATAATCCAAAACAGACTCAAAATTGATGTCAAAACAAAGCCACTCGAAATTGATTCAATTTTGTAAAAATCGAATTATGCATGACCTTTTAAATTTTTCGATAATGATTTTACAAGAAAATCTGTGCTATAGCTTTTCGGTTAATATCGATATTGAAATATTCTTTGCTTTTTGTGCATTGTTAAACTGACATAGAAGATATTAAATCAATAACAAAATTAAATGTAACATCAGATGGGCAATGAATTCGATGCAGCTGGCAAAGTCGATCCTTTTAAAATCTTGATACAATTCTCAAATGAGATGAGGGCACTTACCAGAGTAGTAACCGTCGTAGACCTGCATCACTTCCATCAAGTGGACACGCCATTATATAACTGAAGTACTGCTCCTGGCGCGGATCCAACCTACAGAAACTCTACATAGAGGCAGATGGTCCATCAGATAACTCGGAACTCCTTATAATTAAAACAATATATATTTGTGAATGGACGTTTCAATTGGAAATCAATGTATACATATTACTTTTCCCGATCTATGTCGTGATACTATACCGGGATGTCTATCTGTAGAGTGATTATTGCTAGGATTTGCTGCAACATCCACAAACACTGCCCAACTCATACTTACAGAAAAATATACTCATTATCAGATACAAGATGAATATATCATGCCGTTGTAGCTACTAAATCGATATGACGGTGAAAATACTTCCCGAAATAACTGAAACAAGTAACACGGTATTCGTTCAAACGGGCATATCGGTGGCATCACTGGCCGGAAGTCGACTACTGCTTCGTCATTTCCGGGGTAAGGTCACGCAACAGTGTCTTTTGTCTAAAACAAATTATGAGTAACGTAACTCATCGACTTTTGGTTCATACACTGGCTATTTTTATCCCTTATTTAACACCGGAGAATTCTTATGCTCGATCCCCTCTCATGAAACACTATCTTTTCACTGGATTCTTGTCACTCAATTCTCTGAAAGAAAGAACACATCAAAGGAACTTTTGACGATATTCAACTCTTATACATTTCGTATTTCCTTAAAATTCGATCGCGATGGCCTTTTTTAAAAGTGTAAGGGCAGTGGGAAGCTTTGCCTCTGCTACAGTGTGAATCCTTCATGGCTGGATGGGTCTTTTTATGTTCTGAATAGTGCTCTCAAGGTGAGAATGTGTTGTCCAGGGATTATCTTTGATCTGATAAAAACAGTTACACTTTGAAGAAGACACGTGGCAAGTGACGGAGTGCAACTGGAAGAATACTTCTATATATTCATGAAGTAGCCGAATTATCACCCTCTATATTTCAGTAACAATTCTTCAAAGTAAGCAAAATTGATATGATTATCTGCTGAATTTATTTTGTTCCTGAAAAAAGCATATTCTAACAAAAATAATTATGGCAACAAATGTTTACCGATGTCCTTCATGCCGATGTTTAAAAAATGTTTGTTCTAAACTTGCGTTGTTGCTTCATTTTACTTTTGCATGTTATAATAAAATTGTCTTTTTTACTGGGAAGGTTAAACTATTTTCCTGTCAATTGAAATCGGAAAGACAGGAAATTTGACAGATATTACACACTGCCCACTGCACATCAGCAGTACATAGTGGCTCGTTGTCAAAGGAGATGGCACATATACTGAATAAACGATGAGGGATATGTCCTTTCCCTGACAGAAATATACATGCCCGATGTACAGGTTAGAATGATACGTGGAAGGTTTCCTGTTTCCTGCGCCATAATAAAGTAATTACGGTAGTACATAGCACTATGTTAATGCTGAGAAAAGCCCGTCAAAGGAAGAGATTGCCAAGAAGAAGAACGGGTGTTACTTTTGCACAGTAAGTATATGGCGTAAAAACAGTGCTAATGTTGTGCCTAGCTACGCACAGTACCTAAATGGGTACAAACAGTTAATTTCAAAGCTTTTATGGCATTTATGCAGACGTTAATGTCTTCTGTACTAATATCTTCAAAGACATACTTCACCATTGAAAAGTGCATTCATGTCCAAAGGCGGAGCGTCTGAGATTTGCTCAAGAATGGCGTATTGGACAGGGAGAACATTATTTAAGCCTTAACAGTTTGACGGGCCATTTGCAGGATGTCTTCATCAAGAATTTAGCTGTTCTGTTTCATGTTGGCAATCACAGTGTTAATAAGGAAACGGTTTGGAGCTCGTAGATTGCTCTTTCAATCGTTTTTCGACGACAAACTGAAGTAAATGTTCAGCACACAAAAGACTGGCCAACTAAAGAGTGACATGTTCTTCCTGCCTCACACATCCGCGTCATGTTTCCACAGACCTTGTTATTGTTTCCTGTCATTCACCTAAAACATGGAGTGCCCAAACATAGCTGTAAAACCTAGTCTGAGCCAGCTAGTTGATGACAGTTACCACATTGGATCATTACAGGAGAAGTGTGCCCTGGTCGCCTCATTAATCGAGGTCTGGTTGCTTAAGTGATGGTTTTAAACTGCTCACTTTGTATGTGACGGAACAGATTCCCAGTTCTGCTTTTAGTGAACAAAGGCTTCTTCCATTTTATATAGAAAGATACTGTGATCTAAATATTATCTTTAAGGTGTATAATGATATGAGACCCTTACCAAGTATATTCAGTATACATGTACAATCTACGATACTTTTAATACTATTGTACATACACGGTTCAGCTATTTGTTCCTACAGTATAACTAACAGTGATGTATGGCCACGCGTGTCCTTCTTGGGGTACGTTCGATCATGTGGTATTTTGTCTATTCTATGGAAATGTGGAGATAACGAAATACAACTCTAATTGATATATATGTGCTGCTCTGATATTCCGTGTGGTTCTGCATGTATGGCGCATTTATCTATAGTTATTGGAGCCTCATACATTATATGCGAAGTCCATATAACGTTCCATCGGCTTTCTACAAAATCGTCCAATGCCCGCGAGGACTGTAACTGTCTCCTAATGGTCGCTGTTAATGCTGGTGTCCACTCTCTGGTCATCTGGAATCACTGTCTGACACCTGACATCCCCACTTACCAGACTGGAACCTCGGGCCTAAACTGTTTAGTAGACGCTGAATGTCACTTAACATGCATGTAATGAGACACACAGACACGTGACACAACTATCAGGAAGTAGTTGAGAAGTCGCCGGGCCAGATGGTTAAAGTGACGACGAAACTTTCTGTCACGTCACATTCAAAGCAGGTGAATTGTAAATTCCCCCATCTTCCCGTAAGAAAAGCGAATAAAACTATCTGACAAGTATGGTGTTAAATATTGTTAAGAATATTATAAAAATTAAGTTGGCTTTCTGCCAAATAAATATGTTTTAAAACAGGATCATCATGCAATTTCGTTTTGCAATATAGAAATGGAATGCTTCCTCAAAACTACCTTTTGTAGAAACATTTGCCTCTGTGAAAAGAATATTTGGATCCCTTTGTTCTGAGTGAGCGTCAATCTACCTGCTTCAATAACTATCATTCTCACTTGACATGTCAAGATCGCTCTCACGCCATTTGCAAATGAGTGTCGATAAAAGTAACTTTATTGGTAAATGTTCGTTCTTACTAGACTGGTCACATTTTCACTGAATGTTATTCTGACTAGAATTGTCAATGAATGTTATTCTGAAAGAGCAGTGTTCCAATGGATCTTTCTCTGCAATAGATAAGTGGGGCGTGTTAATGGATTGTGACAAATGTAGTATCTTCTAATAAGAAGAACGAAACTTCATATTGGAGTGACAATACGTTTACTGCAGTTGCAAACCACTGCAAATGAGGTCATTCACAGACGAAGATCACAACCACCAGCCTGCTGCCATCGTGCCTGACGTCGACTTCGACGTCGTCGATGTCCCTAACGCAGTGACCCAACACCAACACTCGACGGTGTTTCTCCCACTACACACAATGTACGACTACATCTAACTAAGGGCTACGAAGAAATTCCAGATGTGAACATGCTTCACCGACGTGCGCCGCTTCCCTAGTTACCTCTGACAAGATGGATGAAGTCTGGCTTCAGGTTGTAGCAGTCAGTCCACAGAGACCGAATTCTATGAGGACTACTCTACTATTCAAGGGGTAGAGTGTAGAACTGTGACAGCTCCAGTAGAGAAGCACGTCAGACAATAACCTTGATGGTTGTCTCGTCAAAATGATTTCCTTGGCCTACGAGGTGATATGACTTCAGAGGAGCGAGCTGAGAAGTGAAACGTGCTTCGTTGACTCTGAACAGCTCTTCACTGGAAACAGATGCCTGAATGCTAGAATCCATGCCCTGGAGGACGCTCTTCGAGTCACCGTACGTCGGCTGTGGAGTACACAGACCAAGAATCCGAGCTGTTGTGCTGCTATGGTGAAACTGAGATCCTATGCCCTGCTGTATATTTAGATGCATAACATAATGTAATAATTATGGAATTCAATAGTGTACTATTTTTAAACCTTAATACGATAACATTACGTCGAATTCTTTTGTTAAATTGACATATTCATGTACATTCATACTTGTCTTCATTTATACTGCCTGCAGTAAACGGTGTCCCTCTTGTTATAAGATATACCCGGACTTGGATAGGGCAGCAATCTTAGAAGGTAACAAACTATACACAAGGAACTTAGTTAAGCACCCTCTGACAAATCTCACGATTGAATGAGCCCCGATCTTAGCCCGTTGGAGCATATCTGGGACATACAACTTTATGGATGACAACTTCTTGTCCTCCTGTACAGAACCTGGCCCAATTGGAAGCTACTTTACACGAGGAATGGTGTAGACTGCCCCTTCAGAGGATCAGGATACTGACAGGGAGTATGAGGAGGAGAGTGCTTGCTGTCATACAGTCACGTGGAGGTTACACTCGGTATTGACCTTGAATCGTGTTCGACACGCAAAATGACATTTTGAATGTTCACATTCACCAATGAATTCAACATTAAACATTTCAGGGCCATACTTGTACAGACATGATTTTGTATGAAAATCAGTGTGTGTTTCTTTTAAAATGAGAAATCAACATGGATTCCAATCATTTTGTCGTTTTTTATGAGTCAAAGGATCATACGGGTCAGAAAAACTCATGTTTTCCATCGTGGTCACCACGAGAAGTTTAGGTACGTGATGAAAACCTATCATTGCAAAAATACAGGGTGCTTAATTAAGTTTTTTGTGTATATAAACAATTTATCGAAGCTAAGGATTAGTTACGTAACTTCTTATTCGTTTAAAACAA
Source organism: Haliotis rubra (assembly GCF_003918875.1). Classification (NCBI taxonomy): domain Eukaryota; kingdom Metazoa; phylum Mollusca; class Gastropoda; order Lepetellida; family Haliotidae; genus Haliotis; species Haliotis rubra. Next base: position 276,336 of record NW_025767231.1, on the reverse strand, counting down.
TAATAAAAATGCATAGTTTTAAGAAAGATTGATAACGGTTCATAATTCTCTCCATCCCGAACTTCAGCATCGCTGAACTTGACTTACCTCCATTTCTCTTAAGTGTCCAATTTTGTCTTCACATTGTTTTACTGGTGAAAATGAGCCTGTTGGTACAATATATTCCCCCCCCCCCTCTCTCCCCCCCAAAAAATGAATTAAAAAAATCATGTTTGTTAATGTTCCAATGGGTTATCGGCAGCCATTTTTAAGTACGTCGATGGTTTCTGAGTAGAAAGAAATGTCAGTGTTTAGGTATCGCATTGAATTAGATTTGATTTTATTCCTTTTTTGACTAAAGAGAATAAAGCGTTCTCAAATGCAATGGTGAAATGGTCGTTATCGATTTCATTATACCTCGTACGTGGAATTCTGACCACTGTCATATTGTGGTATATGTTTGTACAGAGTCGCCATTATTTAGCTGGCGTATATATTCTAACGTCAAGAGATAATTACACCATTGTCCATGAGCCACTAAGACGGCGCGAATGATATGGTCAGTCAGACAGCATGTATATGACTTAGTCATTGATCGCAGCGTGACATTCAAGAATAATGTATTCATACAAGCCCAGGTCGTTTGATGTCAAGCCTCATCTACGGTAAACACAATAATGTATTCATACAAGCCCAGGTCCTTTGATGTCAAGCCTCATCTACGGTAAACACAATTCACTTCCCTACGCTGTAATTGGTTCGCGATAGCAGTTTGCCCGTATCCATGTTCTTCTATAGCTCAGCAGCAGTGGTGGTGTTTTGATCATTGATACTGAACAGCACTTATAATGGAAGAACATCTCAGTATTGTCCTATTCCTACACTTGACATTAACAAGCATTGAAGAAATGGTGAAGAATAGTTAACATGCTCCATGTGATCTTGGTGAGATCCTTCTATTATTTTCACTTGTTAAGTTCCGAAGCTGTACATTACATGCACATTCTGCATATCGTTTGCTGTCTGATTAACATTCACACATGGAAACAATCCCGTTCGCCCTACCTTTGAACTTTTTGAACGTTTTCAGTCATCCACCAATATCTTCAGCTTCATCAGACAGGTGAAGAAGACTCAAACGCATTCCGCACAGTCGTTAAAAGATCACGCGCCTGATTGAAAAACGAAATATTTGGACATTTTGACAGCAGTGACAGATAATACCGAATGTTGTTCATCATTGTGCGGATGGTGAGACGGTAGCTGAGTGATCCCTTTGTTACCCCTTCTGTGTCGCTCTTTTGTGTAACATACTGGTAGAAAAGCATCTTCTAAAGAAGCGTAACTGTCCTTCATGGAAGGTGGTGCAAATGTTATGTTGCTTGAAAACCCAGATATTTGGTCGTTCATCTGATGAGTGTCTTATCATCATAAATTCCTTGACAAACCCCATACCCAGTAACAGGATACAGAGCCACTCGCCCTGAAAGACGGATGGTGCAACACCATGTTACTAATGTCAGTACCATGTGTGACCAACAATTGATACAAGCGAGGACCCGGCAGTACAATAAACACAACAAATAACTGATTTGATTCGGAGTATCAACTCACCTTGCATTATCGACTAGTACTGTCTGTCTTGGATGTCCTTCTCTCTTATCCCTGAAATTATGTATGGAAGGAGAGGGAAGACATATAGCCGGCCATGGCAATACAGCTATGTCTTGCTACTTCACACGGTTTGTTGGAACCAGCAGTACGTGTAATAGTGGAAATATCAAAGTTGCATCTCAAGATCACAGACTCATTCAAAATACTTGTATAAGTGTAACGTTTAGGGGGAACTGAAAACTAATCAGCAGCCTTCAATCGGTATGTGTATGATGCAGGGGAAATAGGATCCCCTATTAGAAATATATTTTGGGTCTTTGCAAATAAAAATATAAAATACAACTGTAAATAAAAATGTCTCTGTCTGCTGATTAAAGTTTCAGTATAACGATTGCCTTAATTACACAGATATATTTACATGCATATTTAAGATTGTTATAAAGTCATAACATTGGTCAGGAAAGCAAGCGTGTCTATTTTTCTCAAATTGACGGCCAAGTAGGTAATAATAGAAGCAATAAAATGTGATGGCGTCTCGTGAAAATATGTTTGAAAAGAAACAATGGGCCTAAAACGATAGCGTTCCCCAAACAAAATCCTCAAACATCAGTCACTAATCACGTATACATGTGTGTATATATATATATATATATATATATATATATAAGAAGAAGTTTCTGAAATAATTACACAACACGGATCTTCTCCAACATGTTTCACTTTTATCTTCAGGGAGAACTGATTACAGTTAAACGGATTATGTTATGACGTCAATTTGTCATGACGTCACAATGCAACTATACAAATGTTGTGACGCGGCGTTGCCATGACGTCACATTGGCACAAAATGTCCAAAGTAGTACAGGTGTTCAGTCATAAATATTGCATAGATAAATAAAAACAGAATGCCGTTTTCTCCAACATGTTTCGTTCTTTACTCTTCAGGGAGATTGTAGCGGTTACAGTATGACGTCATTACATATATATTGTGACGTCATAATAGGGACAACATTCTAGAGCGACAAGGTCACAGCTTGCAATGGTTTAACATTGGTTTGTACTTGTCTATGAAGTAGTGTTCTTTTAAAATTCGTTTTACTTTGTCCGAATTTTGAACTTGATAAAAAGGAAATATTGTAAATTTAACATCGTTTCCTTTCGCACAGACATCTAGATGTTCACTCAGTGGGATACATCGGGTTTCAGGACACTTTATTTGTTGTTTGTGGACACGAACCCGGGCTCTTAAATTTTCTGATTGACCGATATACTGTTCATTACAGCCTGTGCATGTTATGACATATATTATGTTTTTGCAAGAGCAGTCAAAATTCTGTTTTACATAGAATTCTCCGTGTCTCGTGAAAGTTACAGAGTGTCCTTCAACAATATGTCGACACGTTCCACAGTTACCTCTGTTGCATCTAGACACAGTAGGATTTGATAAATTCTGTTTCTTTGAAATAAATTTGGCTTTTGTAAGTATCTTTTTAAGATTCTGATTTTGTCTTTTGCTATTTATTATTTTCTAGATTTCAGCATAGATTTCAGTTTTTCATCTTGTTCTAAGATGCACATATTTGTTTTTATGTTCTGGAACACATTTGGGTTCAATGGATTATAAGTAGATACAAAAGCAATTACTTTTTCCTCATTGGTTTGTTTCATCGTTCCTGTCAAAAGATCGTCTCTATTAAGCTGTAAAGCTTTATATATTCCGTCTTCAACAAGAGATTTTGGATATTCCCGTAATAGTAAAAACGTCCTAAGTTCATTCAGTCTTTGATTGCGGGTGTCTTGGTTTGAAACTATTGTACATATTCTTCGTGCCAGGTTATATGGAAGACTTCTTTTGGTCTGGCTCGGATGGCAAGATTTGAAGTTTAAATATTGTTTCGTATCTGTAGGTTTGTAAAGTCATTCATTTTGGAAAGCGTTGAATTCATCTTAAAAAACAATATTTTCTTTTTTGACGATAAGTACTATAAACAGATTAAAGGAACAGCCATGGGAACCAAAATGGCGCCGACTTATGCGACGCTTGTCTTAGGATATCTGGAGGAAAAGTTCAAGCATAAAATCAGTCAAATTCTTGGAGAGGATGTTGCCCATTATTTCATGGAAAATTGGAAAAGATTTCTAGACGACTGCTTCATAATTTGGCCATTTTCTGTGGAGAAACTAAATACATTTTACGAACTATTAAATAGCATGGACGAAAATCTTGTTTTCACTATGGAGGCAGATCAAACTAAAACAGCTTTCTTAGACACAATGGTCATCAAATCGGGGCGGAAATTGGACACAGATATCTTCTACAAACCTACAGATACGAAACAATATTTAAACTTCAAATCTTGCCATCCGAGCCACACCAAAAGAAGTCTTCCATATAACCTGGCACGAAGAATATGTACAATAGTTTCAAACCAAGACACCCGCAATCAAAGACTGAATGAACTTAGGACGTTTTACTATTACGGGAATATCCAAAATCTCTTGTTGAAGACGGAATATATAAAGCTTTACAGCTTAATAGAGACGATCTTTTGACAGGAACGATGAAACAAACCAATGAGGAAAAAGTAATTGCTTTTGTATCTACTTATAATCCATTGAACCCAAATGTGTTCCAGAACATAAAACAAATATGTGCATCTTAGAACAAGATGAAAAACTGAAATCTATGCTGAAATCTAGAAAAAATAATAAATAGCAAAAGACAAAATCAGAATCTTAAAAAGATACTTACAAAAGCCAAATTTATTTCAAAGAAACAGAATTTATCAAATCCTACTGTGTCTAGATGCAACAGAGGTAACTGTGGAACGTGTCGACATATTGTTGAAGGACACTCTGTAACTTTCACGAGACACGGAGAATTCTATGTAAAACAGAATTTTGACTGCTCTTGCAAAAACATAATATATGTCATAACATGCACAGGCTGTAATGAACAGTATATCGGTCAATCAGAAAATTTAAGAGCCCGGGTTCGTGTCCACAAACAACAAATAAAGTGTCCTGAAACCCGATGTATCCCACTGAGTGAACATCTAGATGTCTGTGCGAAAGGAAACGATGTTAAATTTACAATATTTCCTTTTATCAAGTTCAAAATTCGGACAAAGTAAAACGAATTTTAAAAGAACACTACTTCATAGACAAGTACAAACCAATGTTAAACCATTGCAAGCTGTGACCTTGTCGCTCTAGAATGTTGTCCCTATTATGACGTCACAATATATATGTAATGACGTCATACTGTAACCGCTACAATCTCCCTGAAGAGTAAAGAACGAAACATGTTGGAGAAAACGGCATTCTGTTTTTATTTATCTATGCAATATATATATATATATATATATATGAGCAATATTGTCCTGACATGCGATGAAACTAAAGATATCCCATTGTCTGCAAGTTGTTGCTGCCTGTATTAGTAATAAGGCATCGTGTGCCTCAATATTGTGTTATCCCCTATCAGCTTGTTGTTACTACTTAATCCCCATTGTTTGTCATCAGTGTTTCACCAACAGTGCTATTTGTTGTTCTTAGTCTACAACTGGCCTCATCCAATTATGTACCACTTGTTATGCAATTACATGCTGTTGTTTAATGTTAATCTGCTGTTTGTGATAACATACCATGAATGTATATCCTTCTCACGATTTGGTTGTAGTCACTTTTAGCTTGATAACCATGTAAGAATCTACATCGAAACGTCGCTCTATGCAATAAATAAGAAGTTGTCATCCATAAAGCTGCATGTTTCATTTTTGACTCACCAACTTTTAGAATGCCGATCGTCCTCCTGAGAGGATACGTAAGTCCCAAAACATCCATAGTCCAAATGATCACTGTCCAAAATCTACCCACTCTTTTTAATCGTAGAATATGTGTCTTTTTAATGTATGGCTTGATGTGTCTAAAATGCTAAATTGCTTAATCCGGCTAGGATCCGTGCAGGAAGCATATGTACTGTAAGTCGCCATGGTCCCTAGTGATCTACCTTCAGTTGTTGGCAATCTATAGCCTGTTTTTATATTGTCTTGTCATTTCAAGTTGAAATATTTTAGATTTAATTACTAGTTTTAAATGGATATCTGTGTTACACTAGTAGTTGTACTGTTCTTCGTCAACAGGATTTTAATTTCTAATTTTATTGATCTATGATTTAATTATTAATTGTTCTCATCACGATGTGGCTGAAATATTGCCGATGTGACGATAAATATAACTCACTCACTCACTCACTCACTCACTCACTCATAAATGAATCTTGGTTAACCTAAAGCGTATAGCTTAACTGAAATCAGTTGAAATAGTTTAGCAATTACAAAACCGTAAACAGAGAGTAGAAATCGAAGGCTCCTACCCTTACCTAAAGGTAGTAGATACAGTCTTACTCCTGTTTTATGGATAGTTAATGACGTCATGGAGGGAGTGAAATGAGTATACGTCGTTTTGCTAATGATACATCTTTATATTTTACATGTTCCTATTCACACGCCTCAAGTTATCAATAACGATCTAAAACCGATTCCTAAATGGGTTTAATATTAATCTGGTAAACAGAACACGTACAATTTGTAAAAATAATGTTATTTGTGACGAGTTTCTTGTTATTTTATCATGTACATCTTAATGTTGAACACAATATAAGAATGCACTTCCGTCAAATTTTTGTAATAATCCACATATGGACAAATTTATCTCACTCATGAAATCAGATTATACCCCACTCTTATTTAAACTATCACTGTTTGCTAAAACTGTTCTTTTAGTCTTTTCTAAACCAATATTTCCACTTATATGTTATTGTATTATTATTGTATGTTCTCTATATCATTTTGTATGATTTTACATGATCCTATTCACACGCCTATGGCTATCAATAACGATCAAAAACCGATTTCTAAATGGGCAGATACATGCCAATTTCATTTTAATCCACAAAACAAAACAAAACCAAAAAAACAGAAAACAGTTCCGTTTTCAAGGAAATTTATCCCAAGTACCAAATTCGTTTGACAAATAACACCTACTGATGTATCTGAATACTATTATGACATAATTATAGTCTTATGTTGCCGGACAAACCGACATGTAACAGCTGGAACATTATATTTCAGGATTAAAGCATGTATTTTTGTGTAGTTATATGAACAACTTTACATCCGTTAAAACAATTTTCACTAAACTTACATATATCTGCGTTTATTGTTTTCACACTCCTCAAATACATGATTATTATTTCTCGCAGGGGTTATAGTTATTATTGAATGAGTCCACCTGATATGCAAGATCAATGTATGTCTGAATGTAAAGCTTTGTGCCGACCAAACCTGCTCGCATTGAACAGAATTCCATAGCTTTGTGTTTGATTTCATTTCTGGAAACATCGTTTCAGTCTTTGTGAACTCAGCATTAACATTTACAAGAGCAGATAAAACCTTGCAATTAACCGCACCTGCATACAGCGACTCGGGCTGTCAGATGTGTGTTATTATTGCATGTTTAGGTATAGTTCTCATATCAGTATTATAGACGTAACCTTTGCAGGCATTACAGTTCCGAGCCACACAATGTCAGCCGATGACTGTGTCTCTAAGTGTACCTGGTTCTGGGTAACACAGACTCGGTATCAGTCCAGTGTCACACAATGTCAGCAGATGACTGTGTCTCTAAGTGTACCTGGTTCTGGGTAACACAGGCTCGGTATCAGTCCAGTGTCACACAATGTCAGCCGATGACTGTGTCTCTAAGTGTACCTGGTTCTGGGTAACACAGACTCGGTATCAGTCCAGTGTCACACAATGTCAGCCGATGACTGTGTCACTAAGTGTACCTGGTTCTGGGTAACACAGACTCGGTATCAGTCCAGTGTCACACAATGTCAGCCGATGACTGTGTCACTAAGTGTACCTGGTTCTGGGTAACACAGACTCGGTATCAGTCCAGTGTCACACAATGTCAGCCGATGACTGTGTCACAAAGTGTACCTGGTTCTGGGTAACACAGACTCGGTATCAGTCCAGTGTCAAACAATGTCAGCCGATGACTGTGTCACTAAGTGTACCTGGTTCTGGGTAACACAGACTCGGTATCAGTCCAGTGTCACACAATGTCAGCCGATGACTGTGTCACAAAGTGTACCTGGTTCTGGGTAACACAGACTCGGTATCAGTCCAGTGTCTGTGTCACTAATGGTTCAACACAGACTCGGTATCAGTCCAGTGTCATGTCAGCCGATGACTGTGTCACTAAGTGTACCTGGTTCTGGGTAACACGTACTCGGTATCAGTCCAGTGTCACACAATGTCAGCCGATGACTGTGTCACAAAGTGTACCTGGTTCTGGGTAACACAGACTCGGTATCAGTCCAGTGTCACACAATGTCAGCCGATGACTGTGTCTCTAAGTGTGCCTGGTTCTGGGTAACACAGACTCGGTATCAGTCCAGTGTCACACAATGTCAGTCGATGACTGTGTCACTAAGTGTACCTGGTTCTGGGTAACACGGAGTCGACATCAGTCCAGTGTCACACAATGTCAGCAGATGACTGTGTCATTAAGTGTACCTGGTTCTGGGTAACACAGACTCGACATCAGTCCAGTGTCACACAATGTCAGCCGATGACTGTGTCACTAAGTGTACCTGGTTCTGGGTAACACGGAGTCGACATCAGTCCAGTGTCACACAATGTCAGCCGATGACTGTGTCATTAAGTGTACCTGGTTCTGGGTAACACAGACTCGACATCAGTCCAGTGTCACACAATGTCAACCGATGACTGTGTCTCTAAGTGTACCTGGTTCTGGGTAACACAGACTCGGTATCAGTCCAGTGTCACACAATGTCAGCCGATGACTGTGTCTCTAAGTGTACCTGGTTCTGGGTAACACAGACTCGGTATCAGTCCAGTGTCACACAATGTCAGTCGATGACTGTGTCACTAAGTGTACCTGGTTCTGAGTAACACGTACTCAACATCAGTCCAGTGTCACACAATGTCAACCGATGACTGTGTCACTAAGTGTACCTGGTTCTGGGTAATACAGACTCGGTATCAGTCCAGTGTCACACAATGTCAGCCGATGACTGTGTCACTAAGTGTACCTGGTTCTGGGTAACACAGACTCGGTATCAGTCCAGTGTCACACAATGTCAGCAGATGACTGTGTCTCTAAGTGTACCTGGTTCTGGGTAACACGGAGTCGACATCAGTCCAGTGTCACACAATGACAGCCGATGACTGTGTCACTAAGTGTACCTGGTTCTGGGTAACACAGACTCGGTATCAGTCCAGTGTCACACAATGTCAGCCGATGACTGTGTCACTAAGTGTACCTGGTTCTGGGTAACACAGAGTCGACATCAGTCCAGTGGTCTGGGTAACACAGACTGGTATCAGTCACACACAATGTCAGCCGATGACTGTGTGTACCTGGTTCTGGGTAACACAGACTCGGTATCAGTCCAGTGTCACTAAATGTCAGTACTGTGTCCTGTGTTCTGGGTAACACAGACTCGGTATCAGTCCAGTGTCACACAATGTCAGCCGATGACTGTGTCACTAAGTGTACCTGGTTCTGGGTAACACAGACTCGGTATCAGTCCAGTGTCACACAATGTCAGCCGATGACTGTGTCACTAAGTGTACCTGGTTCTGGGTAACACAGACTCGGTATCAGTCCAGTGTCACACAATGTCAGTCGATGACTGTGTCACTAAGTGTACCTGGTTCTGGGTAACACGGAGTCGACATCAGTCCAGTGTCACACAATGTCAGCCGATGACTGTGTCATTAAGTGTACCTGGTTCTGAGTAACACGTACTCAACATCAGTCCAGTGTCACACAATGTCAGCCGATGACTGTGTCACTAAGTGTACCTGGTTCTGGGTAACACAGACTCGGTATCATCCAGTGTCACACAAGTGTCACACTAATGTACAGGTTCGATGACTATCAGTCCAGTCACACAATGTCAGCCGATGACTGTGTCATTAAGTGTACCTGGTTCTGGGTAACACAGACTCGGTATCAGTCCAGTGTCACACAATGTCAGCCGATGACTGTGTCACTAAGTGTACCTGGTTCTGGGTAACACAGACTCGACATCAGTCCAGTGTCACACAATGTCAGCCGATGACTGTGTCTCTAAGTGTACCTGGTTCTGGGTAACACAGACTCGGTATCAGTCCAGTCTCACACAATGACAGCCGATGACTGTGTCACTAAGTGTACCTGGTTCTGGGTAACACAGACTCGACATCAGTCCAGTGTCACACAATGACAGCCGATGACTGTGTCACTAAGTGTACCTGGTTCTGGGTAATCAGTTCAGTCTCCGTGGGTGGCATGCTGATTGAGGATGGTAAATAGAACTCATCACGCATGTGTCTACATAGATTTTGTACGTACCTCAAGCATGTTGATTTGCCATATGTTACACATCTCTCTAATAGCTGGCTCTTAAATTAATTCACTGTCGGGAAGAGGTAACTCTTTTCATATTGAAATGTAATTGTATCTCTTTGGTTCAGTGTTAAGTTCTACTTGAACGTAAATGCGTTTGGAAGTGTTTCTGTAATAAAACTAGCTGTGTTTAGTTTAGAATCTCCATGGGCATAGTGTGTGATGTAAGTGTGCTGTGGGTGTTCATTCGTTTAACTCCTCCAATAAAACATTATCTTCCTCTCCTGAATGTGGATGTGACAGCTTGGTACTGAGTGACGTGGAGCATTGACAGTTAATGTAGGTATAGTGTGGCAATATTACAGCAGGCTACACAAGAGGAATTCTCATAGAACTGACTTGCAGGTAAGTACTCGCCGAGCAACCGGAAAACATAGTGAGATGTAGGAATCTGTGCTGTCTTGTTTCGTATATCTTGCGTTACTCGGAAACCTTAAGTATTCCACCATGAAACTTTCTATATGTATATAACACACACTGGGGTGGTGCCTTTCACTGATTCCTGATAGTCTGGACTTAACCCAAACATCGCCTGCTTTCATTAGCAAAGCCTAACCCTCAAACCGGATGGGGTGTTGTGTTCAGTTTTAGATCATATTAAATATTTTTGTTAAATATATTTTCTATAAAACTGTATATCCATATTACCACATTACTCAAAATGTTATTACTTTCTACAAAATAATATCTCTCGCCCTGTTGTCAGAGAAACGGTACCATAATTAGCTAATGAAGATGTATACAACTGATAGAGCACGTTGTTGATCATTGTGAAAAATACCCACCACAGTTCACAAGCGGCACCAGGAACAGATTAGGTCTTCGCCGTGGGTTTAATTATTTTTCCATTGCTTGCAATTTGGTCATTTACGAAATGTTCACATGGGCTCTTGCTGTTCTAAACCAGATATGTCATATCTGCGGGTAATATGTGTACCTTCATGTACGTTTACATTACTTGAACCACGTGTGCGAAACTAAACCCTACACGTAGACATATTAGTTTACCCACAGGGCCCCGGATTTAGGTCTCACTGACAAGTAGTATTTTTGCTCCATTCCGATTAGTTACTTGTTATCCAAATAAATCACACATTTCAGTGTTTGGGAATCATCGCAGAGCAATGAACTGACTCTTTGTTCATGACGTCACAGACGATGTGGTTGTCATCGTTCAAATCGATCTGAACTGAAGTCTTCACTTGGGTTCGGGAAACCATGTATTCCAATATTTTTTCAGAAACTGACCCTACCGATAACATTATCCTATGTGTGCGATATTATCTCCCCAAAAATGAACTGTACTGGGGCTTTGTCAGCACTCAAAGCATAATCCAAATCGATTCTACATTTCAAAATATGTTTTGATTTAAAACTTAGAATCGCCTAATACACATCTGCTGATGGCATCATTCTTTGATATCATTAAATTTCATTTTTTCTCTGAAGAGATTTTCAACATTTCAAACGAGGTAGGGGACATATGGTTGTGAATACTTCTGTTGCCCGAGTCCTCATTGAACCTTCATAGTTTTATTCGAGATTAGTTAGCCACAGATTGCATTTTATAAACTGTTCCAGGAATGACTGACGGCTAAATACTTTTCAGTTTTCAATTACTTAAGAAACAAACTCAGTATACGTTCTTTGGCTCCTCGGTGTGTACAGTAGAGCCCACTCGCTCCTGCTCCTCGGTGTGTACAGTAGAGCCCACTCGCTCCTGCTCCTCGGTGTGTACAGTAGAGCCCACTCGCTCCTGCTCCTCGGTGTGTACAGTAGAGCCCTCGCTCCTGGGTGTGTGTCGCTCCTGCTCCTCGGTGTGTACAGTAGAGCCCACTCGCTCCTGCTCCTCGGTGTGTACAGTAGAGCCCACTCGCTCCTGCTCCTCGGTGTGTACAGTAGAGCCCACTCGCTCCTGCTCCTCGGTGTGTACAGTAGAGCCCACTCGCTCCTGAAAAGTTAAGACTCTCTCATCCGTTGATTTATTTGAAAACAGTCGTTGAAATTCTATTTCCTCGTAACTCTCAGGTTAGATTGTCAATATGTGTGTGTTGTGACATACACACTTGAGGAATATACTCCTTAAAACAGTAGGGGATTTACGATTGAAAACATTGGGAGATACATCGGAGAGAATCAATGTTGATTATGATAATAATGAATGTTTTGAGAGTGTATCACCACTTCCACTTCCTTATGACTATAGCTGTTGGTACAGTTATCGCTTTTGAAGGATGATTGGTGTGTGATGTCAAAATCAATGGTCTACAGTGATTTATCGACCTTCTTGAAAACCGTCAAAATCAAGAATGACACCCCATGCACGTGTGTGAGGCTACTGCCTTGTGCACGTGCAGCCCATGTGATGTGTTCAGGGGTGGTGGTAAAGGGAAATGGTGGTGCGTTCAAAAGATGTCTGTCTTTGAAAAGTTTTTTAACGCTTATACATTTCCTATCCAACTTCAGTTCAGGTTCCCATACCTTTTATATGTATATATAAAGTGACGTAAAACCCAACTCACACACTCACTCACTTTGTTTGCGCTTTGAGACCACACTGCGCTTGTTATTCAGGGGATTTGAAAGGTCTGGTTGACTCTCTCATGCACGCACCATCTTACACAAAAAATCCCCAAACAGCACGAACATCTGAACCAACCTGAAATAGCGTGTTCCCAGTTGCTGAGACCTCACCGTTAACAACCATAAGGGGTATACATATAGTGCTGTTAATTACCATCTTTCTTATTAGATTTAGATAATTTGAATAGTATCTGTAGACCAAGACGAGACGGATCAAATTTAGAATGAGTTACAACTCGGACTAATAGATAAAAAATGATGGATTACATGGAATGACTTTATGGCAGTTCCAGGATAAGCTGACACAATGTTCGCTATTTCGTTGCCATAGAAGAGTTCTGTGATCCTGATCCTGGTGGGTAGAATCCTATTGGCATTACACATCTAGTGTCACTGGGGAGTACTCGGAATGTAGTAGGGAATCATATCTGTAGTTCGTTAAGGTATACATAGCGTGAAGCTTTACTGAGGTTTCGCTTGTCAAGATGGCCACAAGGAGATAACACGGTATGGCTCAGTATGCGCCTCTGTGGTGATTAGTGTGGATGTTTGGTTAGCAATGATTCATCTGTAGTATATTGAGTCTTACTTTATAATATAAGATACCCATTTGCCAGGCATACAGAACCCCGTCATTCACCTGTACTCGCAGGTTCCTTGAGTGGATGCGTATAATTGTTATACAGATATTCTCCCATTTATCCTACACTACAACATACCAAATGTGATACTACTGCCAAATGTTGGTAGGATCAAAGATTTATGTTGTATGATCGACAAAGTTATTATAACACCGGAATTAACTTAGTCCTGTGCAAAGTTGAGGAGATCGCTGTCTCAGGACGGTCGGTTAAACATGGTATATGTACAAGGAACATTCTTGCTCTGTAGGAAAACACTACTTATTTCCTCCTTGCGTCTCACTGTAAACACTGGGTTCCGAGTGAGCCATGAGAGCAGTATGTGGCTGTAAAAGAGTGCTTAACTGGGTGATCAATCATCCCCTCATCCCGGCATCTGTTCCAGCAGGGTGTAAAGCTGGCAATGGGAGAGGAAGCGTTGGAGATTTCATGAAGTTCTATTTGTATCTTTGGGGGTTGAGAAGGCAAGAAACGCCAAGGTATACCTCGAGTCTTCTTCTGAAAGATGGTATATACTACCCATCAAAAGTTTAGGCTCACTAGTGTAAATGTAGCCACTTACTTCAGTCAACTGTTCCATGCTAGATTTTGCAAAATATTCCATACTGTCTAAAGGTACTGTTTACACATGAACTGATGTATTGCAAAACAAATTCTTAACGTTGGAAAGATTATTGTCATGAGTTGAATAAATGATGCAACTCAGTGAAAATTGGCGAATTCTTAACAAAACTTTACATCAAAACGCAGCTGTTCACATGCACGATATTTGCACATGCATATGCTTTTCAGTAATTTGATGCATGATCCTCTTGCAGTTCATCTGCATAAGGTTTGCTGTTGGTTCGACCAAGTTAATGGAGAGATTCATCTTCGATGTAACCATATATATATATATATACATAACATTTAGTGAGTGCTTTTAGCGAGCCTAAACTGTTGATGCGTAGTATAATGCTAAGGTTGACTTGAACTAAATTACTCGTATTAGTTCTCAAATGAGCGGAGAGTTAAAATGCGGATGTTTCTGGAATATGCGCACTATACTTATTGATTATCTTGGCTCGCCCAAACACTAAATAGTATACGTCTCGGATGGTCTCTCTATCGACGCAGAGTTGCTTCCCTTGTTGTGTAGAGATCCACTTGTCGTCAATTCAAATCCCACATTAGCTTTGTTGGTAAATCCTGGTCTGTCAGCAGAACGGAACTGCTACCATTACTAAGAAATGTTTCCTCCCAATTGATCTGATACATGAAGTAATGTTCAAAGAGGCATGGAACCCAATTTCCTTACACTGTGTCGTTAATGTCTACCGTTTTATGGTCTACCTTGTATTTGCTTATAGGGGCGGTGGTGTAGCCTTGTGGTTAAAGCGTTCGCTCGTCACGCCGAAGACCCTGGTTCGATTCTTCACATGGGTACAATGGTACAATGCGTGAAGCCCATTTCTGGTGTCCCCCTGATATTGCTGGAATATTGCTAAAAGCGGTGTAAAACCATACTCGCTCACTTATATGATTATAATCACATAGAGATTACCGTATTAGTGTAGGGAACTTACAAATAAAATCGTTATATTGGGAATGAAAGGAAAAAACAATAATCCGATAAATGGAATCATTTCAGTTGTCAAACATTATATCTACAGATGCAGCATAAATGGTTTCAAACCAAAGTTAGAATATTTAAAAAATGAAATTGTCCGTCACTATGATATGTCGAGATATGTTTACTTATCTGCGGGAACTGAACAATTGTTTTTTCAATATTGGTCATCATTACATCTATTACTTGGAAGATAATCCAGCCAATTATACTTTTTCAGCCAACTGTACATTTTCATACATGTATACATATACCATTGTATTATTAAGAAAGTTATCTATACATGTTTGCCTGTACATGAAATATGGAAGAAAAAAAAAAAAGTATTAGTGCAGGGTGTACGTCGCTGGTGCAAACATGTCTCCTTGACGTACACCTGTTGCCAATAGCAACTGTCTGGTGTGAATAGTTTCCAGTTGCCCAAATCTAATGATGTACGACCACGATGTATTACAATATATCACCTACAAGGTGCTAATAACCCAGTTTGTGAAATATGAAAAGCAATTTTTATCAAAAAGATAACAATTAGAAGAATTCTCCGAAAGCGATCCCCAAAGTACACACATCTATTAGTACAGTGCTGAAAGATTTGAAAATGAAACATGATGAAATGTCCTGTCATTGGACCACATGTCGTCCCAGAATAGACGCATTAGCGAGTACAGAATCATCTCCACATATGAAGGTCCTTTGGAGCACGCGGGTGGTGACCTTAGTGTGAAATACAAGCTGCACTTTTACTCTGTCGTCACTTACAGTACGGAGAAGGAGGTGCCTACTCAGCCTAATTTCTGGTAACACGATCACAGGTACTTGTACAATCAATGGATTTCTATGTAAAGGATTAGGACAAACTGACTTGATCCGATTTCGACTGTAGGAGCAAGCGGCGACTGTTCGTCGGCCTTTAATCATGATGAGTTGTTACCATCAGATCTGAAAATGGCCACACTTGTTTACAAAACACATTGTTGTGCATTTCCTAACCTGTAATGACATAATACAATTGTCAAATATTTATATATTTATTATCAGTATATGGTCTGGAGTAAAATGCTTTGGCAAATTTGTGTGTATGGCGGATGTTACCAGTAGGGACGGACATGCTGACCCTCCTCGGGAACCTATGGAATCCTGGAGGGACATTGTCGCGTTGTCGCGTTGTCGCCCATTTTTGGGGCTTTTTTCACACATCTTAGATGGGGCGACAATGCTACAATTCGACATATTTTGACCTTGAAAACTGTCGCTATGTCGCCCTTTGGAGGAATAGAAAAATATTATTCAAAACGCGACATGCGACATCGCGACAATGCTACAAATGGCCGAAATGTCGCGTTGACGCATTGTCGCGCTTTGGTTAATTTTGCCTCATATTGCTTGTTTTTGAGAGGGCGACAACGCGACAATGCGACAACGCGACAATGTCCCTTCTCGGGTTCCATAGGAACTCCTGGTGTCATCCCTCATGTACAGTGATCCACTCATATAACGTGCATCACTTTATTACATCTATTATAGTAAAAGTTTGTTTCGGAAGACGATCGGGACTGATTTTACTCTCGTTTATATTTTGAATTTCCAGTTACTACCTAACACGGCACATGAATTCTTTGATTGACATTCTAGAAGTTGAGGAGATGAAGAATGAGGACAAGTTTTATGGATATACAACTTCTTTATTCTGTATAGGCGACGTTTCAACATAGATTCTAATGTCGTTGTCAAGCAAGTGGCACGGCAGATGAGTCTAAACATACCACACACGTTTTTACAACGTTTTCTGCTGTTTGATTCCACGGAGTCTCTCCGTAGAGAGACATGTAGCTCACACAATTAATGAAGTTTTCCTTATTTCCGGAAACAAAGTAAATTTCCTCTCAGGAAGTGTGAATGAATTTCGGTCTTTAACTTGATTTACCCTTTATCATATTCAACTCTGTAATTATGTGAAAGTGAGTCTGTTGGGTTGAGATTGCCGTCCGTATCTGTGTCAGTTGCCTTTCTTTCATGGGTTGGTCTCTTTAATGCCAGTGAGTAATATCACCAGCCGCTGCCTCATTATTGCTCGCTGGCACAGTAGTTTGATTAACACTGAATATTGGCACACAACACTATGGATGTCAAAGTTATTTAACATACATAGATTTGCAGCGCCAACAAGACATCAATGCCGACAGCGGTGGAGTCACTAAAATCTGACTGCCTCGAGATGTCACCATCTGATTAGAAGTCGTCCAACGATGTCGTTAAAGGGCACACAATGTAGCAGTGTTGGCCAAGCTATACAACACAGAAACACGATGAAGGCCGTTGTTGTCAACTATGACGCCACAGAACAAGGTTTTACACTTGATAAGTTTCACCTTGTTTTCCTTTGCCCAAAGGTGTTTGCGCAGGTGAAACCTTTTGCCTTTGCATGTCAGGAGAGTGGGTTTCTGTATTCCTAAGGATTCATTTAACACCCGGTCTGTTTTCTCTGAAAGGGAGAGTGGCATAGTCTATTTAGGCTGGTAATGAAAGAATCTTCCGTCTGCTTTCCTAAGCCAATATTAACCTCTTGTGCATTATGGATATGCTTCTATTGTAATGACACCGCGCTGCCCCTTGGAGTGTGCGTGTGTGCGCGTGCGCGTGCTCGTGCATGTGTGTGTGTGTGCGCGTGCGTGCGTGCGTGCGTGCGTGCGTGTGTGGTGATGGAGGTGATGGGGTTTAGTACAGCATCGGCATTACTCTTCCAGAACATGTAGCGCCTCGAGCATGGACAAGTGCGTGGAAGCAGGCGCTATATAAATAAGCATAATTATAATTCAACTATTTACAACACGCAACATACACAAAAACGCAGAGGATCCACCGTAGGCCTACATGAGGTGCCGGTCCCATGTTGGCTAAGAATATATTTATCGGATTGGAATTATGCACAAAACAATGAGGAGAGTCCCTATTGACACAGGTATTATCAAATATGCGATTGGTAACAGTAGGGTCACTGACGAGGCAGGTCAGCCATGTGACGGATAAATGTTGACACGAACCTTCAGCAGCCACTATTTTCCCAACGGTTACCTCTTAGATGTAAAATAATGACAATAATCTTACAAAAAACCGGAATTTTATGTGGGAACAGGTTTTAGATCACTATTTTATAGAAACATGCATTTTCAGAGAATCATGGAACAAAACAAACCAATGTTTTGTTGAAGCACCTGTAATGTGTATTTGTGATCATAAGAAAATGGACATAAATTGCCGTTCGTTGTCCTGAGACTGTTTTCAGCCCGGTAACGTTTTGAAACGGGTGTAATGTTTTTGTCATAATTTATTTTCAATGTTGTGGTCATATTTTCTGTCCTTCTTTTGTCCGGCGAATCAGTAAAAAGATATGTAAGGAGTGTTCACATCGTTCCGTCCTATTACCTCAAACCTGAGGTCTCGGTAACAATGATGTCAATTACTGCAGTATCACGTCCTTTCATTGTAAAGTAAGCCCATCTCAGATTGTATGTGTAGAGTCATTATGAGACGTCCTTTGTGCGTCCAATTTTGTTCTATCTAATTATTAATATCCTCAGATAGATGAATTTTCAATGCTGATCGAACAGTGACTTCCTGTTATCTGATGCAGAGTTAGTAAGTATTTCTTTTGAGCTTTCGGACTGTAACTAATTGCATCGACCGTCAAAGGATTATGCTTATTTATCTCGTTTATTACTTGTTTCATCTGCAGACTGTGGACTCTTTTATTAATTCAGTGTTGGATCACTATCATGAGTATCACAAACAAATCCTCTCGAGATCATTATAGGGTAATTTACCAATAATGTTACAAAGAATTTCCTTGTCCACTCATTTCTGTTCTAGTCTTCGTCGTTTGCATAAGGACGTGTTTATTCACTGCAATGTTTGAAACGTCGTCATTTTGGGTTAAAGGTAGGTATGAAAATTGTTATAGTCTCATTATGTGATCCAAATATGTGATATATTGGTTATTAGGTTATAAATACGTGTCTCCGGCAGCTTTAAGTGTTAAAGGTAATTACATGTTTCCTCATAACTGCACTGCGGAATCACTGCACGTGTTCACCTGGATCAAATCTGTCTGGCAAGTTGCGTTTCACGGCTGATAAAACATAGCAACATTCCATGGGAACTCGTATAGTTTTAATTGCTTTCTCAAGGTTTTACACCTGAGACACTTTTTCACTGGTTTACATCTTGCTATTATTGGGTAAATAAGGCAGGTTTTACACCTTAGATACTATTTCACTGGTTTACTTCTTGCCATTATTGGGTAAACAAGGCAGGTTTTACACATGAGACACTATTTCACTGGTTTACTCCTTGCCATTATCGAGTAGATAAGGCGGGGTTTGTACCGCGTTTAGTACTAGTCCAGCAATAGCTGGACGGTGAAACCCAATGCAGAGTTTGACACATGTACCCATGAGGGGATTTGAACTCGGGTCTTCTACGGCACACTGCCCTTCTCATGAAGTTTAGTATGTGTCCGTTCTATATGAATACCCATGGTTTGAGTACATAATTGAACCTGTTGGTCAACAGATGTAGTTCTAATGACAAGAAAGTCAAGTAAACAGTAATTGTAAACTAACCGTTGTCCTCACGTCGTGTTTAGGTGGCTGCTTCTCGCCATTGGGTCATCAAGTAGATACAAGTGAACAGTTAAATTGGTGAACACGCGTATGGTTCCATGAACACCCTACCGAATAATCTAACAAGTCTTTGCTAATATAGATGAGCCAAGTTGATCAATGTTAGTGCTTCACGGGACTGACTGGTGGTTTCAGCGGTGTCCTTCCATCGGTTCATTGATTGAAGCACATCAACACGTTATGACCAATCAGCGACCTGTGTTTCCGTTACACCATAATCACGTATTAACGTCGAATTCCCAGTCGTCGAAGCCTCTCATTGTAAATTTATAGCAATTAGGGTCGGACAGAGATATTGGAGAAGGGCGGGATTTTACGCAAAGTAATTCATTCTGTTTGCAATGCATTTTGTCCTGTGAAGAAGAGCAGCATAACGTCTCAGTACCCATTTGAAAAAGGATTTAATAGGATTACGCCTTTACCCTTGGATGCATCAGCTACTATTTCGGTGGATTTAGTGGGCACGCGAAATCGGAATTTAAGCTCTCAGTCACGTTACTTCCGTAACCGAGGGCCTCTGCTGGATATCGCTTTAAATTAATGAAAGAATCAAATATTTACATTTGTGGAAAGTTTTCTACTATACAGTCGATCACACCGCTGTTTAGCATAGGCACCAAACACAGGAGTTCTCTGTGGTATCTGTGGAATAAGGAGCTTGTCAGGTGAGTGAATACTGTTCACGAACGCTTCTGTCTGTAGTGAGTAACTGGCTGTAACAGACTCAGTGTAACAGAAGTGGGGAAAGGATACTCGCGAGTGACTAATTTACAAGGAACTGATCATTATCATCTGCTTGGATACTGTCCATCTGTTGGGCCTACACATTTGAAATACAGTCAGTCATATCAGTTGGAGTAAAATAATTCCCACAAGATATCAACGGGCACTAAACATTTAGATTCTCATGATTTACCTCAGTATCTACTGACGTACATGTTCAAAACAGGGGATCTTATTAACCATGTAGAGCTAAGTGGCATATTTCATTCCGTCGAAGGTGAACTGTCATCTTACGTTATCTTGTCAGTAGAAGGAAAGTTCATTTGCCCTTATCAGTATAGACACTGTATTAACTGAGAATGTAACCGAATAAAGGATGATTAACCTGGGAAGGTTTATAATCTGCACAGGTTTACAAACTTTAATCATTCAGATGAAGTAACTGATGTGCAGTCATCTTGAATCATTCAGCATACTGATATACAGTCATCTTGAATCATTCAGCATACTGATATACAGTCATCTTAATTCATTCAGCATACTGATATACAGTCATCTTCAATCATTCAGCATACTGATATACAGTCATCTTGAATCATTCAGCATACTGATATACAGTCATCTTCAATCATTCAGCATACTGATATACAGTCATCTTGAATCATTCAGCATACTGATATACAGTCATCTTCAATCATTCAGCATACTGATATACAGTCATCTTGAATCATTCAGCATACTGATATACAGTCATCTTGAATCATTCAGCATACTGATATGCAGTTATCTAGAAGCCTTCAGCATACTGATAAACAGTCATCTTGAATCATTCAGCATACTGATGTGCAGTAATCTTGAATCATTCAGCATACTGATATACAGTCATCTTGAAGCGTTCAGCATACTGATATGCAGCCATCTTGAATCATTCAGCATACTGATATACAGTCATCTTGAATCATTCAGCATACTGATATGCAGCCATCTTGAATCATTCAGCATACTGATATACAGTCATCTTGAATCATTCAGCATACTGATATGCAGCCATCTTGAATCATTCAGCATACTGATATACAGTCATCTTGAAGCGTTCAGCATACTGATATACAGCCATCTTGAAGCGTTCAGCATACTGATGTGCAGTCATCTTGAATCATTCAGCATACTGATATACAGTCATCTTGAAGCGTTCAGCATACTGATATGCATCCATCTTGAACCATTCAGCATACTGATATGCAGCCATCTTGAATCATTCAGCATACTGATATACAGTCATCTTGAAGCGTTCAGGATACTGATATACAGTTATCTAGAAGCCTTCAGCACGCATACTGATATACAGTCATCTTGAAGCGTTCAGCATACTGATGTACAGTCATCTTGAATCATTCAGCATACTGATATACAGTCATCTTGAATCATTCAGCATACTGATATACAGCCATCTTGAATCATTCAGCATACTGATATGCAGTTATCTAGAAGCCTTCAGCATACTGATATGCAACCGGAAGCATCATGAACTGTAGTATTGAAACATATTTGGTATTCCAAGGCTTCTTGTGGGTGGTGTCAAGGATGTCCATAATCCTCTTTTATTTTTCTCTTTTTTTCAATAAGGACAATTAGAGATGTATACAGTTGTGCTCAGTAGATGTATTTATACTACTTTTTCGAGATGACATCATTATGATCGATAGTAATGTGCTGGGGGATATTTTCGTGCTGAGGCAAGTCTGGATCTCAAATTGTGCATATCCAGACCACCTGTCATCATTAGGAGGTTGGCATCCCACACATTCCCAGCAAGCCGCACAGGTTTTAAATGCTTTAACAAATAGAACTAGACCTTTCTATAATCTACCGTATGATGTGTTCTTTCATATATTCGATGTCATTTTCTTGCCAATTATTCTGTATTCATCTGAAATCTGTGTATGTCATCCTTCTCGAGAGGCTATTATGTTCATGGTGTTTTTTGCAAAGATATCTTAACTTGACAACGCTGTTACCAAAGTTTCGGTTAATGGTTTGAAGTTTGGACAAACCAAGAAATGAACCTAGTTTCGCTATTGTAGGTATTAAATGCAGGACATAAATGCACAGGTGTTATATAACTAATATGATTTGGGCTTTATATAAGATGGTCAAAATACTGTAACATTTCACGTGTTTCCTTTTCTGAACAAATATGCCTCAGAATTGAAAAACAAAATCATTTTGAAAAGATCTTCTGTTCTACTTCTAAACTGGATTTTCTTTGTACAATGAAAGCTTACTTTTGTCGAAAAAAACGTATTTAGCATGTAAAACAGCAATAACTTACCATTGTGCATTCAGTCTTACCAGGTCACAGTCTCGTGGTTGAAATAGGAGGAAAACTGACTATGTTACTTAAAGATAGCTATAGTCCGTTTGGCTCAAAATCGGACCGATGAATTGCAATCAAACTCGAAAGCAACTAAACATAGAATACTCAATGAAACACTGATCATAATCATAACATCAGACCAACTCTGTGACTTTTTTAAAGACTTTATTACCTGAAAATAATACAGTTGTTTAACAAACTAATATTAAAATTTTGACATTGTTCACAGTTTGTTACGAGGGAGGACTGCAAAGGGAGGAACAGCCAGGTGTATGCGAAGCACGTGCACAAGTGCCGATAAAGTCATTGATTCATTAACCTGTGCTGTGCCGTCTCCATCCTTTCTCGCACACCTGGCTGTTCCTCTCACACCTGGCTGTTCCTCTCTTTACACCCCTCCCCCATAACAAATAGTGAACTGTGTCAAGCTTTTAATGATAGTTGGTTAAACAACTTTATTTATTTTTAGGACATAAATTCTGCCAAAACATCGGTCTGATATTTTGATTATGATCAGTGTTTCATTGAGTACTACATGTTTAGTAGTTTTCGAGTTAGATTGCAATTCATCGGTCCGATTTTGAGCCAAACGGACTATAGACAGATATTGGTCACAATAGGTAGAACACTGACTACGTTACTTAAAGATGGCTAGATAGATATTGGTCACAATAGGTGGAACACTGACTTTGTTACTTAAAGATAGCTAGACAGATAGTGGTCACAATAGGTGGAACACTGACTATGTTACTTAAAGATAGCTAGACAGATAGTGGTCACCATAGGTGGAACACTGACTATGTTACTTAAAGATAGCTAGACAGATAGTGGTCACAATAGGTGGAACACTGACTATGTTACTTAAAGATAGCTAGACAGATAGTGGTCACAATAGGTGGAACACCGACTGTGTTACTTAAAGATAGCTAGACAGATAGTGGTCACAATAGGTGGAACACTGACTATGTTACTTAAAGATAGCTAGACAGATATTGGTCACAATAGGTGAAACACTGACTATGTTACTTAAAGATAGCTAGACAGATAGTGGTCACAATAGGTGGAACACTGACTATGTTACTTAAAGATAGCTAGACAGATAGTGGTCACAGTAGGTGGAACACTGATTATGTTACTTAGAGATAGCTAGACAGATAGTGGTCACAATAGGTGGAACACTGACTATGTTACTTAAAGATAGCTAGACAGATAGTGGTCACAATAGGTGGAACACTGACTATGTTACTTAAAGATAACTAGACAGATAGTGGTCACAATAGGTGGAACACTGAGTATGTCACTTAAAATTAGCTAGATAGATATTGTTCCTGTTTTTGAAACAGTAAACGTTTGTCAAGAATGTACATTTATCACTCTGACATCAAAGCATCTGGGAGTATATATTCGGGACATTTGCCACCAAAACGTATCATGACATGGAACTATTTTGAAGCATCCTCATATGTCTCATACACACATACACCCAGCTTCTGATATTTCTTATTCACATACACCCACCTTATGACATTTCTTATTCACATACACCCAGCTTCTGATATTTCTTATTCACATACACCCACCTTATGACATTTCTTATTCACATACACCCAGCTTCTGATATTTCTTATTCACATACACCCAGCTTTTGATATTTCTTATTCACATACACCCAGCTTCTGATTTTTCTTATTCACATACACCCAGCTTCTGATAGTTCTTATTCGCATAGACCCAGCTTATGATATTTCTTATTCAGATTACCCGTGAAGGTCCGGGTTAGAATATTGATCTTCAGTAACCCATGCTTGTTTTTAGAGACGACCAACGGGATCGGGTGGTCAGACTTGCTGACTTGGTTGACACATGTCATCGGTTCCCAATTGCGCAGACTGATGCACATGCTGTTGATCACTGGATTGTCTGGTCCAGACTCGATCATTAACAGACCGGCACCATATAGCTGGAATATTGCTGAGTGCAGCGTAAAACTAAACTCACTCACTCTTATTCAGATACACCCATCTTAGGATATTTCTTATTCAGATTCACCCAGCATTTGATATTTCTTATTCAGATACACCCAGCATTTAATATTTCTTATTCAGATACACCCAGCTTATGATATTTCTTAGACAGAACTGTCGTTGCTATGTAAGAATCGAGATAGTAGGCTATATCCTGAAAAACGATATGAAATTAGCAACATACGAAATGTTTTCTAGTTTTTTGTGGTATATTTTCTCAGAGATTCTAAACACTACAACACAATGTAAATTGTTTTAGATATATTTTTTCTGTTTTATCCAGAAATAACGAAAAGAGGTAATTTGAGATATTATCTGTTTCACGATTACCAAATGTACCAAGCAGGTATACGGCCCTGGTGCATCCAGTTTGGGATAGTCCCATTTAAATACGTGAGTTATCAATCCCCACTTGATGATCTGACTGGTGGGACGTGCGACGAAAGAGAGATCTGGCTAATGGAATCACACCGCGCCAACAGTCAACGTTTATTACATAACGACAGCGAGTGTATATCAACTGTCAAGACCTGTCACACGGTACAGTCATGAGCTGATCTAGGAAACAAGTCCACGGTATTGGTTTTACATTATCACATGCAAACGTATTCATCATTTATGCCGGATTCTCTAAATAACTAAATTATCGCATATCGATCTCCTTATTCGGTGATGCATATTGTGACTGATTAGGTTATGTTTTACGCTGGAGTAATTTCTATCCATAAATAAAACATTGACATTATTGATCTGAAATACGAACTGTCTGGCTATACAAGGAGGCAGCAGTATGCAAACAAAGCATTGGCAAGCATCCTACAATTAGGTACCTGATAAATGAATATACTGAGACGTATTTGAAATGGTTCTCGTCATTAATGTCGCTGTGTTTTCCGATGTTCCTTGTGATAGGTTTGGCATCATCATCAGTAGTCAGCGTCAAATACCAACTTGCTACTATTGTCAGATACTATTTTCATGAAACAAATAATAAATGAATAAGCCCTACAATAATGTTCATCATTAACGCTGTTATTATTGGAAATACTCTGAACATGTTGTCATGCTCATCCTCTCATAATTAAATTTTGACAACCCGCACTCCTTTCACGCGCGAGGACACACACACACACACACACACACACACACACACACACACACACACACACACACACACACACACACACACACACACACACACACACACACACACACACACACACACACACACACACACACACACACACACACACACACACACACACACACACAACAATAACAACAACACCAAAAAACAGAGTGTCAGTTTATAATGACCATCAATACAACCTCGCCGCTTAATTCCACCCCACCCTTCTCAGTATACTGCTTATCTGGCAGCACACCAAGGTATCGATGGGTCGTTAGAACCCTACCGTGTAGAGTTCAATTCCATTTCAATTTCAACAGATTAGTCTCCATCAAATGTGTACTTCTCTGGGAAGGTCGCCCTAGTTTACCTCAACAAGTGATCTCTCTGTTCCGGAAGGATTTCCACATCCTACGGTGACATTTATTACATGTTAGTTCAAAGAACGAGCAGCAGACCCCCCAACAACAGCTTCCGTTCCATGTCCAATATTGACCGCATGTAAGGTGTTAGAAATCCACGAGCTAGTGAAAAAACACGGTAATTGCGTTGTTCACTTGCCAACAAGATGAAAGTGGCATTCTGCTGCTCCTGTAAGAATGTGTCGACACGTCTACATCGCTTCACTCACACATATGTTGGCAATATGCGATCAGTTGACAGAATGATTGGCAATTACGCGTTCGACATTCCCTGCAATCGCTGCTATCTCCGACAGGTAACATCGTTAGTTCTAGGATAGCGCCTTCAGATGTTTATCACAGCGACTGTTTGGTTTATTCTTTGGCACGTCCTTCTTGGACAATTTGAGATGACCGCATATCGGGATCTATGGGGGTCCTGCTGAGCATAGCTTGCCCATTAAACACCTTCACTAGAATAGGTTACTGTGGGAAAGTCTGTTACAGAGCTAACACAAAAACGTATCACACCAAATGCTGCACTTAAGATTGACCCAATTTCCGCGGTAATCCACAAGATATTTTCATATTAAAATACAACGTAAACATGTCATCAGAAATATTCCCGTCATGGTGATACCATGATGAACAACTACCTTGTCATCTTGAAACAGATGAAAAACTATCCTGTCATACTGACACAGATGAAAAACTATCCTGTCATATTGACATACAGATGAACAACTACCTTGTCATATTGATATACAGATGAACAACTATCCTGTCATATTGACATACAGATGAACAACTACCTTGTCATATTGACACACATATGAACAACTTTCCTGTCGTATTGCCACACAGATGAACAACAACCTTGTCATATTGACACACAGATGAACAACTACCTTGTCATATTACCACACAGATGAACAACTATCCTGTCATATTGACAAATAGATGAACAACTATCCTGTCATATTGACACACAGATGAACAACTATCCTGTCATATTGACATACAAATGAACAACTACATTGTCATCTTGACACACAGATGAACAACTATCCTGTCATACTGACACAGATGAACAACTATCCTGTCATAATGACACACAGATGAACAACTATCCTGTCATATTGACCAACAGATAAACAACTATCCTGTCATATTGACAAAACAGATGACAACTATCCTGTCATATTGACACACAGATGAACAACTATCTTGTCATATTGACAAACAGATGAACAACTATCTTGTCATATTGACAAACGGATGAACAACTAACTTGTCATATTGACACACAGATGAACAACTACCTTGTCATATTGACACACAGATGAACAACTATCCTGTCATATTGACAAAAAGATGAACAACTATCCTGTCATATTGACACACAGATGAACAACTATATTGTCATCTTGACACACAGATGAACAACTATCCTGTCATATTGACAAACAGATGAACAGCTATCCTGTCATATTGACACACAGATGAACAACTATATTGTCATATTGACCAACAGATGAACAACTACCCTGGTCATACTGACCAAGATGAACAACTACCTTGTCATCTTGACACATAGATGAACAACTACTTTGTCATATTGACAAACAGATGAACAACTACCTTGTCTTATTGACACAGATGAACAACTACCTTGTCTTATTGACAAACACATCAACAACTATCCTGACACATTGACACACAGATGAACAACTACCTTGTCATGTTGAAACACAGATGAACAACTATACTGTCATCTTGACACACAGATAAATATGTCAATATGTCAGACTACACGTTACGTCGTCATTGCTGTCAATGTGTCAGACTACACGTTACCTCGTCATGGCTGTCAGTGTGTCAGACTACTCGTTACCTCGTCATGGCTGTCAATGTGTCAAACTACACGTTACGTTGTCTTTGCTGTCAATGTGTAAGTACACGTTGCGTCGTCATTGCTGTCAATGCTTCAGACTAAACGTTACCTCGTCATGGCTGTCAATGTGTCAGACTACACGTTACCTCGTCATTGCTGTCAATGTGTCAGACTACACGTTACGTCGTCATGGCTTTCAATGTGTCAGACTACACGTTACCTCATCATGGCTGTCAATGTGTCAAACTACACGTTACCTCGTCATGGCTGTCAATGTGTCAGACTAAACGCTACGTCGTCATGGCTGTCAATGAGTAAGTACACGTTACGTCTTCATGGCTGTCAATGCGTCAGACTACACGTTGCGTCGTCATGGCTGTAAATGCATCAGACTACACATTACGTCGTCATGGCTTTCAATGTGTTAGACTACACGTTACCTCGTCATGGCTGTCAATGTGTCAGACTACACGTTACCCCATCATGGCTGTCAATGCGTCAAACTACACGTTGCGTCGTCATGGCTGTAAATGCATCAGACTACACATTACGTCGTCATGGCTGTCAATGTGTTAGACTACACGTTACCTCGTCATGGCTGTCAATGTGTCAGACTACACGTTACCTCGTCATGGCTGTCAATGCGTCAGACTACACATTACCTCGTCATTGCTGTCAATGCGTCAAACTACACATTACCTCGTCATTGCTGTCAATGCGTCAGACTGCACGTTACCTCGTCATTGCTGTCAATGCGTCAGACTACACGTTACCTCGTCATGGCTGTCAATGCGTCAGACTACATGTTACCTCGTCATTGCTGTCAATGCGTCAGACTACATTTGTCATGGCTACAATCGTCATGGCTATCAATGTGTCAAACTACACGCTACCTCGTCATTGCTGTCAATACGTCAAACTACACGTTACCTCGTCATGGCTGTCAATGTGTCAAACTACACGTTACCTCGTCATTGCTGTCAATACGTCAAACTACACGTTACATTGTCATGGCTGTCAATATGTCAGACTACACGTTACCTCGTCATTGCTGTCAATACGTCAAACTACACTTTACCTCGTCATTGCTGTCAATATATACACTCCACATGGAGCAGCACAGCATGGACGAGACAGCATTTTGTTATGGAGAGCCATTAACCTGAGACAGACAGGAAACACAGATCTTGAGACAGCAGAGAGCACAGACAGCAGGAGGAAAGCACAGACGACAGACAGGAGGACACAGAACGAGACAGACAGGAGGAACACAACGAGACAGACAGGAGGAGACAGAAAGAATGAGACAGTGAAAGCAGGAGGAAAGACAGGAAAGAATGAGAGAGACAGCATAGACAGAAAGAAAGGAGGAAAGACAGACAGAGACAGGAGTAGCATAAAGAAGAAGGAGGAAAGAGAAAGAAATATAGAAGACAGAAGGAGACAGACAGACAGAGGAAAGAAAAGGTGGTGACAGAGGAGCATAGAGAGAGGAAGAAAGGAGCATAATGAGACAGAAAAGGAAATATAAAGAATGAGACAGAGGGAGAAAGTATAGAATGAGAGGAGGAAAATAAGACAGAGGAAGGATGACAGAGAGTAGTAATATAGAGGAAAGTGGAGGAAAGAAAGAGAGTATGGAGAAAGCATAGTATGAAAGGGAGTATAAAGAAGAGACAGAAGGAGAGTAGCATAAAGACAGAAAGAGTAGTATGGGAAAGGACAGATGGAGGAAAGGAGACAGAGGAAAGAGAGGAAAGGAGGAAATATGGTAGAATGAGAGAAAGAAAGAAAGAATGAGACAGAAGGTGGACATAGAAAGCATGACAGGAAGAGGAAAGCATACATAGAGCAGGAAAGCAGCATGAGGAGTAGCATAGGTGGGACAGGAAAGTACAGACAGATGGAATGCGTCAGGATCCATATTGCCACCTTTACCATGTTCACCGGTTATCGCGAGGCCGTCCGAACTACATGCCACGCGCCAGACCATGGCTCGCCATGTATTAGCCACCGCCAAACTACACTTTACCTGCGCCATTGCTGCTGTCAATGCGCCAGACTACACGCGTTACATTGTCGCCATTGCTGTCAATGCGTCAAACTATTAATGCTACGGGCCGTCACTGCTGTCATCGCGTTAAACCACACGCTACGCCGCCACCAGTTGTCAATGCGCCAACTACACTCTACCTCGTCATTGCTGTCAATAAGGCAAAACTAATCATTACTCTGCGGGCATTGCTGTCAATGAGTAAGTACACGCTACGCCTTCATGGCTGTCAATGCGTCAGTGACTACATCGCTAAGTCATTATGGCTGTAAATGCATCAGACTACACATTACGCCGCGTCATGGCTTTCAATAATGTTAGACTACACGCTACCCTCGTCATGGCTGTCAATGTCAGTCTACACGTTACCCCATCATGGTATGTCAATGCCCAACGCTACACGCTATGCCGCCATGGCTGTAAATGCGATCAGACTACAATTACGCCGCGTCATGGCTGTCTAATGTTTAGACTACATCGCTACCTGCGGCATGGCTGTCACCGCGCTCAGACTACACGTTACTTTCGCTATGGCTGTCAATGCGTCAGACTACACATTACCTCGCCATTGCTGTCAATGCGCCAAACTACATTATTACCTCGCCATTGCTGTCAATGCGTCCAGACTGCACGTTCCCTCGTCATTGCTGTCCAATACCGCGCCAGGACTACATCGGCTCCCTCATTGGCTCGGCTGGTCAATGCGCCAGACTACATGTTACCTCGCCATTGCTGTCAATGCGCCAGACTACACATTAATACCTCGCCATGGCTATCAATGCGTCAAACTACATCAGCACTTCGCCATTGCTGTCACGTGGTAAGTACATCGTTACGTCGTGGCATGGCTGTCAATGTGTCAAACTACATCGCCACTTCGCCATTGCTGTCAATATCGCCAAACTACATCGCTATTTGTCATGGCTGTCAATATGTCAAACTACACGTTACCTCGTCATTGCTGTCAATATCGCCAAACTACACGCTACGCTGTCATGGCTGTCACGTGTCAGACTACATGTTACCTCGCCATTGCTGTCAATGCCGCCAGACTACACGCTACCTCGCCATTGCTTTCGTCAATACCGCCAAACTACACGCTACATTGTCATGGTTGTCAATAATGCCAAACTACATCGCTACCCTCGCTATTGCTGTCAATACCG
Source organism: Haliotis rubra (assembly GCF_003918875.1). Lineage (NCBI taxonomy): Eukaryota > Metazoa > Mollusca > Gastropoda > Lepetellida > Haliotidae > Haliotis > Haliotis rubra. The sequence continues at coordinate 244,980 of NW_025767231.1, read as the reverse complement.
TCAAACTACACGTTACGTTGTCATGGCTGTCAATGTGTCAGACTACACTTTACCTCGCCATTGCTGTCAATGCGCCAGACTACACATTACCTCGCCATGGCTGTCACCGGCAGACTACATCGCTACGTCGCTATTGCGTCACGCGCCAAACCACACGCTCAACGCCTTATTGTCAATGTGTAACTACACATTACGCCGCCATGGCTGTCAATGTGTTAGGACTACACGCACTCGCATTGCTTTCAATATCGCCAGACTACACGCGCACCTCGTCATTGCTGTCAATGTGTCAGACTACACGTTACCTCGGCATTGCTTTCAATACGTCAGACTACACGTTACGTTGTCATGGCTGTTAATGCGTCAGACTACACATTACCTCGTCATTGCTGTCAATGCGTCCTACTACACATTACGTCATCATGGCTTTCAATGCGTCAAACTACACGTTCCCTCGTCATGGCTGTCAATGCGTCAGACTACACGTTACCTCGCCATGGCTGTTCACCGTCAGTGACTACACCGCTACTTTATCATGGTTGTCAATGCGCCAAATCATACATTACCTCGCCATGACTGTCAATGCGCCAAACAACATCGTACATTACCTCGCTATTGCTGTAGATTCGTCTGACTACACGTTACGCTTGTCATGGCTGGTTCAATGCGCTACAGACTACACGTACACCTGCCATGGCTGCCAATGCGTCAGGACTATACGGGCATTCGCTATTACCGTAAGCCAAACCACGTTACTCGCTATTGCTATTACCGCGCTGTAATTATTAAAAGCATTTCGTTAAGGTTACCGTGGGTATTATCAAGTATATTGCCATATTATTACTGCGCGACTATTATCGCTGCGCTGCTGCTAATAATGTATTAAATCTATCAAGTACTTTCGCTATATTATTAATGTGGTTAAATCCATATCGTGAATTCGCTATGGCTAAGTTACCGTGGTTAAATTCATCAAGTACTCGCTATGTATTACTGTGTTGTCTATACAAGTACCTTTGCTGCATAAGTTAATGTGTTAAATTCATATTACCTTTGCTAAGTGACTATTACTGCATAAATAAATACTGCAAGTATTGCCGCGGTTTGCCAATGCGCTAGACTACATCGCGCATTTCCATTAAGTGGCTGTTACTGCGCTAAATAAATATCGCATTTCGCTATTAAGGTTACCGGTTAGACTACACGCATTTCGGTATTGTTTTCTAATACGCTAGACTATATCAAGCATGCTTGTTAAGCAGCATAAGTACAGACTACATTATTTTCGTTAAGTTACTGCCTTACTACATACGTTTAAGGTTAATAAGGCCAACTATATGTGCCATTTTGTTATGGCTAAGCTACTGTGTTAAATCTATTATTACTTTGCTGCGACTGTTACTGCGCTAACAATATTGCAAGCATGTTGTTATGGCGTTGGCTGCATGGATTCATTGCATTTTAATATGGTTGCTACGTTAAACAATACGCATTTCATTGCGGTTACTGTGGGCTTAGACTTGCGACAAGTACTGTATTGTTGTATTATTGCCAGACTATTAATAAGCATGTTGTTACAGCAGTACGCGCTAGATTTACATTACTCGTTAAGGTTAATGCGTCTTACTACATATTATTGCTGTTTAGGTTAATGTGTTAACGAGATAAGTATTTCGTTGTTAATGGTTAAATTCATATATATATACTTTGCTATGATTGTTAATGTATTAAATAATATTAAGTATGTTGTTAAGTATATAATGTGTTGGGGATTACACGTTACTTTACCATATACACAAGTAGTTAAATAATACGCATGCTGCTATGGTTGTTATTGTGGTTAAATCTATTACTTGCTATATAGTTAATAGGGTTGAATACATTGGCATTTCGTATGGCGGCTACATTGCGGCTAGATTACATTGCATTTTGCGGGCAGGTTAATAAGCTAGATTACTGGCATTTCGTATTGTTATTACGCTAGACTACATTGTTATGGAGCAGTAGCATGCAAGGATTACATATTTTGTTGCGGAGTTGTTAATGTTAGATTTTACACAGCATTTTGTATTATTATTGCTAGATTACATTGCATAAGAGCTATGAGCATATTGCTAGATTCTCAGGACTGGCATTTCGCTATGGTTTCACGCCAGACTATATCGCTAATTCGCCATGGTTAATAATGCGGTCAACCACATCTACCTCACATTGCTGCCAATGCGTCGGACTTACGCCGCCCCGGTATTGTTGCCAATGTAAGTAATAACGCTATGTCAGCCATATTGTCAATGCGCCAGACCACACGCTATGCCGTCATATTGCTCAATGTGTCAAACCACACTTTTACCTCGCCATTGCTGTCACCGCCAGATCCACGCTACCTTCGCCATTGCTGTCAATGTTGCCAAACTACACGTTACGCCGCCACCGTTGTCAACGCGCCAAACTACAATTTACCGTCATTACCGTCACGCGCCAAACTACATCTCTTTAATCTCGCCATTGCTGTCACGCGCCAACCACGCATTCGCATTGCCGTCACGAGTAAGTACATCGCTACCGCCTTCATGGTTGTCAATGCGCCAATTCACATCGCCGCTTTCAAGGATAAAATGCACTTCAATAGACCTCGCCACATTACGCCGCCATGGCTTCAAATGTGTTAGACTCATCAGCACTTCGCCATGGCTTCGCTTCAATGTGTCAGACTCACACCATACCCCATCATGGTTGTCACCGCGCCAAACCACTCGCTATACCGCCATGTATTGTACCGTGACTACATTACTGGCCGCCATGGCTTTCTAAATGTTAGACTACACGCTACCCTCGCTAAGCGCTATTGTCAATGCGGCCAGATCACATCGGCATCTTCGCCATGGCCACCGCGTCAGACTACATTACCTCGCCATTGCTGTCAATGCGCCAAACCGCCACATTACCTCGCCATTGTTTGCTTCACCGCCAGACCGTATCGCCCTCGCCATTATGTCACCGCGGCCAGGACTACACGCTACCCTCGTCATGGCTGCCACGCGCTGACTACATGTTACCTCGCCATTGCTGTCAATGCGTCAGACTTCGCGCATTAATACCCTCGCCATGGCTATCAATGTACCAAACCTGGCGATCGCTACTCGCCATTGCTGCCACGTAAGTACACGCTATACCGCCATATTGCCAATGTCAAACTACACCGCACTGCCATTGCCACATACAAACTACACCGCGGCATCATTGTCATGGCTATCAATATGTCAAACTACACTGCCAATTCGTCATTGTTGTCAATACGCTAAACTACACGCTACGCTGTCATGTATTAATACCGTCAGACTACATGTTACCTCGTCATTGTCACGCGCCAGATTCATCACGCATCTTTGTCATTGCTGTCAATATCAGCTAAACCATACTGCTATATTGTCATGGCTGTCAATATTGCCAAATCCACATCACACTCGCCATTGCTGTCACGCGGCCAACCACTACAAGCTATTTCGCTATGGCTGTCAATGTGCTGGACTTCACCCTTTACGCTCGCTATTGCTGTCACGCGCCAGGACTCACACATTACCTCGCCATGAGCTGCAATGTGGTGCACCACATCAAGGCCTTGCTATTGTTGCTCTCACAATGCTCAAACTATACTGTTCAATCATGCCTTATTGTCAATGTAATACATACACATTACTCGCCATGGCTGTCAATGTGTTAGACTCACATCAAGTACTTTGCATTGTTTCTTAATACTAGGACTACATTGCCACTTTGCTATTGTTACTAATAAGCTGACTACACAAGCATTTCCTAGACATTGTTAATATTGCCAAACTACATCACATGTACTCTCACAGTGGCATGAGCCAGGATTCACACATACTTCCTTTGCTATTGCCACAAGGTCTCTACTTACATAAGCATTATGTATTTTAATAAGGCTAAATCTACACGTTTTGCTATTGAGCATTAATGTATCAGGATTTTACATTGCATTTTGCTATATATAGCCATTGTTGACTTAAGACAGCATTTTATTTTCATTAAGGTCTATATTAAATTCATATATTACTCTGTTATGATTGTTACTTCTAAGCAAATAACATTGGCATTTCACATAGATTCATTAGGATTACATTGCATAAGAGCCAGGAGCAGCTACTGCATAGATTTGAGACACACTTTACAGGAGCAGCACATAGATTTATATGTGGCATTTTGCTATGGAGCAGCCACTGGGGTTAACGAGACAGCATTTTGCTATTACATAAGGACTTGAGAGCCATTTTACAGGAGAAAGCATTGCAGGCTAGTATGGAGCAGCCACAGGTGTTGGGACTACACAAGCAGGCTAAGCCATGGCGAGCACTGGCTGTCAATGCGTCAAACTACACATTACCTCGTCATTGCTGTCAATGCGTCAGACTGCACGTTACCTCGTCATGGCTGTCAATGCGTCAGACTATACGTTACCTCGTCATGGCTATCAATGTGTCAAACTACACGTTACCTCGTCATTGCTGTCAATGCGTCAGACTACATGTTACCTCGGCATTGCTGTCAATGTGTAAGTACACGTTGCGTCGTCATGGCTGTCAATGCGTCAGACCACACGTTGCGTCGTCATGGCTGTCAATGTGTCAAACTACACTTTACCTCGTCATTGCTGTCAATGCGTCAGACTACACGTTACCTCGTCATTGCTGTCAATGCGTCAAACTACACGTTACGTCGTCACTGCTGTCAATGCGTCAAACTACACGTTACGTCGTCACTGCTGTCAATGCGTCAAACTACACTTTACCTCGTCATTGCTGTCAATGCGTCAAACTACACGTTACCTCGGCATTGCTGTCAATGTGTAAGTACACGTTGCGTCGTCATGGCTGTCAATGCGTCAGACTACACGTTGCGTCGTCATGGCTGTCAATGTGTCAAACTACATGTTACCTCGTCATGGCTGTCAATGTGTCAAACTACATGTTACCTCATCATGGCTGTCAATGTGTCAAACTACACGTTACCTCGTCATTGCTGTCAATGCGTCAGACTACACGTTACCTCGTCATTGTTGTCAATGTGTCAAACTACATGTTACCTCGTCATGGCTGTGAATGTGTCAAACTACTTGTTACCTCGTCATTGCTGTCAATGTGTCAAACTACACGTTACCTCGTCATGGCTATCAATGTGTCAAACTACACGTTACGTCGTCTTGGCTGTCAACGTGTCAGACTACACGTTACCTCGTCATTTCTGTCAATACGTCAAACTACACGTTACGTTGTCATGGCTGTCAGTGCGTCAGACTACACTTTACCTCGTCATTGCTGTCAATGCGTCACATTACACGTTACCTCGTCATTGCTGTCAATGTGTCAGACTACACGTCACCTCGTCATGGCTGTCAATGTGTCAAACTACATGTTACGTTGTCATTGCTGTCAATGCGTCAGACTACATGTTACCTCGTCATTGTTGTCAATGTGTCAGACTACACATTACGTCGTCATGGCTTTCAATGTGTCAAACTACACGTTCAACGTCTTGGCTGTCAATGTGTAACTACACGTTGCGTCGTCATGGCTGTCAATGTGTCAGACTACACGTTACCTCGGCATTGGACTTCAGTATTAGCGGAATGAGGCATGAATGTTTATCCCTCGTTTAGAATGTATTTGTTTTTAATGAACACCGTAAGAGATCAGGGGATAACTTTATTTAAATAAATGACAAAATGTTTCAACATTTTGTGGAGGGATGTCAGTGGTTCCATAACGCAGTTTGCAAAATCAATTGCCATTGTTTATTCTTGACTACAGAAACAAGGCAAACACAAATCCAGTTTGAAAAACAAAATCACACTGCTCTTGTAGAACGTTTTAATGATTCAAAATAATATTTAGACATCTCTTTGCGATTTTTGACAACCCTTTTTCCAAATTTAGAATGAATAAACCAGCCCTCAGACGACAATATTGCTGTAGAACCGTTTCAATAATGGTATCCATTGTGCCATTACACGATTGAAGTCTAACAAGACAATGTTGGTAACTACATTAGGGAAGTCATTATTTTCTAAATAATCCACACATAAATGTTCAGTGAAAATTAAACTTTCATCAGCTTTAGAAAGACATTGATTAGGAGAAACGTTAAAAATCCTTCGAGAGCCAGGTGCCTTGTTCTCACACTATATATAATGAGACTGTGTTCACTGTTGCAGTGAGAGAACCTCAGATGTTAGCACCATTATGTGTTATCGATTCCGGTGCTGACTATAAACCACAAAGAGTACTACTACCTGATCATGTCTGTAGCTATGTGTTGGGCTGGAACAAACAATGGCAATAAGAAAGTATTGTACTGAACCACTTATAATGATATGGACTTTCTTTTTCATATTTTCTGCGTAAGTATGTGTTATGAATTTTAAAACGTAACTACAGTTTGGGAATAACTTACACCATTTCAAGGTGATTTTTGTCGTTTTGCAAATATTATTAACCACTTTGTGTTGATTTTGTCTCTAAATATCCTGCTTGTAATTTACAGAAGGAAATGTCACCAGGTTATTGCCCCTGGACATTTGGCGAAGAATCCTCACCTCGTTTCGAAGACATATTTAGTTTTCAACTTTTGTTGCAGGGAGATTGCTTTTAGCATCGGGCTTCAACGAGACCCAGTTACCAGAGATGAACTGGTCGACGCCATTGCCTCGAAGCACTTCAATGTATGACGTCACCGGAAATGGACCAACAACGATGTTTCCAACCTCCAATCGGACAAACGTCACAGTTCATAACCAAGAACAGATGATAGATTTTTTTCAGGTGTGCACCCTTTAAGATTTTGAACACAGTCTATTGAAATACCAACATCTTTAAAATAGGCGATTTTAACAGAAAAACAGTATTTGTGCATCATAGATACGTTTGCTTCATGAATGTCGAAAGAGTCGAAACAATCACGTGTTACCTGTTACAATGTGTATATTCTTTTCGTCAGGACTCGGTTGGACAGTCGTCGTCTCTGAAATCGCAAACCCAACTGTCGAGGTGAGAATCCCATGTCCACGGGTTTCCAGTACTCATGGGTTTCTTCTATCAGGTGGTTGATTACGGTGATAAAACATCTGTCCAAACTGACCATAAATCAAACTCCATGTCTGGTTTTTTAATCACAGGATGAGCAGATAGCATTTCTGGTGATCCTACTCCTGTTGATCATCGTCGGCAACTCAACTGTCCTTGCCGCCATTGCCCTGTCACGTGAGCGGAGAAGATCCCGGATGAACTTCTTTATCATGCATCTAGCCCTTGCAGGTAATAATGATTGCATATGTCACCGCTCTAGGAATGTCAGGTCCAGAGTATGATGGTATGTGTGTCTGTATGTGTATGGATGGTTGCATGTCTGCATGTTGATAACTAACTTCCCATGATGTTGATTACCTGATTGTCTGTTCCAGACTCGATAATATATAACAATCCGCCATATAGCTTGAATATTGCTGGGTGTGGCGTTATTTTACGCCCTTGTGGTACATGACACTGGGAATGTGTTACTCCAGTGTGGTACATGACACTGGGAATGTGTTACTCCAGTGTGGTACTTGACACTGGGAATGTGTTACTCCAGTGTGGTAGACACTGGGAATGTGTTACTCCAGTGTGGTAGACACTGGGAATGTGTTACTCCAGTGTGGTACATGACACTGGGAATGTGTTACTCCAGTGTGGTAGACACTGGGAATGTGTTACTCCAGTGTGGTAGACACTGGGAATGTGTTACTCCAGTGTGGTACATGACACTGGGAATGTGTTACTCCAGTGTGGTACATGACACTGGGAATGTGTTACTCCAGTGTGGTACATGACACTGGGAATGTGTTACTCCAGTGTGGTACATGACACTGGGAATGTGTTACTCCAGTGTGGTACATGACACTGGGCATGTGTTACTCCAGTGTGGTACATGACACTGGGAATGTGTTACTCCAGTGTGGTAGACACTGGGAATGTGTTACTCCAGTGTGGTACATGACACTGGGAATGTGTTACTCCAGTGTGGTACATGACACTGGGAATGTGTTACTCCAGTGTGGTACATGACACTGGGAATGTGTTACTCCAGTGTGGTACATGACACTGGGAATGTGTTACTCCAGTGTGGTACATGACACTGGGAATGTGTTACTCCAGTGTGGTAGACACTGGGAATGTGTTACTCCAGTGTGGTAGACACTGGGAATGTGTTACTCCAGTGTGGTACATGACACTGGGAATGTGTTACTCCAGTGTGGTACATGACACTGGGAATGTGTTACTCCAGTGTGGTACATGACACTGGGAATGTGTTACTCCAGTGTGGTACATGACACTGGGAATGTGTTACTCCAGTGTGGTAGACACTGGGAATGTGTTACTCCAGTGTGGTAGACACTGGGAATGTGTTACTCCAGTGTGGTACATGACACTGGGAATGTGTTACTCCAGTGTGGTACATGACACTGGGAATGTGTTACTCCAGTGTGGTAGACACTGACATGTGTTACTGGGTACATGACACTGGGAATGTGTTACTCCAGTGTGGTACATGACACTGGGAATGTGTTACTCCAGTGTGGTAGACACTGGGAATGTGTTACTCCAGTGTGGTACTCCAGTGTGGTAGACACTGGGAATGTGTTACTCCAGTGTGGTACATGACACTGGGAATGTGTTACTCCAGTGTGGTAGACACTGGGAATGTGTTACTCCAGTGTGGTAGACACTGGGAATGTGTTACTCCAGTGTGGTACATGACACTGGGCATGTGTTACTCCAGTGTGGTACATGACACTGGGAATGTGTTACTCCAGTGTGGTACATGGCACTGGGAATGTGCTCTCCAGTGTGGTTCATGACACTGGATTCGCAGGTTCCGGCATTTTCACGATTTTGACACGGGTCATAGGTTTCATTTTCTTTTTAAATTACACATTTGTACAACATATCGTATGAAACCTTCCTCAGTAGCTTCGATAAACGATTACAAAACCCTGATGCTCACCGTGATTTAAGATGTAGCTTCGATTAACGATTACAAAACCCTGATGCTCACCGTGGTTTAAGATGTAGCTTCGATAAACGATTACAAAACACTGATGCTCACCGTGATTTAAGATGTAGCTTCGATAAACGATTACAAAACCCTGATGCTCACCGTGATTTAAGATGTAGCTTCGATAAACGATTACAAAACCCTGATGTTCACCGTGATTTAAGATGTAGCTTCGATAAACGATTACAAAACCCTGTGATTTAAGATGTAGCTTCGATAAACGATTACAAAACCCTGATGCTCACCGTGATTTAAGATGTAGCTTCGATAAACGATTACAAAACCCTGATGTTCACCGTGATTTAAGATGTAGCTTCGATAAACGATTACAAAACCCTGATGCTCACCGTGATTTAAGATGTAGCTTCGATAAACGATTACAAAACCCTGATGCTCACCGTGATTTAAGATGTAGCTTCGATAAACGATTACAAAACCCTGATGCTCACCGTGATTTAAGATGTAGCTTCGATAAACGATTACAAAACCCTGATGCTCACCGTGATTAAAGATGTAGCTTCGATAAACGATTACAAAACCCTGATGCTCACCGTGATTTAAGATGTAGCTTCGATAAACGATTACAAAACCCTGATGCTCACCGTGATTTAAGATGTAGCTTCGATAAACGATTACAAAATCCTGATGCTCACCGTGATTTAAGATGTAGCTTCGATTAATGATTACAAAACCCTGATGCTCACCGTGATTTAAGATGTAGCTTCGATTAACGTTTACAATACTCTCCGTGATTTAAGATAATTGTTGATTTCAGACTTCCTGAACGGACCCCTAAACGTGATGATAGACCTTATCTGCAAAGTGACCATATATTGGTATGCTGGGAATGTCATGTGCAAAGTTATACAGTATACCAGGGTAAGTAGTTCACGTATACCACCTACAGCTGGGTGAGTGAGTATGGTTTTACGCCGCTTTTAGCAATATTCCAGGAATATCACGGCGGAGAACACCAGAGCAGGGTACAGGATAGACGTAGTATGAGGGAAGTGTTATAGAATTTGTAATGGTATGAACGTTCAGAAAGAAAGGAACAGTAAGTCTCTTGTATTGAAAGCGTCGACCAATGGGTTTCCTTAGGAAATATAGAATTACCCGGGTCAGGTTCCTGGAAGGTAAGAAGTAGTTCAGTGGCCATTTACATATACATATTTCGACAAACGTAATAGCAGTTGCTTATAGGCCTGAATTGATGATGTAGTGTTGTAAAATGAGGGAAAGGTAGTCGTTGTATACTTACACATTAGGTCAGTCTTACTGACACTTCATGCTGCATTCTGACTGAGTGTACTGCTGCTCCCAGATGAAAACCAGTCACGTTTTTACACCCACAACTGCCTGGTAACTATAACAATAATTTGAATTATAAAACACATCTAAAGATTTTTATCACAAAATTTCCGATTTGTCAATCTATTTTCATTAAACAATAAATGTCCCCAGTGCAATGAACATGCAGTTAACTGCCCCCACCACAGTGAAAGTAACCCGATAGGGAGCACTCTGTCAAGGGCGTGTGCAGCTAATCAAACCCTGGACAACCCTGGGTATAAAATCTCGCAAATCGAATCTCGCGTAATGCACTCAGATTTCCCCCGGGATGTTTAAAGGTCATGACGAGGTCTGTTGAAACTTACCGGCAGTATTCGCCCCTGGATAGCTAGACGTTTTCATTCATGGACATGGACAGATCAGGCATATCGTGCACCAAAGAGCACCATCATGCTGGATCATGTCAGTGGTGATCACGTTCATACAGAGGTTACTCTCGTCGCCTCAGTTGGCATAACATTTTGTGTGAACGATCAGATAGAACTTTTGTTTCCTAAGTAGTTTTTAATTGGAACGATATGCGTCTTTTCGTAAAGAGGAGAGATCGGCCACATATCTGCGCAACTTACGTTGATCAGTGTATGGACGACACATTCTGACGTCCACACGTTTTCCCCGAGACAGTAATACACTGATGCAAACACTGACGGACTACTTTCACAAGCACCAGTAAATACAGAACCGTTGTAACTGATCATTTAGACCCTGTAAAATTGAACTTTGCTCATTACCACTAGGATAAGTCAGATAGTTTGGTTGCATGCCCGTTGAAGAATATCTTCGCCTCGAATTGACATAGTGGACGAAATACCACGCCAACTCATTAGGCTTGATCAGTGTTTAGACTGGCAAATGACAGTCTACACCAGTCTTAAGCTGTCTATAAATTTAATTCAGTATCTTTTTGACAGATCTTTATATTCATCTTTCATTGATTGCCTTACTGATCAATGGTGCCTTATACTTCAATCCCCACAGGTTTACGAACAACCTCGGAAATCTCGCCTGTCACGTTTATCTTGAAGGTTATAATTACGACCTGTATTCGATGTAAATGTATTACGACTTCATGTCACTTGGGCTAACCTATTGACGCAGTTCGTAAGACGCTTGTGTTTCATGTAATGATGGTATTATCTGAGTCTGTTTTGTTGCAAGTCAACGACAACAAAAATACTATTGGAGAGCAAGTTGTGAACACATACACACATCTCACCTCTCCTTTTGATGAACAGTTCCGCGTTACAGTTGGTATGCTGTATGTTGCAACAACTGATGTGCAAGGAACAGTCCGCACTGAGGGTGGCATAATTATTTTGATCCAATTTATTCATGTGATTCTGTTAAAATGATTTGTTAAATTTATAGTTAGCCTCCGTATTTCAGTCGGTAAATGATAGATTTGATTGTAAAATGACCTAAACAAATATACAATGGATCATCAGAAAGGTTGGCAGAAGTCAGAAGACAACTAAACACTTTCGAGGCCAACATGGCGGCTTTCATTTTCTTGTTCGTAAGCGACAAGTGCATCTGGCAATTGTGGAAGAACAATGCTGTCGTCCAATTGCAGTTTCGGATCTGCTGCTGTCGAAACAGCAGGTACCTGACAAGTGTTAGCAATTATCTCTGATATTTCATGGCGCATATACAGTTTCAGTCGTCGGCGCTGGTCATGAATATTCTGCTCTGACGGGTATGCATTCATGGACATGGTTTTGTGCCAGTGTTGCTTTATATAATTTGTCATTTATTCGCGGATTATCTGGCCATCCTGTCGCCATCACACATTCTAGAAGTATGGATTGAGTTGATGACGGGTTCTGTGCCTCTCCCCGGGGCAAGTCCCCAGATTTGATGGTTTGACTACAGAGGGGAGACTGACTGGGTTACTGAGATGATTGATTCTGTACTTTTTGGCTTTCAGGAACCAAGTATTTAACCAGTTTCGAGGAGTCAGCCCTGACTGGGTGATGTAAGTTTAGTTCAAGGGATTAAATCAACCTATCTAGACCCACCACGTAGAGGCGTACATCATCAGACCGCTGGGTTTATTATTATTATATTTTACAGATTAAAAATATTATGCAGCAGGGGGGTTCGGGTGATCTGGCACAGTTAGGCTGGTAAGGCTCATCATCAGCTCAGGGTCCTTGTCCCCTCTACACGCAGCCCAGACAGCAAATGGGACTTCTCCCAGGAAACGCTGTCTAGTCGAGCCCATTAGTCGAAGAATATGTAGACTCCTCAACATTGCAGCCATCTGCATGACCCAGTGTGTCAGAAGGGCTGTGCTCCCGGTGGAGAACCCGGGCACTCTCCTGATTTGCGCCAAGAGATCAGGAGGTACCAAATCAAGGGCACCGAGAACAATGAGGAGTCGACAGTGTACTTGGGATGCAAGCGAGACATTTTAATATCGATAACTATTGATACTTGGCCCGTGGCATTTTGTTTGTGGCTGTGGAGAGTTTTACTGAGACCGACAAAGTCATCAATATGCATGTTAGACTTCGATTGATTCCTTGGGAGCACCAATGGCTATGTTGTAATCGTAACGCGCCAACAGACAAAGAAGTTACATGAATAATAAAGTGTCAGTGACGATTAAAACAAAAAAATATACATCTTACAGTAATCAGTAAATCTCCAGGTCATGTGGCAATTTGTCAGTATGTATACTGAACGATACTATGAGGTAATGTACGAAAGGACATGAGGTGATTGACAAAAGAAACTATACCACGCTATTTAACAGGCTTGACGAAAACGAGATTCCAAACAGGGCGTTTTTGTCATCCTATATGCTAATAGACAACAAGGACGGAGTTAGAATGCGCTTGCAACGAATAAAGGACCAACGACGAAATGTGAACACAATACGGTTTTGGTTAAAGTCACTCAAAATGGATGGAATTGAAATGCACGCGACGACCTGTAGAGTGTGCCGGGGTACATGCGCTAAGTCACGTCTCTGTGTAGGATGGTTAGCTTACATTTCGGTCATTAAGGACCAGACATGTTCTTCTGACGACATGCCAGGAGAGCGATCTGGTTTGGGGAACACGTTGACCTTCCAATCGTGATGGACGTAGGTGATGGACGTAGGTGATGGACGTAGGAGATGGACGTAGGAGATGGACGTAGGTGATGGACGTACGTAGGTGATGAACGTAGGCGATGGACATAGGAGATGGACGTAGGTGATGGACGTAGGAGATGGACGTAGGAGATGGACGTAGGTGATGGACGTACGTAGGTGATGGACGTAGGTGATGGACGTAGGAGATGGGCGTAGGTGATGGACGTAGGTGATGGACGTAGGAGACGGACGTAGGAGACGGACGTAGGTGATGGACGTAGGAGATGGACGTAGGTGATGGACGTACGTAGGTGATGAACGTAGGCGATGGACATAGGAGATGGACGTAGGTAATGGACGTAGGCGATGGCCGTAGGTGATGGCCGTAGGTGATGGACGTAGGAGATGGGCGTAGGTGATGGACGTAGGTGATGGACGTAGGAGATGGACGTAGGTGATGGACGTAGGAGATGGACGTAGGTGATGGACGTACGTAGGTGATGAACGTAGGCGATGGACAAAGGAGATGGACGTAGGTAATGGACGTAGGCGATGGCCGTAGGCGATGGCCGTAGGTGATGGACGTAGGAGATGGACGTAGCAGATGGACGTAGGTGATGGACGTACGTAGGTGATGAACGTAGGTGATGGACATAGGAGATGGACGTAGGTAATGGACGTAGGCGATGGCTGTAGGTGATGGACGTAGGAGATGGACGTAGGTGATTGACGTAGGTGATGGACGTAGGAGATTGACGTAGGTGATTGACGTAGGTGATGGACGTTAGGTGATGGACGTAGGTGATGGACGTAGGTGATTGACGTAGGTGATGGACGTTAGGTGATTGACGTAGGTGATGGACGTAGGAGATTGACGTAGGTGATGGACGTAGGAGATGAACGTAGGTGATGGACGTACGTAAGTGATGAACGTACGTGATGGACGTAGGAGATGGGCGTAGGAGATGGACGTAGGAGATGGACGTAGGTGATGGACGTAGGTGATGGACGTAGGAGATGGACGTAGGTGATGAACGTAGGTGATGGACGTAGGTGATGGACGTACGTAAGTGATGAACGCAGGTGATGGACGTAGGAGATGGACGTAGGTGATGGACGTAGGCGATGGACGTAGGTGATGGACGTGTGGCCTCGTGTTGTCAAGTTGAAATGGGGACAGTGGGCTATGCTGTTGGATTGGCTGAGTGAGTGGCTTTAGTTTTACGCCACTTTTAGCAATATTCTAGCAATATCACGGACGGGGACACAAGAAATGGTCTTTAAACATTGTACCCATGTGGAAAATCGAACCCAGGTCTTCGGAGTGACGAGTGAATGCTCGGCTACCCCACCGCCCTAATTTGTTAGAAGGCTAGGTCATCAGATGGAAATACCTTGTCGATGCAAGGCTGTACCCCGAGATTAAGTTCAATCAAAACCTTTACCGTTCGTGACCTCAAATGCAGGTCCGAATCACCCCAACGGCACAGGTTCCATGCTGTTAAGTCACTTGGGGCTTTGACGTTGATATTGCCGTGTCAATGTGATCTCCTTGACTTGTGTATGTTCTGACACCATGTCCAAGGACAGTCAATGCTTATGACGTCACACCAAAGACTATATTCCTGAAATGAAGAATACTTACTACCTTCTTTAGGTGTGGTGCCGCTTAGTCTGTCACTCCTAGGATTGTCCACAGCCTGCCCTCTCCGCCTGTAACAGGATAACCTGATGGTTTGATAAAATAAACAAAACACCTGTCATGTGTTGATTCCACCCCCGTATTGACGGTGCTTTCTCTGTTCTGCTGATACATTTGACGTCGTGCTGTGGATATCAGAGGTACCTTTTAGATGAACACTTTTGATGAATGCCATAGATTAAAATCATATGTTTATAAGTGAGTATTTTTGAGTTGTAGGTACCAGTGTTGCCATGCATATAAATTGCCTGGACTGGTCACACTGGTCATTGCAAAATGGCAAATGTATAAGTTCGGTTTGTTGCTAACTCCCAAGGTGGACAGAATCTAGTTCATAATGATCACAGATTTAGAATTAAGAGCAGAAGAAACACCTCTGTGAACTGTCCGGCAACAATAAACATATCTAACCACTTCATCACAACATGTCGTGATATTCACAACCATACAGGAGACGACAAAGATATTGTCGTTCATGAATTCCTCTTAAGGAAACAAAGGTAGACCTGCCGTAAGAAGGGCTGCGCAATATAACCGGTTCAGACATGAAAACGATACGTATTGCGATACGCTGATCGAAAACCGGTATTTTGACATGCATTCGGAAAACTTCGTAACAGTCGGAAATCTTCGGATATTTCCGTTTTTTGAATTGTTCTTTTCCCTGTTTCATTAGTGCCAAATGTTACTTACATTTTTATTTTGTCATGATTAAAAGTTTTTATAAAAGGTTAATCAATCATAGTGATTTTGTTGTGTTTTTGCTTTATAATCAATCATTAACTCGTTTATAAGTAGTTTATGTTAAAAAAATAATCCTTGCAATATATTGCAATACATATCGCAATATATGCTTCTGCATCGCAATATATCGCAATATGAAAATTCTCTGCAATACCCACCCCTAGCCGTAAGCATGTATTGTCTGTCATTAATACAGTTAAGAATATAACCTTGTCGGAAGTCCATTAGCCTGTGGTGGAGACGACAAAGATATTGTCATTCATGAATTCTTCTTAAGGAAACAAAGGTAGACCTGTCGTAAGCATGTATTGCCTGTCATTAATACAGTCAAGAATATAACCTTGTCGGAAGCACATTAGCCTGTGGTGGAGACGACAAAGATATTGTCATTCATGAATTCTTCTTAAGGAAACAAAGGTAGACCTGCCGTAAGAGTGTATTGCCTGTCATTAATACAGTCAAGAATATAACCTTGTCGGAAGCCCATTAGCCTGTGGTGCTGTTATAAGGCTGCTAGTCTTTCCGGAGAAATCAACTTGTATGATAGTAACATCCTTTTGTTTTAATTTCGTCTCCTTCATTTCGTTTCTTGAAATGTGCTATGACAAAGAGCTGGTAGCCAAAATCCAAGAATCTCAAGAATATCCCAAGTGGTGAAGATAATGTACATAGCGAGAAACATGCCAGGAAATGTTATTGATGCGAATATAATATAAAAGCTAATTAACAACCTTATAGAGTGAAGACGGTAATTACCGTGAACAGATCGCATGGATGCTCTGAGAGTAGGAAGACAACCAGAAGCTGTCATTAACCTCTGTCCTTACTCAGACCCAATTAGCCTTAGATCAGGTGTCCGGTCGCGGTCCTAAAGGTGTCATAATGACGTGTCCTGGAAGTGGTTAACCCCTGGGACCACCACTGCCCGTCGGTAAGGAGAAGTGTACGCAGTCTCGTGTGTGCAGGAATCTATGGGTCGAGTGTAGGACATGGATGGTAGGTAATTGATAACGCTCCCCAGCCCTTCTATTTGCTCGGAAGTACAAGAGTTAAGGCAAAACGTTCATGCATACGAATGAACAATTTTATCAGATTATTCCGGGTGTCAACTTCTAAAGTGAAAAAAATCAATTGCCAACAAGATAAGGGTGTTTTTCATGCTAATTAACCATTGCTACTGGACGATCGTGCGTTTCGTAGTGAATAACACCCTATTAATTAAACAATATTAGTAGGGATGACATAATTTCATGTTTGGCACTTACTGGTTTCCACACTTCCAAACGGTCCAAGGTGTTGTACACGTCATATGTCCACGTTACAACACAAGGGTGCTGATCACCATTGTAATCTGATTGGCACCGGGGTTATCACAAGGTCTTCTTCGGATGATCAGACATTTCGACCTTATGAAATCTTTCTAACAACAGTTGAGAAATATGCATTGTAATTCACATTCTTGGTGAGTGAGTGACTGTAATTCATGGAAATGTACCGAGGAATATGTGGATAAAGACAGAAGACGTGACACAGAACTTATCTGACCCAGTCAGTATTCTTCTGATTTTTTGTTTGTTTTTCTTTCCTTTTTTTGTTAGTTTGTTTCTATTTTGGCATTTGCTCGAAAATACGTTTCTTGACTTCATTCAATATACAGCATTTAAGTTTGGTAATCCTTCAGATTTACCGCAAACCTAAACTGACAGGAAAATATGTCTGATTTACATCTGAAAAATGTGTTTCATCCTTAAAGCATTTACAGTTTCGTACCAGTGCGTGTGTGCGTGTATTCAGTTATCTCTTCGTTAATCTCTATGTCTATGTCGAAGTGCGTGTGTGCGTGTATTCGGTCATCTCTTCGTTTTATCTCTATGTCTATGTCGAAGTGCGTGTGTGCGTGTATTCAGTTATCTCTTCGTTTTATCTCTATGTCTATGTCGAAGTGCGCGTGTGCGTGTATTCAGTTATCTCTTCGTTTTATCTCTATGTCTATGTCGAAGTGCGCGTGTGCGTGTATTCAGTTATCTCTTCGTTTTATCTCTATGTCTATGTCGAAGTGCGTGTGTGCGTGTATTCAGTTATCTCTTCGTTTTATCTCTATGTCGAAGTGCGTGTGTGCGTGTATTCAGTTATCTCTTCGTTTTATCTCTATGTCTATGTCGAAGTGCGCGTGTGCGTGTATTCAGTTATCTCTTCGTTTTATCTCTATGTCTATGTCGAAGTGCGTGTGTGCGTGTATTCAGTTATCTCTTCGTTTTATCTCTATGTCGAAGTGCGTGTGTGCGTGTATTCAGTTATCTCTTCGTTTTATCTCTATGTCTATGTCGAAGTGCGTGTGTGCGGGTATTCAGTTATCTCTTCGTTTTATCTCTATGTAGAAGCAACACAATAAATGACACAGGTCGTATACAATTATCACTTCGGTGTTTAAATCTCCCGACCCTTCATCAGTTACAACCAATAGTTTACGTCAAATAGGAAAATGTATTTTGCGCCTAATGCCCTGACTGATGCTGGTTACTGTGACTGCTACAGTGTGAGATACTGCCTTGAGGAGCGTCATGGCCTGACTGATGCTGGTCACTGTGACTGCTACAGTGTGAGATACTGCCTGGAGGAGCGTCATGGCCTGACTGATGCTGGTCACTGTGACTGCTACAGTGTGAGATACTGCCTGGAGGAGCGTCATGGCCTGACTGATGCTGGTCACTGTGACTGCTACAGTGTGAGATACTGCCTGGAGGAGCGTCATGGTCTGACTGATGCTGGTTACTGTGACTGCTACAGTGTGAGATACTGCCTGGACGAGCGTCATGGCCTGACTGATGCTGGTCACTGTGACTGCTACAGTGTGAGATACTGCCTGGACGAGCGTCATGGCCTGACTGATGCTGGTTACTGTGACTGCTACAGTGTGAGATACTGCCTTGAGGAGCGTCATGGCCTGACTGATGCTGGTCACTGTGACTGCTACAGTGTGAGATACTGCCTGGAGGAGCGTCATGGCCTGACTGATGCTGGTTACTGTGACTGCTACAGTGTGAGATACTGCCTGGACGAGCGTCATGGCCTGACTGATGCTGGTTACTGTGACTGCTACAGTGTGAGATACTGCCTGGACGAGCGTCATGGCCTGACTGATGCTGGTTACTGTGACTGCTACAGTGTGAGATACTGCCTGGACGAGCGTCATGGCCTGACTGATGCTGGTCACTGTGACTGCTACAGTGTGAGATAGATACTGCCTGGAGGAGCGTCATGGCCTGACTGATGCTGGTTACTGTGACTGCTAGTGTGAGATACTGCCTGGAGGAGCGTCATGGCCTGACTGATGCTGGTTACTGTGACTGCTACAGTGTGAGATACTGCCTGGACGAGCGTCATGGCCTGACTGATGCTGGTTACTGTGACTGCTAGTGTGAGATACTGCCTGGAGGAGCGTCATGGCCTGACTGATGCTGGTTACTGTGACTGCTACAGTGTGAGATACTGCCTGGAGGAGCGTCATGGCCTGACTGATGCTGGTTACTGTGACTGCTAGTGTGAGATACTGCCTGGAGGAGCGTCATGGCCTGACTGATGCTGGTTACTGTAACTGCTACAGTGTGAGATACTGCCTGGACGAGCGTCATGGCCTGACTGATGCTGGTCACTGTGACTGCTACAGTGTGAGATACTGCCTGGACGAGCGTCATGGCCTGACTGATGCTGGTCACTGTGACTGCTACAGTGTGAGATACTGCCTGGACGAGCGTCATGGTCTGAGTGCTGTATTGTCACTGCTTAGTTCGTTACGAATATGTCCTCTTCACACTTCGGTCGTTCCATCAAACGACTTACGGCTTAATACGGACCCATACTCAACATTGACTCAAAGTAAATGAATTTTCTGTTGATCACAAAGTCGTGGAGCTTCCAAAATGGACGGCCAGCCCTGTTGGTAGTTGGTGGTCTCTTTTATGCCTTTGTACTCATCACGACGTCATCGATCGCGAGATCTTCAGTGTAAACACCAACTGCATTTCTATAACAATACTATGTCGGTTATTTCCAGGTAATATTTGTTTCAATACTATGTCGGTTATTTCCAGGTAATATTTGTTTAAAGAACAATTACATCCGGCTGTGTGAAACAGTGGATAGTCCCACTGGCGGCAGCTGTATCTGCCTCATACATCTGATCACTTTTCCCAGAGTGTTGATGATGTGAGTGCTTCTTGCTTTATGTTAAAATTCAATATAATTGTTTCCAACTCTGCTGTAATCCAGGGATTCAATTATTAAAGAGAATGCTTCAATTACGTG
Source organism: Haliotis rubra (assembly GCF_003918875.1). Lineage (NCBI taxonomy): Eukaryota > Metazoa > Mollusca > Gastropoda > Lepetellida > Haliotidae > Haliotis > Haliotis rubra. Next base: position 224,686 of record NW_025767231.1, on the reverse strand, counting down.
TCGGCGTAATAACCCAGGATACATTGTGGTGGAGCGGGGTGTATGATAGAGCCACATAAAGCCAGTAACAACGGAGAACTGGATGCATAATTAACTATCCTACTTGCGAGCAACACTGTGGGGTGTGAGACACTACTCACGGTGTGCCAAACATGTTCGCATTTCCATGTTGTTCTACGTTGTAAACCTGGAGCTTCTGGTGTACTTCATGTGATACGTTTACAGCCTTACCCATAGGAGCCAACTGAACTTTGTCAGGCACTCAGCGGATGGCAGTTTAACTTTCAGTCGTTTAAATGTAAGAATAAAGTGAGAATAACATTTCGCATGAAAACAAAATCTGAGAAGAATATTGAAAGGACGTTTACTGTTTCATGACCTGTACTGCGTGCATTATATCCGGCCAAACATAACACAATTACATTGCTGTCGCAGACTTTGACACAAGTTTTCCTTCTGTGTAATATGATGGTAGTATGCCTGTACTGCAAGTACTAATCTATGTCCAAGTATGTCACACTTTTTCATCTGAGACATTTAAACTGAATAACTTTGTTTTGTTTCTTTCTGGTAACCGAAATTCGCTGACGTTGCTAGTATGTGAGGTATCCTGTGAGTATCTGACTGCGTTTTCTGTTTCAGTCTGTGGTAATGTTTGCCTCCACGTACATGCTGGTGTCGCTCAGCATCGACAGACTCGACGCCGTCGCTCGCCCCATGCTCTTCAGTGGAAGCTGTATGTATAGCTATATGGCCATTTGTGGGAGTGCGCGTGTGTGTACATGCATGCATATATTTATGAATGTGTGTTTGTTTTAGTGTGTGTGTGTGTGTGCGTGCGTGCGTGTGTGTGCGTGTATTCAATTATATCTCTTCTTTTTATCTCTATGTAGAAGCAAGACAATAAATGACACAGGTCGCATACAATTATCACTTTGGTGTAACCCAAGAGAACAGATAAAGTGATGGCAGCTCATGAATCACAATTGCGGCGTTCATAATAAACACTTGACTGTCAGGCCGCCGTCCTACAGCTCCATCCAACAACTCCGGCGTTAAATATCCAGCAATTTGTATGTTAACCCTATATGTGCTGTTCTATTGAAGGGAAGCGAGCGAGACTTCTGATAGGTGGAGCGTGGGTACTGTCTCTCATCTTCTCCATCCCCATGTTGGTGCTGTTCCACGAGGCGAACGTTCACGGAGGCCCCCAGTGTTACATCACCATGCAGCATGACTGGCACTGGCAGGTACATCAACGAACAGTTCACTCAGAGCCAACCACGAACAGATCACTTATAGAGCCAACGAAAAACAGTTCACTTACAGAACCAACCACAAACAGTTCACTTACAGAGCCAACCACAAGCAGTTCACTCAGAGCCAACCACGAACAGTTCACTTATAGAGCCAACGACAAACAGTTCACTTACAGAGCCAACCACAAACAGTTCACCCATAGAGTCAACCACAAGCAGTTCACTCATAGAGCCAACCACAAACAGTTCACCCATAGAGACAACCACAAGCAGTTTACTTATAGAGCCCACCACAAGCAGTTCACTCATAGAGCCAACCATAAACAGTTCACTTATAGAGCCAACCACAAACAGTTCACTCATAGAGCCAACCACAAACAGATCACTTATAGAGCCAACCACAAACAGTTTACTTATAGAGCCAACCACAAAGAGTTCACTTATAGAGCCAACCACAAGCAGTTCACTTATAGAGCCAACCACAAGCAGTTCACTTATAGAGCCAACCACAAGCAGTTCACTCATATAGCCAACCGCAAACAGTTCACTCATAGAGCCAACCACAAACAGTTCACTTACGGATCCAACCACAAACAGTTCACTTATAGAGCCAACCACAAACAGTTCACTCATAGAGCCAGCCACAAACAGTTCACTTACGGATCCAACCACAAGCAGTTCACTTATAAAGCCAACCACAAGCAGTTCACTCGTAGAGCCAACCACAAACAAGTCACTCATAGAGCCAACCACAAACAGTTCACTCATAGAGCCAACCACAAACAGTTCACTTATAGAGCCAACCACAAGCAGTTCACTTACGGATCCAACCACAAACAGTTCACTTATAGAGCCAACCACAAACAGTTCACTCATAGAGCCAACCACAAACAGTTCACTCATAGAGCCAACCACAAACAGTTCACTTATAGAGCCAACCACAAGCAGTTCACTTACGGATCCAACCACAAACAGTTCACTTATAGAGCCAACCACAAACAGTTCACTCATAGAGCCAACCACAAACAGTTCACTCATAGAGCCAACCACAAACAGTTCACTTATAGAGACAACCACAAACAGTTCACTCATAGAGCCAACCACAAACAGTTCACTCATAGAGCCAACTGCAAACAGTTCACTCATAGAGACAACCACAAACAGTTCACTTATAGAGCCAACCACAAACAGTTCACTTATAGAGCCAACCACAAGCAGTTCACCATAGAGCCAACCACAAACAGTTCACCATAGAGCCAACCACAAACAGTTCACTCATAGAGCCAACCACAAACAGTTCACTCATAGAGCCAACCACAAACAGTTCACTTACAGAGCCAACCGCAAACAGTTCACTCATAGAGCCAACCACAAACAGTTCACTCATAGAGCCAACCACAAACAGTTCACTTATAGAGACAACCACAAACAGTTCACTTATAGAGCCAACCACAAACAGTTCACTTATAGAGCCAACCACACGCAGTTCACTTATAGAGCCAATCAGAAACAGTTCACTCATAGAGCCAACAACAAACAGTTCACTCATAGAGCCAACCACAAACAGTTCACTTACGGATCCAACCACAAACAGTTCACTTATAGAGCCAACCACAAACAGTTCACTTATAGAGCCAACCACAAACAGTTCACTTATAGAGCCAACCACAAACAGTTCACTGATAGAGCCAACCACAAACAGTTTACTTATAGAGCCAACCACAAACAGTTCACTGATAGAGCCAACCACAAACAGTTTACTTATAGAGCCAACCACAAACAGTTCACTGATAGAGCCAACCACAAACAGTTCACTCATAGAGCCAACCACAAACAGTTCACTCATAGAGCCAACCACAAACAGTTCACTTATAGAGCCAACCACAAACAGTTCACTCATAGAGCCAACCACAAACAGTTCACTTATAGAACCAACCACAAACAGTTCACTTATAGAGCCAACCACAAGCAGTTCACTTACGGATCCAACCACAAACAGTTCACTTATAGAGCCAACCACAAGCAGTTCACTTACGGATCCAACCGCAAACAGTTCACTTATAGAGCCAACCACAAGCAGTTCACTTACGGATCCAACCACAAACAGTTCACTTATAGAGCCAACCACAAACAGTTCACTCATAGAGACAACCACAAACAGTTCACTCATAGAGCCAACCACAAACAGTTCCCCATAGAGCCAACCACAAACAGTTCACTTATAGAGCCAACCACAAACAGTTCACTTACGGATACAACCACAAACAGTTCACTTATAGAGCCAATCAGAAACAGTTCACTTACGGATCCAACCACAAACAGTTCACTTATAGAGCCAACCACAAACAGTTCACTTACGGATCCAACCACAAACAGTTCACTTATAGAGCCAACCACAAGCAGTTCACTTACGGATCCAACCACAAACAGTTCACTTATAGAGCCAACCACAAGCAGTTCACTTACGGATCCAACCACAAACAGTTCACTTATAGAGCCAACCACAAACAGTTCACTCATAGAGCCAACCACATACAGTTCACTCATAGAGACAACCACAAACAGTTCACTCATAGAGACAACCACAAACAGTTCACTCATAGAGCCAACCGCAAACAGTTCACTTATAGAGCCAAACCACAAGCAGTTCACTTACGGATCCAACCACAAACAGTTCATTTATAGAGCCAACCACAAACAGTTCACTTATAGAGCCAATCAGAAACAGTTCACTTACGGATCCAACCACAAACAGTTCACTTATAGAGCCAACCACAAGCAGTTCACTTACGGATCCAACCACAAACAGTTCACTTATAGAGCCAACCACAAGCAGTTCACTTACGGATCCAACCACAAACAGTTCACTCATAGAGCCAACCACAAACAGTTCACTCATAGAGCCAACCACAAACAGTTCACTCATAGAGCCCACCACAAGCAGTTCACTTATAGAGCCAACCACAAGCAGTTCACTTATAGAGCCAACCACAAACAGTTCACTCATAGAGCCAACCACAAGCAGTTCACTTATAGAGCCAACCACAAGACGTTCACTCATATAGCCAACCACAAACAGTTCACTTATAGAGCCAACCACAAACAGTTCACTTATAGAGCCAACCACAAACAGTTCACTCAAAGAGCCAACCACAAACAGTTCACTCATAGAGCCAACCACAAGCAGTTCACTCATAGAGCCAACCACAAAGAGTTCACTCATAGAGCCAACCACAAGCAGTTCACTCATAGAGCCAACCACAAACAGTTCACTCATAGAGCCAACCACAAGCAGTTCACTTACGGATCCAACCACAAACAGTTCACTTATAGAACCAACCACAAACAGTTCACTTATAGAGCCAACCACAAACAGTTCACTTATAGAGCCAATCAGAAACAGTTCACTTACGGATCCAACCACAAACAGTTCACTTATAGAGCCAACCACAAGCAGTTCACTTACGGATCCAACCACAAACAGTTCACTTATAGAGCCAACCACAAGCAGTTCACTTACGGATCCAACCACAAACAGTTCACTTATAGAGCCAACCACAAGCAGTTCACTTACGGATCCAACCACAAACAGTTCACTTATAGAGCCAACCACAAACAGTTCACTCATAGAGCCAACCACAAACAGTTCACTCATAGAGCCAACCACAAACAGTTCACTTATAGAGACAACCACAAACAGTTCACTCATAGAGCCAACCACAAACAGTTCACTCATAGAGCCAACCGCAAACAGTTCACTCATAGAGACAACCACAAACAGTTCACTTATAGAGCCAACCACAAACAGTTCACTTATAGAGCCAACCACAAGCAGTTCACTCATAGAGCCAACCACAAACAGTTCACTCATAGAGCCAACCACAAACAGTTCACTCATAGAGCCAACCACAAACAGTTCACTCATAGAGCCAACCACAAACAGTTCACTTACAGAGCCAACCGCAAACAGTTCACTCATAGAGCCAACCACAAACAGTTCACTCATAGAGCCAACCACAAACAGTTCACTTATAGAGACAACCACAAACAGTTCACTTATAGAGCCAACCACAAACAGTTCACTTATAGAGCCAACCACACGCAGTTCACTTATAGAGCCAATCAGAAACAGTTCACTCATAGAGCCAACAACAAACAGTTCACTCATAGAGCCAACCACAAACAGTTCACTCATAGAGCCAACCACAAACAGTTCACTTACGGATCCAACCACAAACAGTTCACTTATAGAGCCAACCACAAACAGTTCACTTATAGAGCCAACCACAAACAGTTTACTTATAGAGCCAACCACAAACAGTTCACTGATAGAGCCAACCACAAGCAGTTCACTTACAGAGCCAACCACAAACAGTTCACTTATAGAGCCAACCACAAACAGTTCACTCATAGAGCCAACCACAAACAGTTCACTCATAGAGCCAACCACAAACAGTTCACTTATAGAACCAACCACAAACAGTTCACTTATAGAGCCAATCAGAAACAGTTCACTTACGGATCCAACCACAAACAGTTCACTTATAGAGCCAACCACAAGCAGTTCACTTACGGATCCAACCACAAACAGTTCACTTATAGAGCCAACCACAAGCAGTTCACTTACGGATCCAACCGCAAACAGTTCACTTATAGAGCCAACCACAAGCAGTTCACTTACGGATCCAACCACAAACAGTTCACTTATAGAGCCAACCACAAACAGTTCACTCATAGAGACAACCACAAACAGTTCACTCATAGAGCCAACCACAAACAGTTCCCTCATAGAGCCAACCACAAACAGTTCACTTATAGAGCCAACCACAAACAGTTCACTTACGGATACAACCACAAACAGTTCACTTATAGAGCCAATCAGAAACAGTTCACTTACGGATCCAACCACAAACAGTTCACTTATAGAGCCAACCACAAACAGTTCACTTACGGATCCAACCACAAACAGTTCACTTATAGAGCCAACCACAAGCAGTTCACTTACGGATCCAACCACAAACAGTTCACTTATAGAGCCAACCACAAGCAGTTCACTTACGGATCCAACCACAAACAGTTCACTTATAGAGCCAACCACAAACAGTTCACTCATAGAGCCAACCACATACAGTTCACTCATAGAGACAACCACAAACAGTTCACTCATAGAGACAACCACAAACAGTTCACTCATAGAGCCAACCGCAAACAGTTCACTTATAGAGCCAACCACAAGCAGTTCACTTACGGATCCAACCACAAACAGTTCACTTATAGAGCCAACCACAAACAGTTCACTTACGGATCCAACCACAAACAGTTCACTTATAGAGCCAACCACAAGCAGTTCACTTACGGAGCCAACCACAAACAGTTCACTTATAGAGCCAACCACAAACAGTTCACTTATAGAGCCAACCACAAACAGTTCACTTATAGAGCCAACCACAAACAGTTCACTCATAGAGCCAACCGCAAACAGTTCACTTATAGAGCCAACCACAAGCAGTTCACTCATATAGCCAACCACAAGCAGTTCACTCATAGAGCCAACCACAAACAGTTCACTTACGGATCCAACCACAAACAGTTCACTTATAGAGCCAACCACAAACAGTTCACTTATAGAGCCAACCACAAGCAGTTTACTTATAGAGCCAACCACAAACAGTTCACTTATAGAGCCAACCACAAGCAGTTCACTTACAGAGCCAACCACAAACAGTTCACTTATAGAGCCAACCACAAACAGTTCACTCATAGAGCCAACCACAAGCAGTTCACTCATAGAGACAACCACAAACAGTTCACTCATAGAGCCCACCACAAGCAGTTCACTTATAGAGCCAACCACAAACAGTTCACTCATAGAGCCAACCACAAATATTTCACTCATAGAGCCAACCACAATACAGTGTAACATTGATCTTGGGTGGGTACCACTGCATCTTCTTGAGAACTTTGCATACATTAAGTAAACACGTCCCGATGTGCGTGAGTTGCTGTTCAGTTGGTTGTGTCGAATAGGTGAGTGGTATTCCACTCGCTGATATACCGCTCACCCACTCGGCACAACCAACTAAACCACAACTCCCACACGTTGAAACATATACAACGGTTGTTGAATGGGTTAAAAACGATAGGTTTGTTTTGTTAATTAATTAATGACCATCAATCAATGTTGATTCACCGCCAACAAGATTGATGTATACTGTACCGCTAAGTGGCTGAGCTGACACTGAGTGAGTTCGCTAATCACGTCGTTAATTGGGTCTTGGGGGTAGTAAATCAGTTAGCTATAGCCGTTAATTCGCTACTCACGAGTTCGTTATCCACGTATAATTTTAATGATATTATAAAGGACTGTTGACGGGACTTTTAAATTTGTTCGCTATATCCGTTTGTACGCTATATCCGTGTTCGCTATAACCATGTTCGACTGTATATGGGAGTTGTGGTTTAGTTGGTTGTGTCGAACAGTGAACATGTCGATGTGTGTGAGTTGGTGTCTGGTTGCTTGTGTCGAGTTTGCTGCAGTATATCTTATTGTAAACATGTTTCGATGTGTGTGAGTTATGGTTATATTATAGCATAACAATGTACTGACGGGAGTGTTAGATTGACATCAATATTCAACTAGTACTTTAATCTTTCCAAACTAAATATAATTATAACTTCAAGCAGTCACGTGAGGCTTCATGTAAGGTCCAAATGCTACGTGACAAAACAGTTACAAACAGTAATTCGTGTTTAAACTTGTCCTCAACAACATCCATATCGGCCTAGTTTCCTTCCAGCTTTACTTAACCCTGATTGCCATCAGTCTGTTTGTCGTCCCCGCCATCATCATCTGCTTCTGCTACCTCGTCATCATCTTCACCATCTGGCGGAGCAGCATCCTGCTCAAACCTCAAGACACGCCCGAACAGAAGAGGGCAAGAAGGAAGTCCAAAGATGAAGGTAAGAACCCAGCGGTAATATGTCACGTTCCCGGTGACAAAGTAAGATATAAGAAACCAGCTCATGGTCGTCCATTAGTACCAGTCATCTTCTGATGTGTTAGATTTATTAGAGAGTATCGGAAAAGGGGGATGGCATATATTGCCGCGTGTTTATAACACACATATCTTTTTGTATACTTTTTATAGTTAATAAAGTTTAGACGTTTCACAGTCAAGTCAGTTTAAAGCGATTGGTAGTCTGTAAAATACCTGTAGTAATTCCTTTTAACCTGAAGCCATTTCTAAGAGTTAACAACACTAGTTCTACAGGACTGGATACACTGGAGAAGTGAAATATAACGTACGCCTTGTCATAATCATCAGGGGAACCATACATATAGGTACAATGTCAGCACTGATTATTACTTTTGATATGATTAAATCACAGAAACCGTTTATTTTTGTGATTCATCATAAAGTTGGACTTATAGGCTGCGATATTACGCCGTCATACACTATGAAGTTTACGTCGTCATACACTATGAAGTTTACGTCGTCATACACTATGAAGTTTACGTCGTCATACACTATGAAGTTTACGTCGACATACACTATGAACTTTGGCAAAGACTCTCTTGTTCCCGCGGCTGCATTAAATAATTATATATATGTGGCTTTCCGAGTATTTCAATATTATGATTGTCCCATGTTTCAGAACCATGAAGTACACGACTACCCCTGTTAATGGCAGGGAAAGCTTACTTGGGACATTGTACATGCATATACTGTGTGTGGGAAAGCTTACATGGGACATTGTACATGAATGTACTCTGTGTGGGAAAGCTTACTTGGGACATTGTACATGCATATACTCTGTGTGGGAAAGCTTACTTGGGGCATTGTACATGCATGTAATCTGTATTAACTGCCTTTGTTTTCTCTTTTAGAACTTTTAACCGGGAGCCTGACAACTTCTCGGAGCGACAGCTGTACCAGTTCAAGGGGAATTATTCCTCAAGCAAAAGTTCGAACTATTAAAATGACTTTCATAATAGTTTTAGGTGAGGCATACAACAAACTCACTACCTTTAATTCATTCGCGAACGACTTTAAGGCGAGGAATTGTTGTCCTTTTGTGACAGAAAAGATATCGTTTCAGTAAGTGCAGTTTTAAAAAAATACTTTTCTACCAATGCTTATTCAACAGCATTCAAAGTATTTTATACGTACTTGAAACATCTCTGACGACACTTATTAAACGATCCATTTTTTATCGGTTGTCAATCTTTTATACTTTGAATTAACAGAATTAGCTTGCCTGTAAAGTGAATAGTTTCAAAATATCCAGAACAAACGTGTCATCGACGCTACTCAAGTCCGCATCATATAATATGTTGATGTATAATAACCACCTCGGCTGCGGCGACCCATAAGTGGTGAAATCGTGTGTTTGTAAATTTTTAGAATTAACTGTTAAATAGTTTCAGATGTGTATAATTGCACGTTTAGCACTGAATGGGTGATTTGGGATTCAGACCCCTTTCTTAATGTGGGCTGAAAGTTGAAGTGATACAGGTCTCAGATATGTACCACTTACACAAACCTGCCCAAGTCCAGGAGCATGAGTGTGGTGCTCACCAACCTAGATACATAATCGGGATGAGCTAGGATTCAAACAGAAAGTGGGCGACTCGCATAGTGTTAATACAGAATGAAAACAGTTCAACTATTTTGCAGAAGAGAATAATTTGTGAACGTTTTACAGGGGGGAGTATTTTCAGTTTCAGGAAGTAATTATTAAAAGTCAGATAGCGTGCTCGTGACTGTCGGTTTGTGAATGACCTCGCCACTGCAATATAACTCAATATATCTAGGTTTATTTTAATATTTGCCAACATTTGCCAACATTTGCCAACAACGGCTCGCGCTGGCTGGAGTACCATACAGGTGCATGTAGTCATTCGTAGAATGGCGTTAACTGAATAGGCTGCCGGTCTGTACCCTGAACGATATTTTGTCAAGTATTTTAAGTGATTAATAGTCATATGTTAAGATATGATACTAGTTCTGTTTGCTGTTCCTTGTCGACCTATTCGTAAATAATTTAGAGATATTATTCAAATCCGTTCGAAATACTGCCACCATTGCTTTAAGTTGTAACACGCAGTACATTTACATTACAAGAAGAACCCTAACCCAACTATGAATATAGAAACGCTTGGGATTCTATATTCTTTTCTAGATACTCTTAGTTGGGCGAGTACACCATATGCAACAAATCCACGAAGATTATGTTATAAACAAGTAACTATCTTGCCAAAACGTCATACATTATAACCATCCTCTCTTTTTTCAGTTTTTATCGTGTGTTGGAGTCCGTACTTTATATTCAACCTGTTTCAAGTGTACGGCTATGTCCCCCACACACCAACCATGGGAAAGATATCCACATTTGTTCAAAGTCTGGCCCCATTAAACTGTGCCGCTAACCCCGTCATATACGGCATCTTCAGCACACGAATCTGCAAATACTTAAGGTAAGTTGGCGGGTGATGGAGAAGTTCCTTACGACAGTGTTTAATGTTGGAATTATAGCTACCAACCTCGTACACATGGAGTGATGGTTAGAGGAGAAAAGCCATACGATTGTCCATTTCGCAGATGTGATTTTACATATTCAAATCCAAATCAGTGCATATTTTATTTTATCCAGGCTGAATCGACGAGATCGGCTTCAAAACACTAAAGATTTATAGAAGTACCTTTTAAAATTAAAGAAGGCAGAATTCTTCAATGCACGGACCGGGATTTTGCATGAACGAAATGCGTCAACTAGGATAAATAATTATATTGATCGTCTAACATTTATTAACTGAGTCGTAACCATAGGTCTCTTACTACTGTTAATTCTCTCTATAACGCTAGCACACTCTTTATATCCACCTGGGGAAACAGCGTCCAGACATTCTGTTTCATTTTATAGGTATGCATGTTGTTGATCACTGGATTGTCTGGCCCAGACTCGACTATTTACAGACCGCCACCAGAAAGCTGGAAGTGCGTCGTGAAACAACAAACAAACATGTCATAGGTGTAGACGACAGTTAGGTCAACTGACTAGCAAACCTGACTAATTTGTCTGCGTGTTATGGCAGGGGGATTTCCTACAGATTCCCTGACCCCATTTCCTGGAAATTAGTGTACAAAGTGTGCCGTTTATGCAATTAATAACAAGGATTGATCTTCGAACGGACATTCCCTGTTTGATACAGCGAACGTCATTCCAGTATTGTCTAGACACTGTTTCCTTTCGACATTTCGTGGGCTTCACAATAGCCAAATAATGGAAAGTTTATGTTTCATAATAGCATCTTATCGTTCATCATCAAATTATCTTGATGCCATCTTGGGAGACATCAATGAACCCACACAAGGAGAAGAAATGGCATCATTGAATGGAGATAGATTTCATTACTGAAAATACTGCTGACTTACACTACCTATCATAATTACACATACAAAGTGTACGTCAAATAACATTAGAATGCCAAACTACAACTCTAGATATACTAATTACTTTGACCACAACGACAACCCTTAAGTTAACGGCCATCTTGTAAAAGCTACTGTATGAAGACGCCACAAAGATTGTTATTTGTAACGGGATTGACATGAACCGTCAGAGCTAAAGACCAGGCAAGATGGTTTTCGTGTTTTGAGGACTTAATGAGAATGTCCTACAGAAATAATTCTTGATCAATTTGACGGCCCGGGCCATTTCCATGATGACTCTTAAACCCCCGGTAAGTGTCTGGGACCAGGAGGAAGATCTCTAATAATGTTTCTAGGACTTACCCCTTGGGGGCATCAGGCGGACCACAGAAGAAAGCATAGACAATAAGGCTATCTTTTCTCCATGCTTAGACAATCACTAAATTAACTACGGCTGACGGTGTAAGCGGGTTTGGGGCCTTGTTAAAAGCGTTTTCATTTCGTCAAGACAATAGTGCTTGTTCCAGTTTTTCCCTTCACTGATGTTGGGATTTATGACAAGCAATTACTGAAAGCAAACTTGGACTGTCTGTGACAAAGGGATTGCGTCGTTCCTTGTCAGTGTTCAGCGATGTGTCCTTCTTAAGTGACCCGTCTATATTGACATACCATTCGATGTATAGTTAAGATGTCAGCGCTGCTATAACGTGATCCAGGAGGGTGTAGACAGCTGCTGTGTGTCAACTTATTCTATAAATTATGTCTAGTCCAGTCCCTTCTCTTTTCACAGCAGTTAATGAAATAAGGGGGTAGTTGAGAAGCTAGCCGTTGGTTCCTAGTGCAACACGGAGGTGATAAAACATATGTTTCATTGACTGTAGAACAGGGAAATATTGATACCTGCATGTATTTCTGCAATGAGTTGTTCTCGCCATAAAGACTATATACAGAATTCTATGAGAGGGTCCTGTACACATTACTTGGTGATTCATTGTCGAATACCGTGAAAACCTGGCATTCAGAATGAGTCGTCCTTTTTCAGCCATATCGTAACTCAAATAAATGAATAGATAAATATATGAATAAATGACGTTAAACTAACTTGACTATCACAAAATTGGATATTCGACAATGAATATATATATATATATATATATATTGCATAGATAAATAAAAACAGAATGCCTTTTTCTCCAACATGTTTCGTTCTTTACTCTTCAGGGAGATTGTAGCGGTTACAGTATGACGTCATTACATATATATTGTGACGTCATAATAGGGACAACATTCTAGAGCGACAAGGTCACAGCTTGCAATGGTTTAACATTGGTTTGTACTTGTCTATGAAGTAGTGTTCTTTTAAAATTCGTTTTACTTTGTCCGAATTTTGAACTTGATAAAAAGGAAATATTGTAAATTTAACATCGTTTTCTTTCGCACAGACATCTAGATGTTCACTCAGTGGGATACATCGGGTTTCAGGACACTTTATTTGTTGTTTGTGGACACGAACCCGGGCTCTTAAATTTTCTGATTGACCAATATACTGTTCATTACAGCCTGTGCATGTTATGACATATATTATGTTTTTGCAAGAGCAGTCAAAATTCTGTTTTACATAGAATTCTCCGTGTCTCGTGAAAGTTACAGAGTGTCCTTCAACAATATGTCGACACGTTCCACAGTTACCTCTGTTGCATCTAGACACAGTAGGATTTGATAAATTCTGTTTATTTGAAATAAATTTGGCTTTTGTTAGTATCTTTTTAAGATTCTGATTTTGTCTTTTGCTATTTATTATTTTTCTAGATTTCAGAATTTCAGCTCTAGAATGTTGTCCCTATTATGACGTCACAATATATATGTAATGACGTCATACTGTAACCGCTACAATCTCCCTGAAGAGTAAAGAACGAAACATGTTGGAGAAAAAGGCATTCTGTTTTTATTTATCTATGCAATATTTATGACTGAACACCAGTACTACTTTGGACATTTTGTGCGTATATATATATATATACAGTTAACCCCCTGGGTGCCACAGGGACATATATGTCCTTCCCCTTCAACCCTCACTTTGAAGTCCAATAAAAATCAAAATATCACACGCACACAAATACACTTCGCAGTTTCGAATTCTGCGGGAAATTTCCTGTTCCTTGATACCATCCACTATTATTTTAGACAAAGCTAAAGTGATGAAAATGACCTTTCAAAATAGGCTTTATCGAAAATGTCGCCATTTTTGACACAGTACGAAATAGCAATTCACAGCGTAATTTCCTGTATGTTTTGAAATGTGAAAATCGGATAATTACTGGGAGTATTGAATTTCAAAAATAACATATTCATGATCACTGATATCAGTTTTACATGAAATCGCTAATGATAATTCTGAAACGTTGCCGATAAATCTAGAATCGGTTGGGATGTTTTCGACAATACACTTACACGAACGCCGTAGAGCGCTTTCCGCCATATTGGATAGTGTTTACAAAATCACGTTTCGCGAAGGCCGGAATTGAGACGCCGATTACATCATTTATATTTCATATTCAGCTTCGAAAAATGCATCACTGAATTCCCCATACATTTTAGAATCAAATTGCAACTGGTCTTTGTCACCAATACCAACTGTCTAGATAAAATGAGACGAAACATATGGGGTGTGAAAACGAACGCTGTGCTCGAAAGGCTGCGCTGGTTCGAAATGTAAACAAAGACAAATTCCAATTTTACACTGCGTAGCATTTTCTGAAACTTTCCAACATTCATCCGTTTATTCATTGCTTGCAATGGCTCAATACCTTTGTGATATGCATGGAAAGAGTATCGTAGCAAGAAATAGGAAATTATAAATATATACAATGCAATGATTTGATAATTCATAAGAAATTGTCAAAATTTCCGTGCAGCGTGACACAAAATCACGCAGAACGACAACTGTAATTATCTGCATTTCTGGCTTCTTCTCCTACTTATAATGAAAACGATAAAAACATATAACAATACACAGATAGTCAGAATCATTATGATTACTTACATCTCATATTTATGTACAAACGATCCCTGAATCAATGGAAGGGTCCTCGCAAAATCCTGTGTACCCTTGTCAGCAAAGCCGCCATTTTGTAAGAAATCGATCATCGGTAGTGATGTCATACGTCAACACTGTTGTACATATTAGGCAATTTCTTTGAGGTGAAGGTCGGTTGAACAAGAGTAAACACAACCGCCCAATCCTTCCGATTACACTGTCAGTAATATGATGTATATTTTGCGTATAGTTCAGAAAGTTTTTCATGAAATGGACTTCAGTTTCTACATTTAGCCTTGTTCAATATCATATCACACCTGCATATAGGGTTTACAGTGTTTTATTTTTTGAAAGGTTTTGATTGTTTGAATAATAATTATATAAGAAATTGGCACATTTAGTGCAATACACCATATTCTAAACCTTTACACAAGTGTTAGAAGATCAAATGTAGCCATAACTGCAACTACTTTAGTTCCTATGATGTACAATATTCAATGCATTTGGACTAATATTGCAGTTTCATATGAACAGGTTAATGAACGGCGATTTAATTGAACCTTATAAGTAAAACTGATAATATTAATGAAAATGATTTATATATGTTATGAAATGTAAATGCACATATATTTAAAGGAATTGTCTTGTTCATGCATATTGTTGGGTTGTTTTATAGACAAAACAATGATGTATATTGATTGGCCAGGTGCGCGTTTGTCGGAAACGTTTTATGATTCACTATCATTGTATTCGATAATATAATCAACTCATATTCGATTAAAACATATTGTGATGACAGGATATCAAACTCTAACTATATTCATACGAAAATTGTTTAAAAATGTATAAACCATGTCATGTCTTAATTTGGACAAATCTTACATCAATATTCTATCATATAGTTCCATATATAAAAAGCTATGTTTTTGCATCTTTCATTGCATACTTATGAAGAGAAATAGCTACATAATCATAAACAAAGAAAATTCTTATCCTAAACAAAATAATCGGGTGTTGTGAAATATCATTTTTCATTTACGTTAAATTGATGCCAAACAAGGTGCGTGTGTTGCTCACAATAAGATACACAGTCATACCGTCTTATTGTTGATATATTCAGGACACTATCTAAATGGTAAAATCAGCCATTTTATGTTTTGTCTAAAGAGTGTTAAATTCTGACATAGAAGCCGAGACCTTTTATACAATTAATGGAAATTAGGTGAGATATATACTAATCAGCAAACCAATGTCGTCGGAAAATGCATAAAACAAGAAATGACGTCAACGAAAATGTTGTAATATTTTCAGTAATTGCGTTACATTTGAAGATATGGCTAGTACTCTGGTAATAAAATTAGTCAAAATACATCTACACAAACAGGAGAATTTGGGAATCTAAGAACTACCTTATATATCGGATAGGGCCATCCAAATCGCTATTATGTGCTTTCACATGTAGTACGTTGTCATCTTTTCTTATAAATTGTGAAACTACCAAAGCGTATCCGCTCACATTGGAGAACTTTGAATTGGAATAGTTTGGTTCATCGTGAACAAAAAAAACCGAAAATATAGCGTCCGTATCCACAACAAATTCTCTCCATGTGGTCTGAGTTACATTGACCTAGTATTGAGCATAACTGAGTTATACCCCCTTATCATTATACGTGTATTACCTCTTTGTCGTCGTTTGACGTCATAGAAGAAAATCCATTTTTGACATTTATTGCGAGTCATTTGTAATGTTGAGCGTATAACGTTATGCATAAGCACATAAACCCAATTCATATACAATTATGTCGTTCAGATATCAGGCTGTATTTTCTTCGCTCACAATTTCTGTAAAGATGCCACATTAAAAAATTCGTAGCACAGTGCTTTTATCGGTGCGCCATAAAAAGTGGAGAAATTTTTTTTAACGCATAACAAACTTTGGACAACATTTAGCAGTGTCTATTTCTCAAACCGCCGGGGTAGTTGCACTTATATTTACACCAACGGATAAGAAATTTATAATTCTACATTTCTGTGTAATTTTATAGCCGTGCGTAGATCCAGGACCACGCGAGCGCAATTCTCGCACAACGTTCACTTTTCAAACCGTATGAAAATTGGCGCCTGAAAAAAACCTCGGCATCCAGGGGGTTAAACGGATTATGTTATGTGTTATGTACATATATATAACACATAACATAATCCGTTTAACTGTAATCACTTCTCCCTGAAGATAAAAGTGAAACATGTTGGAGAAGATCCGTGTCGTGTGATTATTTCAGCAACTTCTTCTATATATATATATATATATATATATATATATATTTATTTATTTATTTAACACTAGCATGTAACAATAAAGATATTGCTAAATTCAGAAATACATTAAAAAGGGCTATACATTACCAGCAACCAAAGCTTTAAAACTCTTTAAATATATACATGTATTATTAAAGGTAGCATTTTTAAAAGATCCCTTAGGTAGTGATTTCAAATATTTATCCCCTGAGATGGAAAACAACCTTTCAATATGGACTTATGTGTATAATTTGAATGGCCAACACCATAGCATAGCCTGATGATCTCATTAAATGTAACCTTACAATCCAAGTTGGTGTAAGCTAGACTATGTAAGATATCTATATCCATATGGTTGTTCCACTTCGTTTCCATTACATGTCTGAGATAGAATCTGATCGCAGTCTTGTAATCTCTGAAATTATGAAATTAGATGTAGTGTCACAAAACTACATGTACTGCAGCAGCAGCAGCCATAACACCCCATAATGTCAACACGACGGGGTATCTGACAAAATAATAATAATACATGCGTTTATAAAACGCAGCAATTCACAAACGTGATGTGCTCTGTGTGCAAGCAGAGAGTTTATCGCTGGAACTGGTAGTCCTGATCAAACAAGTCTGTCTTTAGCTGTGATGTAAAAGAAGAGACAGTGGTAGCAGACGATGTCGTATTGGCCACAGACAAGAGGATTATACCGTACAACAATAATCTAAAATTACAAGAAACTGTTTACGTTTGTTGTTTATTTGTATACTCTAGAGCCTTTAATACTCTTGAGAAGGAACAGTTATCTGGTAGTCAGGGCGACGCAGTCTCGGACCTTGGTGCTGACATCTTGGTCGCATCCTAGGATCGATCTGTAGATACAAATTGTGATGTATTGGAAAACCTTTATAACTGATCATGCCTGTGTTTATAAAAAAGTTGACTTGTTCCTTGCATTTAAATGGTTAACAACTTAAAACATAACCATTGTGCATTTGTCAGTTATTTGCTTCATTGTTACCTGGATTGGTCAAGTCTTTCACTCACGTGTCACAGTCCCTTTATTCAAATCACTTGAAACTTACAGTCAGTGATAAAATGTGTAGACGATATAAGGACATATTACTTGTGAAATGTGTTCTGTGGAACCATAGTAACACTGTACAGCCCTACCAGGCCAGTGATTGGTATCGTTCTGCTGTATAAATCCCCACATTTTGACCCCATAATCCCCGATGATGATCCTTAATTACTGGCAATTACCAAGTCTGACTTATCACACGGGACTCAAACAGAGTCTGGAATCTCATTATACTCTGTAAAAGAAAAAACTAATATGTAATCATGTGACAAAATGAAATAAAAGACATTTTACCCGAACTAAAATCGTATCACTTGGTGATAATGTTCAGATAGGTTGGTTTCATAAACTAATTTAGGTACAATCGATCCGTCGCGGGCTCTTTCCTCCAGGTGACGCCTTTAAAGTAATCACATCCATGCCATAATAAGGCGGTTAATGGTTCTGCATTGAAGCATTTTGCTTCTCGATTAGGGTCCGGTTTGGAACTTAAAGTGTCTTCTGAAACGCTCCTTACTGCTTCTGTGACACCAGACCACTCAGTGCTCGACTGGAAGCCTTGTTACTTCCAGGTCATTCAAATGGACCATAATATTCCGTAATTTTTAGCGCTACGAAAAATAAGGTCACCTGCTCCTCAGATATTTCTTCAAACAAACTGAGACACAACATTTACTTCTTTATTGACTGGATAAATATGCTGTCGTAGAATTGTCTTTTGATAATGATATTGGTCATATGTGTGCGCCTCGCATGAAAACATTCACATGTCACCGTACAATACGAATTTCCGCTTTTTCAATTTGTGTCATTAGACACAGTGTTGTTTGCAAATAACCCACAGGTGATCATTTTGAATGTGTCGGCGGTAAGCAATCAAGATATATATCAGTATGTAATGCATATTCATTTGGGCTTTGAGAGAAGTACATGTGAAGGTGAAGCGTCTGAACACGTTTGTCAGTACAAATGATTTCCTTCCAGATACTCTACATACTCAGTCGGGATGATTGGAAATGCCTGATCTATTCAACTAAAAGCGCATCTAAGTGTTAATGGGAGACCATTCAGTGACATACACAATATGTATTATAGTCTCAAAGATCTAGTGATCCGCCTCAACAATATCCTGCTGGAAGATACAGCACGTCACGATTGAATCAGCTGGAGGGCAATCTTTGCCTTTCAATATATACTCAAGGAAGAAGTAACTGTGCTTCATACAAGTGGTATCAATGTCGGGTTATTGAAGATAACAGCATTTGTTTGAGCCAGGTCTTTTCACAACCAATTCATATGACAATCCCCATAGTGGCAACAGGTGAGATAGTGTTAGGGATGGAGCCGACAGATGGTAGAAAGCAGGAGTAACAGCGGGGCATGGCAGTACAGCATGCTACATCAGAACGTCTCAAGACGTGCGTCGGCTGGCATTGTCCTGTTGCAACGTGACGCTACGTCCCTGCAGATTGGAGAGACATCGTCTCGAACGATGATCGGTACACCATTCAAATTGCCATTAACAATGGTCAGTTGTGGTGCAACACCAGGCCTTTACTCTTCCGCCCCCAACTGACGAAGTTAAGTAAAAATAGAATGTCAGAGCTAAAGAATGTCCAGTCTTGGACAAAATAGCTGTAAAACTGATATGAATGGATCACTAAAACGTTCTCCTGGTCGCCTGATGACCCTCGATGCATCCGATTGAAACTCGGATTTATATGTGAATACACTTTACCAGTCTTGTTTTCTGAACCGCAGCAACTGTCGACACCAAACCGTATCATGCGGTGACGAGGTTAGTGTATATATAGTTTGGTATCGTTTGCGTATAAACACCAACCAAATGTGGTTGTCTGGTTGACGTGACGTCGCACTTGGATGACCAGGGCCGTTGCAATGACGTGATGTCCTAATGACGATAACGTCTCTAAAGACGACAAATGTTCTTGTAACTTTATTTTGCGCCAGTCCTGTTTGCACTGATTTTTAACATGTCCTTTGCTATCCGTAAGCGTTATTTTGACGTTGTTATGATCACCAAAACATTCATCAAAATATTTAAATATCTTAACGATCAAAACACCAATTGATGTCTTAAAAGCGGCTCAAAATCCAATGAAGCACTGTTTCCGTTGAAGCTGTGGCAAATACATTTGGGAAGCTCATTGTGTGAAATACGACAAATGTTATTTTGCAATATAACATACATAAAAGATGGATTGAACTATATTCCGCTGGTTGGTTATAATGTTCTTTGCCAGATACTTCTCACTGGGGAAAGATGTGCACACTTATTTATCTCTCTTAAACTATTATACATAGGACATTCAAGCGAAGGGGAAATTCAGCTAATACATCTACTTTCTTTGACTTTCAAAATATACACCATTATAATTATTTTCAAGGTGGCCATCTTCCTCTTTCATTTGTTACGATTTTACCCGAACATCTGCATCGACATACTTGATTCGTCTGTAATCCAGTTATTTCTCCTATATGAAGCCGGTTTATGAAACGATATCTAAAAGCACACAGCGCTCAATGACGTTATAGTATGGTTCCCAGCCGAAATTCCCCAGATCCCTTTCAAAATGGAAGTGCTTTATTCAAAGCCAGCATATGTATAACGCTATACAGAGTGCCTTGTTTTACTAAGTGGGTTTTATTAGAAAGTAGGAAATCCATCCTCAGATTGAAAGGAATTCCAATTTATTTGCCGTCTCAAGAGAGTCTTTTCGCAATGGACGTCACATCAACATCTCGGTTCTAATCTCCCGGAGAGAAAAACGTTGTCAACGAAGGGAAATAAAATACCTGTCAGGTGTTAAGTGATTAATGAAATATGTAAATTATTTAAATCTACGTGTAATGTTGAGGCTTCCGTGGAGAGATTGGTGTGCCGAGGACATAATAATTTCTTGACGAATTATTGATTTGGGAATCACATCTTGATTGAGAAAATTGTATCAGCAACGCAAAGTTCCCCTCGCATGTGTACATTAGGTTGACGGGTTTTAGAAAAAGATGTAGCTCTGTAGTGGTTGTTTGGCTACATGTGTTTTAGGGGGAAATGTAGATGTTCAATCACAAATGAAGCCGTACGTTGAAAGTGCAATTTGTCTCATGAAAGCGATTTTAAATAAGTATTTACTCTCGCTGTGCAAGGGTCACTGGGGTATTGACCATTATGCAGAGAATGAAGGATGTTTACGAAAACATGTACACTGTTTCATTCGGTAGAACGGTCAACGATCAGTTCACTGACCGGGAAGTGTCGGCCGCGGTGAACATACAGCTCCTGATGACGAGAGATCGTCTGAATGTATTGATAAACTGACTTACAGCAACAACACTGTATAGTTAGACAACAACAAACAGGACAGGGTTACAGTATCGTCAGATGAACATACCGCTCCTGATGACGAGAGATACGTTACCACAACCTTCCATTGGGAAACGCATAACATGTCTATATAGTGAAGAATGTAGTAAATGTAATTTAACATGGAAAGAATTGACTGAGCATTTCTTTTGTTAACATTTTGCACGAACTGCCAAATAAATGAATCAGTATTAACAATATTTTGGAAATCCCAAGCATAATTGCAACGACAAATGTGAATTAGTTTTATGTTTATTTTCCCATGACTTCCGTCCATTTTTATCCATTCTTTTAAGCATAAGATAATATATTTAAGGTATCTATTTTCTTCCATACTTATTAATTTACGCCAATGCGCCAATACATCCGAGTGAATCACAGTAAATATTATAACGAAAAATTGTAGTTACGACAGCAACATTTGCTGCAGTTACCATTTAAGAATGTCTTCAGTACGTGGTATTCTTAAGTACAAATGTATGATTATACTGAAAGGTTACACACACACAATCCCTGGGTAAATGGATTCATATGCGTGTACTTGTTTACTTGAAGCCATTTGGGTCGAACACGTCAAGTCGTCTCAGATCATGTCACATTGCCTCACCCTTGGACTAATGCATTCCAAATTTACCACAATTGCACACGAAATATGTTTTCAGGACGTAAAAGATATAAGATGTCTCGTGAATTTAATTTCGTCTCTTTATAGGAGTCTCCAGAGATGGATCTTCATTTCTGATTTCATGCTGTCCCACAGAGTTTAAGTCTTTCGGTCTTCGTTTCAGAAGAGTGTACGTGTTCCGGAAGTTGTCTGAACGATGGTGCCGGTGCTGCAATGACGACTCCCCGCGAGGAACGTCTGCGACGGAGTACACCAGCATGTCGGAAACAGACGATATCCGGTTGACCGCTGACCCAGGAACGTCATCACGAGTTGGCAGGGTGCCGTATGTGCGGCAAAAACTGTCGGAAGCGGACCGAGAAATCCTTTCTCTCCATGTGACGTCTCATAATATTTGAGCGAATGAAAAACGAAAAGTTTTGCAAAAAATATATATCTTTTTCCCGAAAACAAAATAACAACTTATGGTGAAAGGATCGGGACTACACTGGGTTTTTGATGTGTGTTGTAAGACCCGATCGAGGCGGCAGGAAGGGTATGTGAAATACCATTAGACACATTGACATACGCTAAAATTAGCGGATTTGTAAGTTCTTTCTACAGTTGTACCTTTGTTTTCAATGTTATATTGTCAGTACTGATAACCAATGAATAGTGACCGCCCAGTGCAATGTCCATGTCTCCAGGACCAGAGTCTCTGTGTTAGGAATGACGGCGTGAAAACTCTTTGATTACCGCAAACAGCGTTGGTCGGTCTACACATCGTGCACTTCAGGGTCTGTGGGTAGATGCAAAATAATTGATCCGATGTCCTGTAAAGCTGAAATACAGCCCGTGGCGTTAATCGGATACAGTTTTGTGCTACTACAATTACGACAAAGACCAAGAGTGACAACGGTGAAGGTCGACCTGAAGAACATCAATACAAATGACGTTCATGTATTGGGCATATTCTGCACCGATACTGCTCAGATTATTTTCATGTTCTGACAGAGACTTATGGACAAATCCTGTTGTTGTTTGTTGGGATGTATTTACACGTGCGACAGATTATATTGTTCTTGTTCTAGTTATCTTTTCTACTGAGTCCACACAGGGTCCTTTGATCATTAAATGTCATAGCAGGTGCTTGATGACACGTCGCAGAGCAACAGTGCTATCTAGCACAACAGGGCGCTGCTTCAGAACAGCACAGCAGCAGAGATCATCGAGGATGGCTGGCTACAATTACGGCAAAGACTGGCAGGAGCTGTAGTATGGCACGGCATAAAATAACAACAAATAATCAGAAGATGTCCCCCATGGTAACATATTCTGTCACAGGACTTGAGGAATACTGAATTTTCTGTCGCGACTGTTATTTCATGTTTTCGATGTGGGGTTTCGAACACTGGAAGTCAAGAGTCACACTCAGATGTGAAAATGAAGCAATAGTAGATGGCATCATTATGTTCTCCGATGTTTTATTCTGGAAAGGTGTAGGCTTGCCTGGCGTCCTGCTGGCGAACGGCGTGCTTTCGTCAGCGTTTGGCAACTTCACGGGTTTGGGGTATGATATGAGTCAGAAGACCAATGCACATTGTTCGTAAAACAATGGCACTGACGAAACAACATTTTGATGTTACCGTTTGCTGGCCGTTTGTTGTTCAAGCCGATATAGCCCGTACCCACAGCCATGATCCCTGACAGATGTCCCATAGAGTATATCTTGAGTGGTGTACAAGAGGAGTGGGGAAAACACCCTGAAATTGTAATCTGCGGATTGATGCGGACCTGTCACGCCGTTGAACCATGTCCCATTACGGATTTAAACGTTCATGTTTTACAACACACACACATGGATTTTACAGAGTTTTGTCTTTGGTTGAAGCCGGCTATCACACGTCCACAGATCACTTTAATCATTACATGCTGAGTCAAGAAAATAGATAACTGTATTGTTACGAGTTTATTCCCATATTGAAACCAACAAACAATAAAGAAATGTGATTTCATTCACAATTGAATTCTATGTTTACAACCAAGGGAAATCAGTACAGAGGTGGCAGTACAAACCCAATGGCAGAAAGCAGTGATAACAGCAATAGAGACAGTGGTGGTAATATTCACCTTGCTACAACACTGGTCTAGCATCCAAAACGCCCTATCCGGAGTGTCCAAGGTGAAAGTTGACTTCAACACAACTGCTGGTTTTCTTGTAACTTGAGATGTAATGAAATATGACGAGGGATCGAATCACGACTTTCATATAGAGAATGACTGTTCTTGAACATTCCATCATATTCTGGGTTTGACTATGCTGGAAAGGCCTTGGCGGTTGTAGTATCAAATAGTACCTTCAAGAACTCCCAGTATAAATATAGGACACCACTGACCAATACTGAATATTCACAAAATTCAGCTCGGGCAGCAATGGAAGGAATCCCTGTTATAACTATTTCTATTCATGTAACTTTAAGAAACCTTACTTGCTGACATGCCGCATTTTAATTTGAATACCCGAATATGTCTTAGCCGAATGTGTTGTGGGTTCCAAGCGTTCAACGTCATTTCCAAAACACAATGCAACAACCTGTATGATCGGGCTTGTTTGATGCACAATTTATCAATTATAACACACAACGATAATGAACAGGCTGTGGGAAGCTAAAATCTCCCCCATCCGTTTCAGGCAACGTGTATCTCCCTATAGAGGAACGTCGTTTATATTTTAGGCATATTAAATATCAATAGTATGCACAACAGTCAATTCTACATTGAGAGATTTACATGATGGCAAGGAAGTGTGTAATGTCTGTCCCATGAGTACATACTGATCACACTGCATTCAGCGAGTGTATAGACTGTAACGTGTTGAAAGACGTGCTATGTCTCAACTAGGAAGAGTGAGTGAGTGAGTTTAGTTTATAGTTTAACGCCGATTTTAGCTATATTCCAGCAATATCACGGCGGGGGACACCAGAAATGGACTTCACACATTGTACCCATGTGGGGAATCGAGCCCGGGCCTTCGGCGTGACGAGCGAACGCTTTAACCACTAGGCTACCCCATCGCCCCCCAACTTGGGAGAGGGGATTATGTATGCATGAATAACCAACACTGTAATGCATTTGCGACTGTTACACAATGCATAACTCTGCCACATAAGAGTAAAACAAACACAGTGAAGCCACATGTCATATGTTTTAACAGCGAATCCAGACAAGTCGGAGTTTTGCATTGCGACATTCGGCGCCCAGTGTCATATATAACACACAGGATAAGTACACATATATACCTGGTACGTGTGAAACTCCTAGAGCGGCTGTGACATAGACACATATATACCTGGTACGTGTGAAACTCCCAGAGCGGCTGTAACATAGACACATATATACCTGGTACGTGTGAAACTCCCAGAGCGGCTGTAACATAGACACATATATACCTGGTACGTGTGAAACTCCCAGAGCGGCTGTAACATAGACACATATATACCTGGTACGTGTGAAACTCCCAGAGCGGCTGTAACATAGACACATATATACCTGGTACGTGTGAAACTCCCAGAGCGGCTGTAACATAGACACATATAGACCTGGTACGTGTGAAACTCCCAGAGCGGCTGTAACATAGACACATATATACCTGGTACGTGTGAAACTCCCAGAGCGGCTGTAACATAGACACATATATACCTGGTACGTGTGAAACTCCCAGAGCGGCTGTAACATAGACACATATATACCTGGTACGTGTGAAACTCCCAGAGCGGCTGTAACATAGACACATATATACCTGGTACGTGTGAAACTCCCAGAGCGGCTGTAACATAGACACATATATACCTGGTACGTGTGAAACTCCCAGAGCGGCTGTAACATAGACACATATAGACCTGGTACGTGTGAAACTCCCAGAGCGGCTGTAACATAGACACATATAGACCTGGTACGTGTGAAACTCCCAGAGCGGCTGTAACATAGACACATATATACCTGGTACGTGTGAAACTCCCAGAGCGGCTGTAACATAGACACATATATACCTGGTACGTGTGAAACTCCCAGAGCGGCTGTAACATAGACACATATATACCTGGTACGTGTGAAACTCCTAGAGCGGCTGTAACATAGACACATATATACCTGGTACGTGTGAAACTCCCAGAGCGGCTGTAACATAGACACATATATACCTGGTACGTGTGAAACTCCCAGAGCGGCTGTAACATAGACACATATATACCTGGTACGTGTGAAACTCCCAGAGCGGCTGTAACATAGACACATATATACCTGGTACGTGTGAAACTCCCAGAGCGGCTGTAACATAGACACATATATACCTGGTACGTGTGAAACTCCTAGAGCGGCTGTAACATAGACACATATATACCTGGTACGTGTGAAACTCCTAGAGCGGCTGTAACATAGACACATATATACCTGGTACGTGTGAAACTCCTAGAGCGGCTGTAACATAGACACATATATACCTGGTACGTGTGAAACTCCCAGAGCGGCTGTAACATAGACACATATATACCTGGTACGTGTGAAACTCCCAGAGCGGCTGTAACATAGACACATATATACCTGGTACGTGTGAAATTCCCAGAGCGGCTGTAACATAGACACATATAGACCTGGTACATGTGAAACTCCCAGAGCGGCTGTAACATAGACACATATAGACCTGGAGCGGCTGTAACATAGACACATATAGACCTGGTACGCGTGAAACTCCCAGAGCGGCTGTAACATAGACACATATAGACCTGGTACGTGTGAAACTCCCAGAGCGGCTTGTAACATAGACACATATATACCTGGTACGTGTGAAACTCCCAGAGCGGCTGTAACATAGACACATATAGACCTGGTACGTGTGAAACTCCCAGAGCGGCTGTAACATAAGACACATATAGACCTGGTACGTGTGAAACTCCCAGAGCGGCTGTAACATAGACACATATATACCTGGTACGTGTGAAACTCCCAGAGCGGCTGTAACATAGACACATATAGACCTGGTACGTGTGAAACTCCCAGAGCGGCTGTAACATAGACACATATATACCTGGTACGTGTGAAACTCCCAGAGCGGCTGTAACATAGACACATATATACCTGGTACGTGTGAAACTCCCAGAGCGGCTGTAACATAGACACATATATACCTGGTACGTGTGAAACTCCCAGAGCGGCTGTAACATAGACACATATATACCTGGTACGTGTGAAACTCCTAGAGCGGCTGTAACATAGACACATATATACCTGGTACGTGTGAAACTCCCAGAGCGGCTGTAACATAGACACATATATACCTGGTACGTGTGAAACTCCCAGAGCGGCTGTAACATAGACACATATATACCTGGTACGTGTGAAACTCCCAGAGCGGCTGTAACATAGACACATATATACCTGGTACGTGTGAAACTCCCAGAGCGGCTGTAACATAGACACATATATACCTGGTACGCGTGAAACTCCCAGAGCGGCTGTAACATAGACACATATATACCTGGTACGTGTGAAACTCCCAGAGCGGCTGTAACATAGACACATATATACCTGGTACGTGTGAAACTCCCAGAGCGGCTGTAACATAGACACATATAGACCTGGTACGTGTGAAACTCCCAGAGCGGCTGTAACATAGACACATATATACCTGGTACGTGTGAAACTCCCAGAGCGGCTGTAACATAGACATATATACCTGGTACGTGTGAAACTCCTAGAGCGGCTGTAACATAGACACATATATACCTGGTACGTGTGAAACTCCCAGAGCGGCCGTAACATAGACACCTATATACCTGTTACGTGTGAAACTCCTAGAGCGGTTGTAACATAGACACATATATACCTGGTACGTGTGAAACTCCCAGAGCGGTTGTAACATAGACACATATAGACCTGGTACGTGTGAAACTCCCAGAGCGGCTGTAACATAGACACATATATACCTGGTACGTGTGAAACTCCCAGAGCGGCTGTAACATAGACACATATAGACAGTCTCGACAGCAATGTTGTTCTGATTCTTTGATGCTCTGTGACTTGGTCAAGATGTGTGAAAGGGAATATAGTCAGATGGCCTACGCAGCACAAGCCCCGTTGTGAATGCCTGCAGTCCGGCGATTAGATCTGTTGTCAAAGGGATAGTATTTGTACAGTCATTCTTTGGTGCAACTCAGCATGATCATTTCAACAAGCAATAGTTTGCATACTTGAAGTGTAAAGCCCAGTCAAGATATATATAACAATCTGCATGTTAGTAATCCATTTGCCTGAAGGCTTCACCACGGACATATACAGGCCTGAAGTCGTTGACTGTGGACTCCAGTATCAGTAGAAGTAGAACACATTGTCCGGCAATAGTGAAAGTGAGGATCTGTTGGTGTTTTGGTGTTTTTGGTGTTGCTCTTCAACCAGTCGGTCTACTCAACTGGTTTTGTTCTTTAGCATAGATTCAGGTTTGGACACAACAATATTTGATTCATAATAGCTTGAACTAGGTTTTACACGCGAGACAGCTTGAGGGTACTGAAGGAAGTGACAGTACAATCAGAACCAGCATCCTTCGCCTGCCAACCGAGAGAAGTGTTTCAAAACATATTTTACTGACGTTTCTTTTGAGAATAATGCAATGACGTTGGTTGTTTGTGATTTATATTGTAAACAATTATTTATTGTTGCTGAAGGGGCAACGACAATAGATATTTGTGTGGAAGACATATATTTTTACATTTTGTTGTCAACAAAAGAAAGGTGAAAAAAATAATTTCAATACTTAAATAGGATCGTATCTCTGGGAACATCACTGTGCTGGCTGTGTGGAGGGCACATTAGTTGACAGATCCCACCTTAGTGAGTGGTGCTACTCGATGCTGTAAAGATTACAACCCCTCACTCATATCTACGTTTTACCACTTGTCAGACAATAAGTGACTAAACTACTTAACTAAACGCACATGTAGAATTTATTGTAGCCAGAGGCCATAATAAAGATCTATCATATGGTCTCTGTTGTAGCGAAGCACAAACATAGCTGACAGAGTTATGTTGAACACAGAAGTGTTTGGTGTTCCCACCTGCTATAATTATGACACACACGTAACGACACCTGCATCGTTTGTGCAACATCACAGGGCAGCTCCGGGGATACACTAATGCTTAGTCCCTGAATTTATATACTATTGATAGTAACAAATAAACCCATTTAAACTGAAAAGGCGCCCTATTGAGTTGGGAGATTCTAGGGGAAATCTAGTCTTGCTTCTTTTAGGGCTTTGGCATTGCAGGGAGAACTAGGCAGAGATGTTCCTGGTTGGTTGATTGATACGAACTCACAATTCTTATGATAACCAATCAATTGTAAATAACAGTTCGGCAAAAACTGTTCAAGAAATCAGTTTCAGCATGAACCACCCATGAACTGTGGTCACGTAGAAATTTGGGCTCATTCCCACTTACCCAACTTGCTGGGGGGATTAAAAGAGATTAACAGTTACGGGTCAGTGATTGTGCAGGGTGAATTTGTTACCCCTGCTTTGGTTGTGACATAAGTTCACCCAGCACTCCAATCAGGGCCAAGAAGAGCAATCTCATGACCACCGGTGAACATATAGTTCACAAGACAAACTAAGTGAACTATATTCATACCATTTGTTACAAATTGAATTTTAATTGAGTGAACTATGCCAATGACAAGTATTATAAAGTATGGAGATTTCCTTGTTTCTCCATTGCACTATGGCAAACGTTTAAGTAAACACTCGTTTCATTCCCAATGGACGTGGCAGTCAGTACCTGGTCTACAGGGGCTGTAAGTTTAGTATCAAGAACAGGAGGGTGGAAAGTGATCATGGCCGCGAAATGTGGAACCATTTCAGAATGGAAGGTCCTAGGACAACAAATCATGTAG
The DNA here is from genome assembly GCF_003918875.1 of Haliotis rubra. Lineage (NCBI taxonomy): Eukaryota > Metazoa > Mollusca > Gastropoda > Lepetellida > Haliotidae > Haliotis > Haliotis rubra. The sequence goes on along the minus strand of NW_025767231.1, from coordinate 194,658 downwards.
AAGGGTGGCATCGTAAAGTGAGTGATGTGTTTGCCGAAAGTCACTCCAACTTTTTTAAGAAGGAGCAAGCCTGGGTAGAGGCATACGTTCTACAGCAAAGAAACGGTGCCAGACGTCCACCTAGGAAGAGAAAATATACACCTGGAACTTAATTAAGCACCCCCTGATATATTTCATGATAGTAGAGCAACTGTTAACCATCGTTAAACATGAATAGTATCTCTGTATTACAACACATCTCTAGTAGTCTAAAAAGGTGTTTCAGTTCCTTTGCACTCGTCACAACGCATCCCTTGTGCACGTGAAGCATACAACCCACACTTTTCCCAAAATTCAGTTTCTCTGATATGCAATTTATGGGTATAAAAGCAGACAAATTTGTAACTGTCTCCATTAATAAATACTGAAATGGCGAGATGACTTTCTGAAGCACTCAGGTGGCAAATTGTAGGCATATATGCAACAGGCATGTCCTTCAAAGCTATTGGACGACAACTGGGCTTGAGTCACTCGGTCATCAGCCGACTTGTCCGAAACATCAGATGACAGGAGATGTGAGAGATCGTTCAAGGCCTGGACAACCCAGGAAGACAACGGCCCGTGATGATCGCAGCCTGGCACGTCTGGTAATGCGAGAACCCTTTGCCACAAGTTCGGGTTTGAAGCGCCTGTGGTTACCCTACAGACAATTATCCACCAGAACCGTCAGAAATCGCCTTAGGGCACTTGGTATGAGGTTCAGAAGAGTCATCAAACGTCCTGCTCTGTCTGATCTCCTTAAGAGACGACGTCTGGAGTGGTGTATGGCCCGTCGGCAGTGGAACCTGAGGACATGGAGGAGGGTCCACTGGTCAGATGAGAGCAGGTTCCTTCTCCATGTTACAGATGGTCGAATGGGAGTGTGGGGCATAAAAACACTGCTTACGTGCCCAGGAATATCCACCCTACTGTTCCTCATGGTGGAGGATCGGTTATGATCTGGGTTTGTCTTTCACACTACTGTAAACTTCAAATGGTGACTGTCCGAGGACATCTTAATGGTCAGCAGTACATCCGGGATATTCTCCATCCAGTTGTCGTGCCTCACTTTGACAACCATCCGTTGGCTACTCACCCGATATTCATGGACGACACCGCCAGGCCGCATCGTTCACGTGCTGTGACCGCACATCTCCAGAATGAGGCTATCATGGCATTACCTTGGCCAGCAATGAGCCTCGATTTGAATCCTTTGGAGCACATCTGGGACTTTCTTGGACGCCGTGTGAGGTTGAGAGAACCCTCTCTCAGAATCTTGCACAGCTGGAAGCTGCTTTGCATGAAGAATGGCGGCAATTGCCACTTGATCGTATCAGAAGGTTTACCAGTAGCATGAGGAGAAGGATTCAAGCTGTCATCCAAGCACGTGGGGGATACACCCGATACTGATGCCAGACGCATCAGATGTTAGCATGTGACATTCCTTGTGCATCATTTCTTGTAATAGTCAGCCATTGACAATGCTACGACCATACTTGTTCAGTGACTATTTTCATCAAAAATCAATAGTGACCAAATCACATTGGTTACGCTATTAAAACAACACGAATTGGAATCATTGTCTTGTTTTTCATTTGCCAATAGATCGTATGTTTCACAATAGCTAAGGTTCCACTATCTTTGCAATAGTGAGAAAGTTACAGCAAGTTTTGTTTCTCATCATCCAGAAAATAGGGGGTGCTTAATTAAGTTCCAGGTGTATATGTTGAACTGAACCATGCCTTGGAAATGTACAAGAGCGAACTAACAACTGGTGCTAGAACTGTCATGTCATACATTGACTCAGTATCACATTTAACTGGATATTAAGTGTGAAAGCTGTGCTGTGAAATATAGATGTAATATGTGATATGATGTTGATGTTGTATTAAGTTGTAAAAATGGATAACTTGTATAACTGGATAACTTGTGTATATAATTAATAAATATAGCCAAACATTGAGTCAAAAGTAGTAGTATTTTATCTCATTTGGTCCCGGATACTATTTCACAGGGAACAAAATAAGGGATTAAAGGGGATTATCACACCCAGTGATTTCTTATACTGAAACAATAGGAGTTGGGTAAGTGGGAAGACCCCGAAATAATTACAAATTTGGTCGCCATCCTAACGCTAATCCCCCGGTAAGCCCTTACATAAACATTACTGTAACAACACTAAACATCGAAGGGTACCGTGTTTCGCCTTCGTGCGAAAAGCTAAAACTAAAAAGTCGCCTTCCTGCGAATGAACCAATGTGAGACATGGTTAGAAGGCAGATCCGCGCTTCCCTTGCATCAACCTGAAACGTTGTCACACCAGGGATAATCTACAGCTACGTCTTCTATTCTCCCTGTCACACTGCACTCCAACCCAATACTTCAGAAGTTGGGATCAAAAAGTAGTGCTTTGTTTTCGAGAAAGTTTGTCTAAAGACACGTAAAGTGTTCTTCGTACATTATAGCAGTGACCTGTTTGAGTGGTGCGTCAATATCAGTGTGCCCTTATACCCTGCTATGAAACTCAGCTGTAGGGATTATTGTCAGTGTGTTTCGTAATGGCCATGCTATGATGAACGTACAGGGGTGAGCATTTGCGAGGACGCATGAGGCATTCGTCCCCACTCGCCGTAAACTGCAAGAACTTGACCTGGGTTAGGAATGGTACATGGGGCTACCAAATCAATATGATTTGACTTGAGACTTAATGTCCTACTCTCTGTACTGTTTTCATCAACACGAGGGTTACAGATCGCTTAAGTATATTTCTCTTAAATCTATAAAACAAATAGGATTCACTACCAATGAATATTGAAACTTGAATTTGTAATCACAGTTATAATTATAGTATTGTTTTATCAAACCAGGATATCAGTTTGTATATGTACTACGTTCAGTACACTTTGAAATAATTATCTCTCATAATGAATATATATACTACATTACACAGAATATTGCAGGCAAAGGCATGCCACTTACTTACCCCCAACTCCACCCCACACATTCTCTCTCTCACACATGTACACACACACCTGGCAAAGCTTATCTACACGCTCCATTTCTCTATATATACAGAAGTTCTTCATACAGCTTCTTTAAGAATCAAAGTAAATTATCACAAGGTTTGAACACCATATCAGCTTTTCATGTTGAAATAAAAGAAAAATGAAATAATCATGATAATGCCTCAAGATTCATTAGTTGTATTTTATCCCACAAGTTGACAGTGAAACAAAGTTCTTTATTCAAATGATGGCATGAAAAGATTAATATATATGTATACGTGTACTGACAACTATCACAGCGATACACATACTCCAGCTATGACAGGGATGATCAATCAACTTCACTAAGGGTAAACACTGTCAGTATGTTAGATATGTGGACTGAGTGTGCACCTCATATGATCAATGTCATTTTGACAGGAACACTGAAGAACAAGCATCATGAGGGGGTGACATGTCCCCCAAGATCATAATGCCGTTCAGTGTTTTTCAACATCTCCAATCCTCAAAAGGCACCTCCTACCTACTAGACTGATCGGTATAGAAAGTTTCATCCAGAAATACTAAACAGTTTTTGAGTTATGCTCCAGAAACAAGGACTACATTTATTTTCAGTATGATCTAACTGACGGTCACAAAAACGACAACAAAAATTATAATAATAATCCAAAATCGTCAAAAGGCACCAGTTGACCACTAGACTGATCTGGATAGCAAGTTTCAACAATAAATATTAAATGGTTTAGTAGTTTTGTTCGAAAACATAAACAGACCTGTGTATAAACAGCCAACAGCTATGTTCCCACAGTTTTTAAGGCAGGGGCAATCCTGCAAATGTTCATATGTGGGACATCATTTACATATGAGTCAAGAACGTCTTAGCAAATGGCCTCACTGGCCCATGCTGTGGGTGATAAACTTGGTCATTGTCAGTTACATGGAGTTTCATCTCACTGGACCTTGTGTCACCATGTGGCCTCACTGGCCCATGCTGTGGGTGATAAACTTGGTCATTGTCAGTTACATGGAGTTTCATCTCACTGGACCTTGTGTCACCATGTGGCCTCACTGGCCCATGCTGAGAGTGATGAAACTAGGTCATTGTCAGTTACATGGAGTTTCATCTCACTGGACCTTGTGTCACCATGTGGCCTCACTGGCCCATGCTGAGAGTGATGAAACTAGGTCATTGTCAGTTACATGGAGTTTCATCTCACTGGACATTGTGTCACCATGTGGCCTCACTGGCCCATGCTGAGGGGCTTATGAAACTTGGTCATTGTCAGTTACATGGAGTTTCATCTCACTGGACCTTGTGTCACCATGTGGCCTCACTGGCCCATGCTGAGAGTGATGAAACTAGGTCATTGTCAGTTACATGGAGTTTCATCTCACTGGACCTTGTGTCACCATGTGGCCTCACTGGCCCATGCTGAGGGTGATGAAACTTGGTCATTGTCAGTTACATGGAGTTTCATCTCACTGGACCTTGTGTCACCATGTGGCTTCTACAGAGTATATATATTCTGTGAAAAACATTCTAAACTAGTGATCTCTCAGTTGAAGCAAACAATTTATTTACCATCTGGCTATATCTCACAGGAGGTTAATGGATGTACAGATCTACAGCCAAGGAACTGACAGAGACACAAACTGCAAGAGGCTTTCCATGGCCTCTTGGTACTGACGCACATGTCATATGTTCTACAATCAGTCAATGGTTTTCATGGTTTAACTTCAAACATGTGAAACCAACAAGCACTGAACAGGCTGATAACATACATAATGTAGGTTGCAATAAATATCATACACTTGTGTTAACAATATGGTATAGAACGTATCAAACACAGACTCAAATATCACCATTCACTGTATTGCATGTCGCCCTATATGTTCCTACAGCAACAGCACTCAACTACTGATAAGTAAACATAATACTCACAAAGTCTCATAAACATATCTATATTTCATCCATACAGCTTCAAGTAGTGCAAAATCATTAACACCCCTAGAGTTACCTCCTTCAATTAATACCTAAACTTTTCACGTGTCGTATTGTGGAACATACCTCCATGAAATCTGAAACCTTGAAAGTAAAACACTGATATCCACAGGCAGACCTCTCAAGAAGTTGTCAAAGTAATTTTCATTATGTGAGGAAATCATCACATGGACACATGATTGCTGAATGTGTTGAATAACATGTCCGCCTGTAAACATATCTGCTACATCAGTGACATGTTGTTGTGTTAATGTACTGCTGCTAGACATCAACTGTGATGTACACGTATCTATTTATTGGCAAACTGGGAGGACACCCAGGCCAGCCCCCACTTGAGGTTGGTCAGCATAAACTTGAGAGCCTTTGTCCACTGCTCCTCGGAGTTGAACTGTATCCTGCAAACAGACATGAAGCATGTACAGCTTGTACTGAGCTCATTCAGCTGATTGTACATACCATCCACTGCCATCACCATGTTCCCCTGACATGTCACATATACACTTGTACTGAGCTCATTCAGCTGATTGTACATACCATCCACTGCCATCACCATGTTCCCCTGACATGTCACATATACACTTGTACTGAGCTCATTCAGCTGATTGTACATACCATCCACTGCCATCACCATGTTCCCCTGACATGTCACATATACACTTGTACTGAGCTCATTCAGCTGATTGTACATACCATCCACTGCCATCACCATGTTCCCCTGACATGTCACATATACACTTGTACTGAGCTCATTCAGCTGATTGTACATACCATCCACTGCCATCACCATGTTCCCCTGACATGTCACATATACACTTGTACTGAGCTCATTCAGCTGATTGTACATACCATCCACTGCCATCACCATGTTCCCCTGACATGTCACATATACACTTGTACTGAGCTCATTCAGCTGATTGTACATACCATCCACTGCCATCACCATGTTCCCCTGACATGTCACATATACACTTGTACTGAGCTCATTCAGCTGATTGTACATACCATCCACTGCCATCACCATGTTCCCCTGACATGTCACATATACACTTGTACTGAGCTCATTCAGCTGATTGTACATACCATCCACTGCCATCACCATGTTCCCCTGACATGTCACATATACACTTGTACTGAGCTCATTCAGCTGATTGTACATACCATCCACTGCCATCGCCATGTTCCCCTGACATGTCACATATAGCTCATTCACTTGTACTGAGCTCATTCAGCTGATTGTACATACCATCCACTGCCATCGCCATGTTCCCCTGACATGTCACATATACACTTGTACTGAGCTCATTCAGCTGATTGTACATACCATCCACTGCCATCGCCATGTTCCCCTGACATGTCACATATACACTTGTACTGAGCTCATTCAGCTGATTGTACATACCTGATTGGCGCATCCACTGCCATCGCCATGTTCCCCTGACATGTCACATATACACTTTGTACTGAGCTCATTCAGCTGATTGTACATACCATCCACTGCCATCGCCATGTTCCCCTGACATGTCACATATACACTTGTACTGAGCTCATTCAGCTGATTGTACATACCATCCACTGCCATCGCCATGTTCCCCTGACATGTCACATATACACTTGTACTGAGCTCATTCAGCTGATTGTACATACCATCCACTGCCATCGCCATGTTCCCCTGACATGTCACATATACACTTGTACTGAGCTCATTCAGCTGATTGTACATACCATCCACTGCCATCACCATGTTCCCCTGACATGTCACATATACACTTGTACTGAGCTCATTCAGCTGATTGTACATACCATCCACTGCCATCACCATGTTCCCCTGACATGTCACATATACACTTGTACTGAGCTCATTCAGCTGATTGTACATACCATCCACTGCCATCGCCATGTTCCCCTGACATGTCACATATACACTTGTACTGAGCTCATTCAGCTGATTGTACATACCATCCACTGCCATCGCCATGTTCCCCTGACATGTCACATATACACTTTGTACTGAGCTCATTCAGCTGATTGTACATACCATCCACTGCCATCGCCATGTTCCCCTGACATGTCACATATACACTTGTACTGAGCTCATTCAGCTGATTGTACATACCATCCACTGCCATCGCCATGTTCCCTGACATGTCACATATACACTTGTACTGAGCCTATTCAGCTGATTGTACATACCATCCATCGCCATGCCATCGACATGTCACCATGTGTACTGAGCTGACATGTCACATATACATCGCCATGTTCTTGTCACTGAGCTCATTCAGCTGATTGTACATACCATCCACTGCCATCGCCATGTTCCCCTGACATGTCACATATACACTTGTACTGAGCTCATTCAGCTGATTGTACATACCATCCACTGCCATCGCCATGTTCCCCTGACATGTCACATATACACTTGTACTGAGCTCATTCAGCTGATTGTACATACCATCCACTGCCATCACCATGTTCCCCTGACATGTCACATATACACTTGTACTGAGCTCATTCAGCTGATTGTACATACCATCCACTGCCATCACCATGTTCCCCTGACATGTCACATATACACTTGTACTGAGCTCATTCAGCTGATTGTACATACCATCCACTGCCATCACCATGTTCCCCTGACATGTCACATATACACTTGTACTGAGCTCATTCAGCTGATTGTACATACCATCCACTGCCATCACCATGTTCCCCTGACATGTCACATATACACTTGTACCTGGAGCTCATTCAGCTGATTGTACATACCATCCACTGCCATCACCATGTTCCCCTGACATGTCACATATACACTTGTACTGAGCTCATTCAGCTGATTGTACATACCATCCACTGCCATCACCATGTTCCCCTGACATGTCACATATACACTTGTACTGAGCTCATTCAGCTGATTGTACATACCATCCACTGCCATCACCATGTTCCCCTGACATGTCACATATACACTTGTACTGAGCTCATTCAGCTGATTGTACATACCATCCACTGCCATCACCATGTTCCCCTGACATGTCACATATACACTTGTACTGAGCTCATTCAGCTGATTGTACATACCATCCACTGCCATCACCATGTTCCCCCTGACATGTCACATATACACTTGTACTTCGAGCTCATTCAGCTGATTGTACATACCATCCACTGCCATCACCATGTTCCCCTGACATGTCACATATACACTTGTACTGAGCTCATTCAGCTGATTGTACATACCATCCACTGCCATCACCATGTTCCCCTGACATGTCACATATACACTTGTACTGAGCTCATTCAGCTGATTGTACATACCATCCACTGCCATCACCATGTTCCCCTGACATGTCACATATACACTTGTACTGAGCTCATTCAGCTGATTGTACATACCATCCACTGCCATCACCATGTTCCCCTGACATGTCACATATACACTTGTACTGAGCTCATTCAGCTGATTGTACATACCATCCACTGCCATCACCATGTTCCCCTGACATGTCACATATACACTTGTACTGAGCTCATTCAGCTGATTGTACATACCATCCACTGCCATCGCCATGTTCCCTGACATGTCACATATACACTTGTACTGAGCTCATTCAGCTGATTGTACATACCATCCACTGCCATCACCATGTTCCCCTGACATGTCACATATACACTTGTACTGAGCTCATTCAGCTGATTGTACATACCATCCACTGCCATCGCCATGTTCCCCTGACATGTCACATACACTTGTACTGAGCTCATTCAGCTGATTGTACATACCATCCACTGCCATCGCCATGTTCCCCTGACATGTCACATATATACTTGTACTGAGCTCATTCAGCTGATTGTACATACCATCCACTGCCATCGCCATGTTCCCCTGACATGTCACATATACACTTGTACTGAGCTCATTCAGCTGATTGTACATACCATCCACTGCCATCGCCATGTTCCCCTGACATGTCACATATACACTTGTACTGAGCTCATTCAGCTGATTGTACATACCATCCACTGCCATCGCCATGTTCCCTGACATGTCACATATACACTTGTACTGAGCTCATTCAGCTGATTGTACATACCATCCACTGCCATCGCCATGTTCCCCTGACATGTCACATATACACTTGTACTGAGCTCATTCAGCTGATTGTACATACCATCCACTGCCATCGCCATGTTCCCCTGACATGTCACATATACACTTGTACTGAGCTCATTCAGCTGATTGTACATACCATCCCACTGCCATCGCCATGTTCCCCTGACATGTCACATATACACTTGTACTGAGCTCATTCAGCTGATTGTACATACCATCCACTGCCATCGCCATGTTCCCCTGACATGTCACATATACACTTGTACTGAGCTCATTCAGCTGATTGTACATACCATCCACTGCCATCGCCATGTTCCCCCTGACATGTCACATATACACTTGTACTGAGCTCATTCAGCTGATTGTACATACCATCCACTGCCATCGCCATGTTCCCCTGACATGTCACATATACACTTGTACTGAGCTCATTCAGCTGATTGTACATACCATCCACTGCCATCACCATGTTCCCCTGACATGTCACATATACACTTGTACTGAGCTCATTCAGCTGATTGTACATACCATCCACTGCCATCACCATGTTCCCCTGACATGTCACATATACACTTGTAATAATGATAATAATAATAATAATAATAATTCATGATTTCTATAGCGCATCATTCACAGTCCTATGCTCTGTGCGCTTAGCAAGGGAAAGCCTGGGAGAAGAGAACAGTCTTTAATTTTGACTTGAAAGATTCAAGTGAAGAGGCAGATTCAAGGTTTACCGGAAGACGGTTCCATTTGTACAAAGGTAATAAAGTTTACCTTCAAATCTTTCTCAATAAATTTAACAAACCTTTGGATAATAGGATGATCAACAATCGGCCTTATCTGGGCTGATAATCAATTTGTAAGTATGTATAAGATTCTGAGCCAAGTATACATGGGACTGAAACTTTCACAACTTTAGTAAGAGCCTCCCCATAAACACCATGCAACCATCGACTGCTCTGGACTCAGTCTGTAATGCTAACTAGTAGAGGACAACTGTCAGCAAATCAACACAACCGATCATACTGAAGCATGCTGAGTTGTGGACGTTGTCTCAACAAAGTCATATCAACACAAATATATGTCCCATGTTAGAACACATGCACCAGACTCAAACCTTTCTCATATCCACTGGTACATACTAAATGTGTCATGCTAATGAATATAGCATCAACCGTTACTTGTCATCATTATACAGATGACAGTGGACTCACTTGATGGAGTAGGAGTTGCCTGTGCTGGAGTCTTCAATCTTGCCGTTCTCCATCCTGTACGGGAGACAGAAGCCTGTGTCACCTCGCTCCACCTCCTCCTTGAACTACACACAAAACATCATCACTCAGCTTGTAGATCCAGGTGTTATCATATATATGTATCCCCATACCTGTTGAGCACTCATGGAGAAATATGACAGGAGGAGTGTAACATTATTAGCATCCCAATGTGTGTTTCTTAGCATGCTTAACTGGAATATTTATGAGCATATTCACGTACTTCATATATACATTTATCATTTTAAAATAAGCACAGAAAACCAAATTCATTGTATCACATACTTCCTCAGTATGTTTATATGAAATTATTAAAATCTAAATATTTTAGATATTTAAATACTTACCTTACCATAGGTTTTGTTCATATTACCTCAAGCTCCGCTTAAAAGAGATCAGACAGTCGTTGATTCGCCATTCTCTAGAATGGCTGCCCCAAGTATCGACGAGTGTACAGGAACGGAAGTGACGTGATCTCCCCTCTCCACGCAAGCGTGGTCTATCCAAAAATCACTTTTACTGACCAGGTCTGAAGAGCCCAGAGAAGGGAGGAGCATCCAGCATTGGGAGGGAGTTACTGCCCTATGGTAAGGTAAGTATTTAAATATCTAAAATATTTAGATTTTAATCAATTATAAACTTACCTTACCATAGGTCTTATGCTTATGGATTCGCAGAGGCATCCAGTGTCGAACCGCTAGAATGACTGCTTGAAACTCCAAGTTGTTGATATGCCAGCCTAGCTCGGCGTCGGACCACAGCCCCGAGGTGGTCTGGTCGTTGAGGTGTGCACCCAAACCCTGAAGAGACGTGTCTACGAAAAGTTCGTGATCGTGAACAAACTCTGTCAAGGAGACTCCTACGCAGACGTTCGACTCTACAGTCCACCAGCGGAGGTAAGTGTGGAGATGCAGAGGCAGAAGGAACCTTCACTGGAGGTTGTCCGCCTGGATGTAAGACAAGAGGAAGCGCTGGTAACGGCCAGAGCATCAGACGACCTCTGAGCGTCAAGTCCTGGGCTGAGGTGAGGAGACCTAAGAGGGACTGCCACTCCCTGAGCGTGAGTGGCTGGGACAGACCTCGGCTGGCAAAACTGACAATTTTCCTCCAGCGATCCTGTGGAATTCTGACAAGGTCGCAGTGAGTCAGGAACAAGCCTCCTATGAACGTCAGTTCCTGGGATGGCTCCAGGTGGGACTTGTCTGTGTTGATAATCCACCCCAGTTGCTCCAGGAGACGAATGGCAAAGTTCATCTGTTTGCGAAGCAACTGAGGGTCGAGGTGGTTCATGAGACAGTCGTCTATATAAGGGTCGAAATCGATGACCCTGAGATGGAGGAACCGAGTGATCGGCGAGGTAATCCGAGTAAAAAGCCACGGGGCCGTGGAAATTCCAAACGGAAGCACTTTCCACTGGTAGTGGGACCCGTTGAAAATAAACCTCAGGTACTTCCTGTGGCGATGGTAAATGGGCTCATGCAGGTAGGCATCCTGGAGGTCGAGGCTGGCCAGCAAGACCCTGGGCGCAAGCTTGGCACGAGGCTGTTCAAGGGACACCATCCGGAAGTGAGGCGGCTCCAAAAGGTAAAGGTGGTTGAAAACTGCCATGTTGTGAATCATGCGCATTTTCGTTGAGTCTTTCTTGGGAACCAGGAAGATGGGTGAGTAGAACCCCGGGGACTGTTGGGGGTCTAGCACTGTCTCTATAGCTGCTTTGTCTAACAGAGTCTGAATGTTGTCTGCTAGCGGTAACTGTTGTTCTGGAGCATACATGCGTGACTGAGGCATAGTAGTCAGAGGCGGCGACACGGCGATTGGCAGCTTGTAACCGGTCTTGAGAATGTTGGTCACAAACGGATCTTCTAGGACTGTCCAATTGGGCCAGAAGATCCCCAGTCTCCCGCCTACTGGAGTAGGATGAACCCGCACGGCTGGGGGCGGGTGGTCCCAGTCGTGTTGGTTCCAAGCTTCAGCGACCTGAGTAAGGGCGCTTCCCCCTACCCCTGCTCCCGGGGCTCCCGGGGACGGTCCTGCTGACGGCGCTGAAAGTCAGGGTCGGACCTGCCATGGCCACGTCCTCTGCCGAAGGTGCTACGGACGGAGTCTCATCTTGGGACGTAACGGCCCTTCCCTCTACCCCTCGTAGACAACTTGCCACGAAAGGCCGAACTCAGAGTTTCGAAAGTAGACAGGGACGCCTCAGTATTAGTAAGCTCCGCGTGTTCCTTATAAACCTCCGGAATCCGGTCATCAAAGAGGAAGCCAGATGAGAAAGGGGCTCTCAACAGCTTTCTTTTGAACTCTTCCTGCCACGAGCAAGGCTCAATGAACCCCATCCGCCGGAACAACAGTCGTCATGGCCAACGCCGTCCGAAGGTGTGCCAGTAAATCATGTAACACCTTACCCTGCCATTGTAACAGGTTAGTAAGGTGTTCTGTCCTCGACGCATTGTCTTCAGTCAAGTCCCAAGCTGCAGCCGAAGTTGCAGAGGCCTACGCCGAAACAGGCTTCAACATCCTCTTGAGCTCTGCATCAATAGCCAACATCTTAAAGTCCTGCACTCGGTAAGAAGACTGTGGAGAACCCGATAAACAGTTTAGCAAAGTCGGCATCCAAAGAGGCCACAGCATCGGCCACCATCGGGTAAGGCGGGAGGAGTAACTCGGGAGAAGACCTAATAGCTCTCGGGTCGTCAGAGCCTGAAGAGGGAGAAGGACAATCCGGCAGTCTGTCGGCAATCCAGTCAAACACAGCAGATAGGGGGAGGCAAGTACCCCCATCATCTTCCTCTTGTAACATCTCTTCGTTATAATCAGGAGAAAAATAGCGCTCCTCAGCGTCCTCCCAGGACACAGTAGTAGCATTTTACCATTGGCCAGAAGCAGCATGCGTCGGGCGCTCAGATGACAGCTGAGAAACAGCACTAAAGGTAACTGTAGGGGAGTGTGGCCTCAACGAAATGGAGGCGACCTTGAACGGGACTGACGGTAGTGCCTCCCACGAGTCGGTGACCTTGAACTCCTCTCCCTATCATTGGGACATCTGGGAGAGCGAGACCTGGAATCAGACCGACGACGGCGATGACTAGTATCAGAACGAGGACTTCGAAAACAATGGCTCTGTCGAGGAGACCTAGAGTGAGACCGCTTAGAACGACAGGAGCGCCCGGCTTCCTGGCATCGGGAACGCTCTTCCAATAACTGACGCTGTAAATCCTCCTCTCGAGACAACGTAGACACGGGAGCCTTCTTGGGAATACGGTAGTCTGACAACGGCATTGGTGTTGGCGTTGGGGGAGGCGCTGGTTGATGCAGCAATCCAGCGACGTCAGAGCTAGGTGCCACTGGGACAGCGCTAGGTAACGAGGGTGTCGGCGCTGGAACGGCGCTAGCTTGGGCTTCAACTGCTGCAGGCAAGAGGAGCGTCCTTAGAAGCTTCTGTACCTCCGGATGAGATAAGGCATCTCGCTGAGATAAGTCCACAAAGGCGTCAGACGGGCGCTTGGCGTCAGGCATCAGCATACGTGGCACAGGTGTAGACATCTGTTCTGCTAAAGGAGAGGAGCGTCCGTCCGGCGTCCATGGAAGAAAAGATCTGGACCCCAACGAAGAAGACATCTTCCTCTTACGCTGTGACAACCGTTTCTTCTTGGCGGCGGTATAAGCCTTAAAATCGGCGACGGATAACGGAGTACAAAAATGACAGCGCTCAGCAAGTCAACAGGCCACAGTAGCGCAGTCTGGGCACCAAGGGTGGGGATCCTTGGCAGACTTCTGCACCTTGCAGATACAGCAAAACTGCCGGGTCATGCACACAAAGGCTGTAACACACAAAAACAAAAGTGAAACGTAAATACTACGTAAACACACAGAAAAAAAAAACCTGCAGAGAAAATGGAAACACCCCTGCAGCAAGAATGTCCAAGCAGGCGGCAGTAGAGTAACCAAACAAAGATGGCTGCCCCCACTGAGCCGAAAACAGCATGAAATACAAGCACAAATTAGGCAATAATATCAAGAAACACAAAACTAAGCATGAACATTATGGTGAAAAAGACATAGGGGAATACAAAACACCAAACATGCCCAGTGGAGCGACATGCGCGACATGGGAACACACCCCACACCGAAGTGAGAGACACGAGGCAGTCAGGTAACTGAAGTTTACTTTAATTCTATTCTTCACCCACACAGAGAAGAATATAGGATATAAAAAGCATACATACCGAAAACAAACAAGAACTTTAATATCTGAAAGAATCAGTAAGTAGCAAACTAGCGAAATCAAAAAACTTCTGACACGCAGTACGCTTGAAGTAAAAGTGATTTTTGGATAGACTGCGCTTGCGCGGAGAGGGGAGATCACATCACTTCCGTTCCTGTACACTCGTCGATACTTGAGGCATCCATTCTAGAGAATGGTGAATCAACGACTGTCTGATCTCTTTTAAGCGGAACTTGAGGTAATATGTATAAGACCTATGGTAAGGTAACTTAAAAATATGAAATATAGGTAGTCTCTAGCCATCTTTCACCAACAATAAACTCATCCTTGAAAACTTGTAATGATCTCTGGATCACAAATCATGTTTACACCAAATACTGAAGTGACACAGTTGAACATCAGCAATCTTAAACCATTGCTAACATCACTGCCTACCACTGAACATGTTAATGCACCCTTGGCACTAAATCTTGTAAAAGACCAACCTGTTGTAAGCAGTCTAGGAAGGCCACCATCGCTTGGTCAAACCTGAAAATAGGTGACGTAATTAAGAACATACAAGCTATTGAGAAGTGTCCAAGAAATAAAAAAAGCCACCAATATATGGAGTACTGAAGGCAATGTTACCAACAATGATCCCCTTGTGGCAGAGGCACACTGAATACCAATCACATATAAACACTCCCTACATGCTACAAGGAACTACACATGATCTGTCCTGAATGAATTAACATGAGAACTTCAATATTACAGAGAGAGACAAACATTTGTTTTGTTCGCTCTTTAACACCACACTCAGCAATATTTCTGCTGCATGACGGTGATTTGTAAATAACCAAGTTTTGAAGTTATTGACAACTAACCAGAGATACACAATAGCATTTAACTATGAGGCTAAGATGTATGTTCACAGTAAAACCAATTCTGAGGAGGAGATTAGGGGAGAAGGTGCACATCTTACACTGCCTCACATCAGTTCGTAATGATCAAGTTCATTCAGACTATCAGTCTCATGGCTCAGGTTAAGGTGAAGAAGTAACAAGGAGGATGCTCCATACTTCATGAGGGTGGGCTCAAGGACACGTCAGACTGGCTTCTTCTACAGGGTTTAATCCAGAAGCACAGATCAACACAGATTCAGGCACACACTCATAATGCAAGCTGCCAATCAATCCACAATCAGCTAATTCCACTGCATATACATACGACTGTGGACAGTTATTTATTGTTTTCTAAAAGCATTCAAAAGAAATATGTATACTATTTATGACAACTGGAAGCCTATCTTCAAGGCAGAATCAAATACTGACTACAACTGCCCAAGTGGAAAAAACGACCACCTACTTTGTGTCCCAGAAGAAGCGGAATCCCCCAGACCCATAGAGCGGCAACTCCTTGGATTTGTCAGACAGGGACTCCAAGTAGGAGTGGTTTCCATACGGCACTAGTCGGAATCTGCCCGGAAACAGATTACTGTTGATTAATCTATAATAACATTGCTGTTAGTTGGACATTGACATAATCCATAAAACACACATTGCAATGTCAATATAAGGAAATGTGAAGAATGATGTAAAATCCAATGAAAAATGTTACTTATATTCCAGGGATCAAATCTGTAACCTTCATATCTGTAGGCTAGTGAGTGAACCCCTAAAAATACCATAAACATCTTCCATCAAAATAAATCATGAGGACTATTATTTTTATAATTTTAGACGTGTCTCCAGGGCACATTGAAAAAAAGTCATCCATGCCATTTCACTATTTTGTGCCATGGCACACAAATTAAGCACTGCTTTCATCACTGCATGGTCTCGAACAGGCTGTAGTGTGAAGGACTAAAATGAGCAATATCTGGAATGACACTATTGATACAACTCGATTTGAAAACACTAAAAACACAAACTGTGCAATAAACATCATACATATATTGTGAATGATCCAATATGTGAAATTGGAGATGTAAGTATACTGCATGGTTTCAGTACCATCATGATAAACACAAAGTCCATGATGATGGAACCAATCTCAATATTGCCTTGGACATATTGGACCTGATTATTATGTTTCCATTGGAACCGTTTGAATACTGAATATGTTTTGACACTGTCATAGAAAACAGATTGCTCCATATTCAGGAACCTTTTAATTAAATAACTTGGTTTGATATTCAGTAGCTCCAGCATGTATGTGACAAGATGTTACCTTTGGAATGTGAGGTTCATCTTCCTGGCCAGTGAATGTAAGAGTAGCACAGTCTGACCCCAGGCTGCATTGATCTCATTCCAGTCAACCTGCACAAATAACAGCAGGTTGTCACAAGAAAGGTACAGGCCACTTATCAAGATCTACCGTACAAGTTGCAATATGATACATAGCAGGTTGGAAAAGTTAGGCTTTTGCACATCAAGGTGAGTTTCCTGGTAAACATGACGAAGTCATTATGTATCAGTGCTACAATCGGCAGTAACAGTTTACTGGTGGTCACAAACCTGAATGTGTTGAATAATCTACAATTACAGTCTACTCCTTGATACTGACATAACTGACACATAAACCACTGCATTCCAACATATACCACATAGACCCACTCACTGGCACACTAGGAAGACGGCCAAGACGGAAGTTATTTATGGTGCCAAAATGTCCAGAGTGCCTGAAAAAGATGGATTCAAATAACTTGTGTCAAAATCATGTGCATTCACTACATGAAATGGACAAAAATGCGTTATAAAAATCTGACTGAAAAACATTCCACAAATTATATACACTCACCAGATATGAAATGTTGCATTGAACACATTGGTTTTCTTCAGTTTATCGAGTTGAGCCTGGGCGTACCGAAGCTGGTTGTCGACACTGAAAGGAGGTGAGGGAATCTACTGATTCAGGGTTTGAAACTGATCACCTAATTGGATAGATAGATTGTGGCTCACGTTCTCTGTGGTGTATATTCCTAAACAAGTAAACAAACCATTCCTGCATACATCTTTCCACTTTGGTTTTAGAAATACAATGCAGAGTGTCTCTAAACAAAGGAGCCTTAACATCACTACTTCACGTCATCTTTAGGTGTTTAAGGATAATAGCAAAGACCTGGCTTTCCATGTTAGTGCCCCAAACAATGGAACATACTGTCACCTTCTTTGTTCATCTTCCAGCTCCAAGGCCTGGCGTTTGTACTCATTGTAATCTTTCCGGTACCTGAAGAGAAACATGTATATGCGGATTCACTTCCAACAATATGATCCTCACAGTATCACACTTAGACATGGGCATGTGTCCCAATCACAAAAGATATTTAATGATGTCCCCCCATATTCTTAAACCTTTATTACATGGATTTGGCAAATCTTCTGCACTATAACAAAAACATGCAACTTATATATCCCTTAATGATTGCTTTACAGTTGTGGTTGTGGTCGTGAAGCCTAGTTCCCCCAGAGTTATCTCCCTTACTTTGCCTCCTGCTGCTCCAGTTCCTCGGTGTTCCTCCGCTCGTTCTGAATCAGCTCCATAAGCTCCTCCCTCTCCTTCTCTACACTGGACAGCTGCTGCTTCAGTGTCTCCTCCTCAGCCTGAAGCTGTCAACACCAACATGCCACATCTCAGAGAGAACCAGGCTTGGAAATAAAGCAACACCAGAAGGCCTATCAAACACTTAGTGAAATCTTTGTGTCTCCAAGGTTTTATGGAATGAATTACCATATCAAATGGATATAAGTCATCCTGTAAAAACCTACTGAAAGTGAAGCTTGCCATGGCGTGTTCAGAGACTGGCATGAGAAGTGTACGAACCTGTTGTAGTTCTTTGTCGAGGGCCTTCTCGTCCACCTCATCCCCAGATGTACCCAGTTTCTCCAGGAAGTCTCTGTACACACATCAACACATACAACGTCAGACTGGATACAATCATGTAGCAGTTTCAGCCTAACCTTAGCATGGCCACATGCACAATTCCACACAATTCAGTTTCAGCAAGTTCATACTGAAGACATTAATAATGCAATTTTTCAAGTAAAATTGATATTTTTATACTTATCTTGACTCATGATCTTTTGCTTATCTCCCTTTCCCTTGTGAATGGTAGTGGAACACTTGAATCTCTTGAAGTTCCCGAAGCGGACGAAAAATACACTCACCCACGAGTTACCTCCCTTTTCCCTCGTAAACAGTCATGTCACCAGCCTTATTTGACACTTCTCCTGATTTTTCCTGCCCAAGCACTTGGATCTGCTGTGCAATCTGGTGTGTTTCCAACGGGTAGGTCGGGAGGGCTTGACCTCATGAGTCAGGATAAGTATAAAAATATCAATTTTACTTGAAAAATTACATATTTTTTCTTATCCTGACTCATAATCTTTTGCTTATAGAATCGTGCGGATTGGTGGTGGGTCAGGCCACTTCCTGGATTCATCAGCTGTCCTTTAGATACGTCCTGTATCCTAACTGCCTAGCAGCATTTCTGAGATCCTATTCTTCCAACTTCCGTTATAACTCGGGGGGAACCACTTCTTGTCTTACTTCCATCTCAGACAAGTTGATTCTTGTGGATTCAGATAAACTAGTATCTTTCTATTACTAGATATCTTATAACAACCCATACATTATGATAAGATCTCTATCATAAATGAGTTGCGACCCCTTCACGAAAAGGTAAGATCTTTACCCGTACAGGATCTTTAATCACTCATGCTAGTCTGTCCTAGACTGTGTGCATGGACTTTCAAACTAATACTTTTCCTTAGTAAAAGTTATCAACAAGTCAAAGTGATAAAGGGTGAGATTTTCAAACGCAGCGCCTTTGAGGAACCATTAGTTGCTGTGCTACAACGAGAGGCCCAAATTGGTGAATGCCGGAGACGTCTTCAGTGGCTATGTCTCGGAGGTAGTGGTTGGCAAACACTGTGTCCGACTTCCAAAAGCAGTCCGCCATAATTGCTGATATAGAGCAATTTCCATGCAGAGCCAATGTTGACGCCAGTGCTCTGACTTCGTGTGGGTTGGAAGCTCTAGGAGGTTCTAGTCCTGCTGCTTTATAGGCTCTCAACATGACAGCTCTCATCCAGAACGA
Organism: Haliotis rubra; assembly: GCF_003918875.1. Classification (NCBI taxonomy): domain Eukaryota; kingdom Metazoa; phylum Mollusca; class Gastropoda; order Lepetellida; family Haliotidae; genus Haliotis; species Haliotis rubra. Next base: position 174,946 of record NW_025767231.1, on the reverse strand, counting down.
TATCGTCGTTCTTGAGACTTCTACTGATGTCTCTGTGGATAATGGGATGAACAGGCGCTTGAAATTTCGTCTCCTTGTCTTAGTCTTTTGAAGATATATCTTCAGGGCTCTGACTGGACACAAGGATAGGTCCTCTATATCCTCTAGTCCGAGGATTGTAGAAAGCGCTGGTACGTGGAACTGTCTATCTGGCTGACCAGGTAGTGGGTTCTTGGCAATGAAGTCCAGCGTATGTATCTCTGATATTCGAGCTGCCGTGGCTAACAGAATCTTCTGTGTTAGCAGCTTGAAGGTAGTCTGATCTAGAGGTTCGTAGGCATCACTTGTAAGATGACGTAGAATTACATTCAGATCCCAGGCTTGAGCTCTGAACTTCTTTTGCTGGTCCTCCAGTTTGAAAGATCTCATCAGAACAAGTAATTCTGGTACTTTTGTCAACTTGATGCCTGTTTTCATGGTAATCACTGTACTCATGGCAGCGAGGTATGTAGATAATGTCGAACCTTTCAGATGTCTAGTCTGTCTAAGATGACACAGGTATTCCGCCACTTGAGGATGAGTAGCTTTCATAGCAATGAAGCCTTTCCGCCTTGCATATGTCTCAAACTTCAGCCACTTGTCATCATACAGGTTACGAGTAGATCTGGGTAATGCTAGCGTTACTGCCTTGGCTGTCCTGGCGGAGTATCCTCTTTTCTTCAAACATGTTTTGATACGGTCCACACGTGTAGCTGGAACAGTGTTGGGTTCCCGTGGACTTGCTTGGTGTGCGGATGTATTAGTAGGTTCCGCCAATCTGGTAACTTGATTGTTGAGATCTTCTATTAGGTCTAGGAACTATACTCTTGCTGGCAAGTATGGCGCGACCAAGGTCAGTTGTAGCGCCTGTGTCTGCTTGATCTTCAACAGTACTTTCGGTAGTATTATCAGTGGTGGAAACGCATAAGCGTTTAGTCCTTCCCATGATATGTTCAGTGCATCTGTTGCCCAGGCTTGAGGATCTGGAACTGGTGAGACAAACGTCTGTAGTTGTTTGTTGAACCTCGTGGCAAACAGGTCTACGCATGGGGATCCTATTTCCCTTATGATGAGCCGAAATGCTTCTGGATGGAGCATCCATTCCGTAGGTGACGGGTGCAGTGGTCAGGAGAGAGCGTCTGCAAGCAAGTTCTTGGCTCCGGGTATCTGACACACCTTTATCCAGATGTTTGCTTCCTCCGTGATGTCAAACAACTGGAATGTGAGCTGTAGTAGGCTTGGTGATCTTGTAGATCCTTGCCGATATATGGAGAATGCCACTGTAGAGTTGCCCGTGTGGACCATCAGCATTCTGTTGATCAGCGAGCTCGACCATAGTTGTAAGGTGTTGATCACAGCTTTCATCTCCAGCAGATTGATGTGAAGATGCTGCTCTGTTTTGGACCACTTCCTTGATGCAACTTGATAGTTGAGATGTGCACCCCAACTTTGTATCGATGCGTCTACGTAGAGATGTGTGTCGAAGGCCGGCTCTTGTAAATAGGTCCCTCCGCAGACATTCGAACTGTAGGTCCACCAAAGTAGGTACCTCTTAAGATTGTCTGGCAGCAAGATAGGGTCGACGCTGTCCAGATGTTTTGTCAGGAACCGTTGCAGCGGCCTTAGTTGTAACCTTCCTGTGCGAGTCAAGTCCTGCGCCGAGGTTAGAAGACCGAGTAGACATTGCCATGTTCGTAGTGTTAACAGAGAGATGACTGCTTGTGGAATCATGGCTTGTATCTTGACCCAATGATCTTCTGGTACCACAATTCGATTCTGTGTTGTCTTAATTCTTATTCCCAGCAATTGAAGATCTTGTTTGATTATAACTACAACTTCATCACTAGCCATCCTAGTTGCGTGAGCAACTTCATTGTGAAGTTCAGCTGCTGTCTGAGTTGATAGGCACTTTGAAGAACCTGTATGCTGTCGTCCAGATAACTGGCACTGCATAGACCTCGATGTTGCAGATAGGTGCTGATATGCTTGGTTATTCGTATGAATAATCATAGAGCCGATGATATTCCAAAGGATAGGACATTCCATTGGAAGTGCTAACCTCTGATTGCAGTGATGATACATCATTCTTCCCCTTATATACGCAGGCGTATGCGATCTGTGTTGATCAGCATACATGGAAGCGTTGTCTATTTATAGCAAGCCTGGCTCCAGTGTAGCATTGCAGGGGACAGGTACTCATACCGACTTTTATCAGTGACAACTTCCAAAATAAACATCGTTAATGCTGCTGTCAAGGCTAGACATCTATTAGATTCCCATGATGATAACAGGCCGTAGTTGTATACTGTTTCCAAGGCTGCCGATGAAGTATTTCCCAGTACCACGGGTTTGTTTACAAGTAAGTAAACATGCTGGAGCCTGCTCTGTCAGTGGGAGGCGTTGTCTGACGTGGACCAATCAGCTTCCAAGCATGACGTCACTGGTGTTGTAGCAAGTTGGCCTCCATAAAATCTGATGCAATTAGTTGGTTGAGTAAAAGCGTAATTCTACACCACTCATATAAACCTCTTGAATAAGGGTTGCTCCAAGTGTAAATCTTGTTCAGTGATATAAATCACGTATTCCCATTGTGGGTAATATAAGCCAGCATGATGAAGGAGGTATGTCTGTATTGATCTTGAAGAAATACCGATGTTGTATCTAGTTGATAGGATATAAAATCCTAATCCCCACACTGAGTGACGAGTATCATCTGTACGTCCGTTCAAGGATTCTTGAAGGCGTTGTTAACCTTAAGCCCTTTACAAAAGTCACCTTGAGGTTCTCCAGTACTTGAGATATCGGCTTCATAGGTGATATATTGGAATCGAAGTCATCAGCCTATATGCAGTACGTCTCTATTGGGTTGGAGTGAGTGAGTGAACTACAATATCCGCAGGCCATCTGCTACCCGGTATAAGACCTCAGCATCCGTATAGATGAAGTGATTCCTTTCATCAAGTAGGTTGTCGTCCGAAACTGAACCTATACAGGTATATAGTTTGTGCAGGTTGTAGAGTTGTGCAGGCTGTAAACTGCAGAGATCGCACATGGTGTAGATCTTTTTGTTGAGTTTTGCACTCACACAAAACCATCCGTTTTCATCATTGCTTTGTTTATTCAGCCATCTGGTAATAGAGTCGACGTAAATATCCTGCCTGTTGATGTAAGGGTTCGTGAACCCTGTAGATGTCTGCGTTGCTGTTATCTACCTGTAGATCTAAGAGTTCTTGAACCTTGTAGATGTCTGCAACTTTCTCAAAGCTGAGAGTAGGATAGAAGGTACCTTGGATATAGGTTCAATCGGAGGAATAGTCACCGAGTCAAAGTCGTCATTACGCATCTTAAAAGTGTAGACTTCATCTATATCCTTAGAAGGAGACTCCAAGTTCAAACCATTGGCTATCCAAGCTGTAACCTCTGAGTCCGGGAAGACTATATATCTCCTATCTTGAGAGTCCTCTCTTCGCGAACCTCTATCTGTGGATTCATCTCTTCGCGAACCTCTGTGACGTGAGCCTACTCTTCGCGAACCTCTGTTGCTAGATATATCCTTTCGCGAACCTCTGTGACGTGAGCCTTCTCTTCGCGAATCTCTGTCTCGTGATGAGTGACTTTGCGAACGTCTGTGAGAGATATGAGATCTCGATCTAGAACGGCTAGGTGTAGGAGATGGATCCTTCGATGTTCTCGAACGTTGAGGGTTCGCAGATGTAGAACGGTGAGTAGGCATCTCATGTCTTTTACTCTCCTCCAAGATGACAGAGTCGTCCGACTGTGGAGACCTTCGCAAAGGTGTACGTTCGCCATGCGTACTCTTGAGACATAGTTCTATGAGGAGTAGGTTCGCGCAGGTCCGTAGGTTTGCGCACGATGTCAGTAGATGGGAGGCTTCAGAGCCTTCGCTTCTTCCTCAAACCTACATTCCATCATGGCCATCATCTGGTTGGTGAATTGTCTCATAATTTCACCCGGATCAAGTTCTGCATTGATTGAAGCTGCTGCGGTGTAGAAGAAGCGTTCATGAACGCTGATGAGTTGTGTGCCTCGACTTCACTCTGTTGAGAAGTTTGTGGTAGTTCGTCAAACAGCTGGCCTGCTGTGACCGTTGCAGGAGACCATCTAGTAGTCGTGGAAGTCGATTGAGTTGCCGATCTCGTAGGAGCTTCGGGTAGAAGTAACCGGGGATCAGCAAAAAACGTCTTCTTCATGCGAAGGTAATATCTCTTTGTTGAAGGATTTCTGATGCATTGACTTACGTCTTTTTCTTAGCTTGAGTCAGAGTCAACTGTGTTGTAGCCGATCTTTTCTTGGCCCCCGTACCAGCAGACTGCCCCTGCAACGTACTCAACATAGCACCAGTATTATGAATTTCAGCAGTAGCAAGCAACATATGGTTTGTAGGCTTATCTCCTGCTTTATCAGCCGTGACTTGGGATGACTTCCTTACCAGATCCATGGCACGTCTACAGATATAAGACAAATATTGATTAAATTGTAGATTTGATAAATCAACACAATAAGAACAGCGCAAGCTGGAAGAACATGGTTTGATGCACGAAGGGCATTGGGGGTGAGGATCAGCCACGGATAACCTGTGCCTGCAAACACTGCAAGATTTCATGAAATGTAAACAAGTTACATCACGATAAAATTATGACACCAATACAAATAATTTTTTAATTTGTTTTTACATATAACACAATGTAGTTATAGCCAAATCCATACACAGCATAATTTTGAAGAATAGGACCTAAATAAAAAGGATATAATGCCGTATACAGGACTCCAGTGCTCGCCCAACCATCCACTTCGGGGAAAAGGGAGAGAGTGACAAGTAAGGCTGGTCACATGACTGTTTACGTGGGAAAAGGGAGGTAACTCGAGGGAGAGTGTATTTTTACGTCCGCTTTGGGAACTTCAAGGGATTCAATTGTTCCACTACCATTCGCAAGGGAAAGGGAGATAAGCAAAAGATCATGAGTCAGGATAAGACAAAATAAGGTTTGTATGGCAATGCTCACCTGTAATCTTTGCACTCATCCTCTGTCACTTTCAGCTGATGATCCAACTGATCCAGCAGGTTGTCTGTGCATTCCTGCAACCATGACAACGCAGGAAATTACCAAACCTCAACAATAACTACAGTCGAAGTGCCAATATGTTGTTGAAATGTTATTCACCTTGCCATAACTGGGTGCTACAATATCTAAACCAGGACAAGATTACTTCCAAAGGAATATTTGTTTTCTTCATGTTTCTTTTGTTATGCAGAGAAGTATCATTCTGGAGTAAAATACATGATTTTAGTCATATTGAATTATGCATATGCAGTCTTAGAAAAATGTACTGACAGGTGATACTGACCTCACAAAGTGGGTGGTCCACCTCAGACTGACCGGACATGATGTCAAACAGGTAGCTTGTCACCTGCACAGAGAAGGAAGTGTGTCTCATGTTATGATTGTTCAGCAATGAGTGGGAGTGTGTGCTGTGATCTGATTTTTTGGAAAGCATTGGTAAATGAGACTGGATCCCTCAGAAATATTAATCATAACGCATATTTATTTCTTGCATCCTTGCAGCTGCAGCCAATGCCAGATGAAATAAAGTCTTGAATTAGAAACTCAAAGTCCACTTCCTGAACAGGTTCATAAACACCACATTTCAGATATTGAAAGTCTATACTTGGTGAGTTTAACTCCTCTATCCACTGTCAAGACTGATCTGATATACATATCAGTCAATAAATAAGTGGCTGGGGTAGAACGTTTCAGGTGTCTTGTACTTCTGAGATGATATAAATATTCTGCAACTTGAGGATGAGTAGACTTTGTTGCCATCAACCCCTCCCATCTTGCAAACTGGTCCAGATACTTCCATTTATCATTATAGAGACTTTTAGTAGATCTTCTGATACCTAAAGATCCACCCTTGGCAGCTCTACCTGAATATCCTCTGATAAGGTTGATAATGATGTGTTCCATACATGAAGTTAGAGAGGTTGTCTTGAATGAGGATGAAGAAGATTTGGCCAGTTTTGAAGCTACAGACTTGGTGTTCCTGCTGCAGCTATAAGACTTGGAAACAACATTCTCAAGGCCAATAATGCGCTACTGAAGTCAGTTTCAAGTTCCTTGTTTGCTCAGTCTTCCCTATAACTCTTGGAATGAGTACCTGTGGAGGGAACATGAAGACCTTCCCAGGATATTGCTAGCATGTTGACAGTTCATGATAAAGGGTCTGGAACTGGAGATACGAAGGTTGCTCTCGGTTTATTGAATCTCGTTGCAAACAGGTCTATCGGTGGACAACCTTGCTGCTGTACTGCCAGTTGAAATGCTTCCGGATGTAACCTCCATTCTGCTGGTGATGGCTTGTTTGGCCTGGACAGCACATCTGCTATGAGATGTTGCTCTTATCATGAAGTTAAGACCCTGTCTGTCAGTTCGTACATCAAGGAAGTCGACAGGTTAATTTACCTGGGCAGTGTCGTCAGTAAACATGGGGGGACGGACGAAGACATCAAGTGCCGAATCAGCAATGCCCGTCACGCCTTCAACACCCTACAGTCAATGTGGAGATCAACAGTCCTCTCACTTCACAACAAGATCCGGATCTTTAATACCAACGTTAAGTCGGTCTTACTTTACGACTCAGAAACCTGGCGGGTAACCAAGCCCAACACCCACAAACTCCAGACATTTAAAAACAGATGTCTAAGGAACATCCTCAACATCAGGTGGCCGGAAGTTGTATCAAACGAACAACTGTGGGACAGGACCAGACACGCCCCAATCGAATCCGAAATAAAAAAAAGGACTGCCTGACTGACTGACTGAGTTTGGTTTTACGCCGCTTTTAGCAATATTCCAGCAACATCACAGCGGGGGACACCAGAAATGGGCTTCACACATTGTACCCATGTGGGGATTCGAACCTGGGTCATCGGCGTGAGGGGCCAACGCTTTAACAACAAGGCTACCCCACCGCCCCTCAAGAAAAGGAAATGGGGATGGATTGGTCATACGCTCAACAAGCCTGCCTCTAATGTCACCAGGCAGGCCCTTGACTGGAAATTAGTGGAATCCACAAGGGAAGTGAAAAGTGGGTTGACCAAAACAAACTTGGTGCAGAATATATCGACGCAGAGGCGAAGGCAGCTGGAATGACGTGGGCTGAGCTGAAGAGGAACTCCCAGAACCGCATCCATTGCAGGGGTGTTGTTGCAGCCCTTATTTCCCCGAGGAATTAAGAGGAGACAGAACAGAACAGTCAGTTCGTACAGTTCAAACATAAACTGTTGAAGACTTGCCTACCTTGTTGTGCCTTGTAGATCGATGTTGATTGATTGATTGATTGATTGATTGAATGTGGGGGACAACAGAAATGGGCTTTACATATTGTACCCATGTGGGGAATAGAACCCGGGTCTTCGGTGTGACGAGCAAACGCTTTAACCACTAGGCTACACCATCGCCCCAATATGCCTCAAACAATGATGGCTAAAGTTGAATGTTTGCATGGTTTGAGCTGCAATATGTTCATCATGCCAAAAGCAAGCTATTTGCAGGTACCCAGCTGTGTCTGACCACACTTACATCTCTACTTTCAGAACAATCAGTTCAATCAATGGTCACACACTTCAATCCACACAACGATGTTAACAGATGCTTGATGGGCATTTAGAAGTTGGAAGGTAACATAACAACATATGGTATTCATTTACAGCCTCTTTCTTATTTACAACACAACACTTCTTGACTCTTCATCAGGTGAATGGTAACACCAAACATATTGTAGGACCCCTCAAATCTGCCAACCATGAAACTCCCCCTGGCGTGCCTGCAGTGTAATCCCTGACATCTATTGTTTAGGAAGTCATGTCTGGTGAAGACAGTCTGTGGACTCTACAATACCAACCAGAAGGGACCGCTACATACCTTGAGTCTGGTGAAGACAGTCTGTGGACTATAGAGTACCAACCAGAAGGGACCGCTACATATCTTGAGTCTGGTGAAGACAGTCTGTGGACTATAGAGTAACAACCAGAAGGGACCGCTACATACCTTGAGTCTGGTGAAGACAGTCTGTGGACTATAGAGTACCAACCAGAAGGGACCGCTACATACCTTGAGTCTGGTGAAGACAGTCTGTGGACTATAGAGTACCAACCAGAAGGGACGCTACATACCTTGAGTCTGGTGAAGACAGTCTGTGGACTATAGAGTAACAACCAGAAGGGACCGCTACATACCTTGAGTCTGGTGAAGACAGTCTGTGGACTATAGAGTACCAACCAGAAGGGACCGCTACATACCTTGAGTCTGGTGAAGACAGTCTGTGGACTATAGAGTACCAACCAGAAGGGACCGCTACATACCTTGAGTCTGGTGAAGACAGTCTGTGGACTATAGAGTACCAACCAGAAGGGACAGCTACATACCTTGAGTCTGGTGAAGACAGTCTGTGGACTATAGAGTACCAACCAGAAGGGACCGCTACATACCTTGAGTCTGGTGAAGACAGTCTGTGGACTATAGAGTAACAACCAGAAGGGACCGCTACATACCTTGAGTCTGGTGAAGACAGTCTGTGGACTATAGAGTACCAACCAGAAGGGACCGCTACATACCTTGAGTCTGGTGAAGACAGTCTGTGGACTATAGAGTACCAACCAGAAGGGACCGCTACATACCTTGAGTCTGGTGAAGACAGTCTGTGGACTATAGAGTACCAACCAGAAGGGACCGCTACATACCTTGAGTCTGTGACTGAGGTTCTCCATGCTACCAGGCCCAGTCTCTCCCAGCAGAGTGAAGTCCTGGCTGCTGTCAACTTCACTGAAAAGTACCGATGAAATGTTTCACACCTACTGAATGCCACAAACATATGTATTTACATCTCCATCACAGATACATTAAGTTCTAATGTTCAGACATGGTCATGTCCTTACTATTTGATACAAACAACATTTATAAGTGAGTTATTGTTACATCTAAGTAAACACCATCAAGTTTTAAGACTTCAGAAAGAGCTACCAGATAACACAAAATGGACTGTATTCTTATCACAGACACAGAACATGATCAACTCAGGAACATATACATGATAATTGTACATCCAAAATCATCATGTATACTAGCCACATTAAAAAACTGTGCATTGTCAAAATATGATCCCAGTTGATAAGTACGGTAACAATGTCAAAGGTACATATAAACTTTAATGGAGGGATCATGAGACCATAACTAGTCGGGAGAATTTCAATTGAAAAGTCAATTACAATGACGTCACAAGTCCACAAGCAGGACAGGGGTCAAACGACCATGTCACAAGCTCAATAACGGGTATGTCCACCATCGGCATTGAGAACAGCAGTGCATCGACGATGCATAGAGCCTATCAAACGTGCAAGGAAGGCTTGTGGCATGTCACACCAGATTCTCTCAAGTTCTGTTGCAAGGTCAAGGACTTTATCTGGCGGATGAGGAAGACGGCGTAGACATCGATCCATCTCGTCCCAAACATGCTCTATCGGGGAAAGATCCGGTGAATTTGCAGGCCAAGGCAGTAAGTCAACGTTGTGGTGTTGCAAGAAATCCATAGCAACCCTTGCCGTATGAGGGCAGGCATTGTCCTGTTGGAATGTTAACCCAGGGCCATGACGTGCAGAAAAGGAATTGCCACAGGTCGAAGAATCTGATCTCTGTAGCCCACACCAGTTAAGTTGCCCTGAACAATCACCAAAGGAGTTCTTTGGCGTGCTGTTATTCCACCCCAAATCATCACGGAACCACCACCAAAGCGATTCTCCCCAAGACACAGGCCTGTGCAAAACGTTCTCCCATGCGTCTATAGGCACGTTGACGTCCATCACTATGAGAAATGTTAAACCTGGACTCATCTGTAAAAACAACATTTCTCCACCAAAACAAGTGTCTGCGGACATGATTTCGGCACCACATTCGGCGAGCTTGTCGATGAGGTTGTGTCAGGATAGGCCGTATGGCGGGACGTCGTGGTCAGATCCCGTGATGACGTAAACGTTGTCGAACTGTGTTGGGGTGGATACGGCGAAGTCCTGGGATGGTTCAGGCAGTCATCACTGCAGTCTGAAACCTGTGGCGAAGATGGGTCACCCTTATCCATCTGTCCTGTCTTGGCGTTGTTACCGTGGGCGTCCAGAACGGCCGCGTCGATGGCGTCATTTGTGTTCTGGTAGCGTCTCACCAGTGCAGAAATGGTGTTCCGGTGTCAGTGGAAATGTGCAGCCACTTGTCGTTGAGACATTCCCCCACGGACCATCCCAATGGCCTCATGACGTAGTGCAGACATGAGCCTTGGCATGCTATGCGTTTCAATAGCTGTTTAATATTTTGAACGATCGCAAGGGCAGGGGTTGAGCTTTCCAAAGTGACAGTATTGTGTGGCATTCATTTGCTCTGTTTCTCTTTCCCGGAATGCACGTGCAACAACGTATTGCACGTCTCAAGGACGAACCCACTGACGTCATGGAACGTGGCACGTGCATGCATGTTGGATACATGTCACTAATCTCTGAGTTTAAATCCTTATGTGTCTACACAGGTTTGATAAATTTAGATTTTAAATTTTTGTATGCACAGTTTCTTTATGTGCCTAGTATACATAGTTTCTAATTTAGTCTAGTATCACAAACAGGAAGTATGACAAGCAAATAGGGCTGGGACGGGTCCAAATTTTCTAACCGGGTACGCCATGCCCTATTACTCTACCCTACCCTGATACCCTTTCAAATCAAGTAACAAGTAAGTAAATTACGTCTATGTCTTCAAAGACAATACAACCTTTTAATCCTGAAAGAATAACATATTACATTGTATAATCTATTAGTCACATGATCATAACAGGTGAGGCTATTGAGACGGGCCAGTTCCAACTCATTACCCACCCAAAGCAAGCAAGTATATATACAGTGTTACGCATATTGTATTCAAAGTCACTGTATGAAGCCACGACACTGTACATGCTGCATCCTCGATTATCTCCAGGGAATATGTTGCAACAAATCTCAACTATGCCCTGGAGGCATCTACGGGTCGGCCCGTTGATTTTATTACCTCCCTTGGCTGGCTTTTTATCCAATCACAACTCACTTTCGCTTCTTAAATTATCTAACCGATTAAATTTGGGACACAATTGTTGCAGAGGTACTCTGAAAGAGGTAGAAGAAGTTCTTGCATATATTTTCTTAAAGAACAAATAAACTTTGTTTATTTGTACTCTTTTAACTATTACATATGAAAGATTTGTGGTTAGTCTTATGCGGAACACCAAATTCATTCTTAAAAAACTTGTGGTTAATTAATACCGAGCGATTAAAAGTTGCCAAAAAGTCGCCTGCTTCACTCTCGCCCGCCAACGAAACCACAGACAGGTTACGTAACTCTGTCGCCAGAGCACTGCAGTGACGTCATATGAGGAAGGATTTTCAGTTAGTTGTATAGAAAGTGTGTAGCAAGCTCGTCATTTACATGATTTCTCGACATCAACGAAGACATGCCGAATCGTTGCGTTGTCGTCAATTGCTCTCAGGGGTCGGGCGATGGTGTCACCATGCACAGATTTCCACAGGACCCCGCAGTTCGTGCTAAATGGGTTATGTTTGTGAGTGCGAAGTGAGCGTTGTGGAAGCCTGAAACGATATCTTACTTGTGTTCAGATCGCTTCACGGAAGTTAAAGAATCAAAACTACTTACTGGTTGTAGTAAAATATGTATATGATTGATGACTATAAAAAATGTCCATGACACAACTTGTAACATAACGATTTCTTCCTCAGAAGCGAGGTTGTTGTCGAAGTAACAATAATACTGTAAGTACACCCACCTCGATTCCACGAGAGAAATTGTTATGTTATAAGCTATGTCATGCAAAATCCTAATGGCCATCAATCAAATACATATTTTACTACCAGTAGAAAGTAGTTTGGATTTTATAACTCAGTGAAAACAAACCTAAATAGCATTTATCCTCAGACTGGCGGATGTTCGCGACAGGGCGCCACCATTTTTGAAAATCGTAAAGTCACGGGCTACAATCTGTTAGAATTAATGAGGTTATGGTTTGTTTTCATCAAGTTAGAACATCAAAACTACTTTCTACTCGTAGTTAAATATGTATTTGAATCATGACCAAAAGGATTTTGCATGACACAACTTATAACGATTTCTTCCATGGAAGCGAGGTGGGGGTCGAAGTGACAATACTGCGCGATAAATTTCTTGCTACATTCACGTGGTTAACGTCCACTCACCAGTATGTAGATACTAGTCAATGTGCGTCTTTATATTTGGTCTTATAATCCTAATTAGTTTATTATCATACTTGTATGCATTTTGAAACTAAATAAAAAGCAGACGATCTGCTGATACTTATAGTGAATTTATAACAGAACTGTAATATCTAGACATTTTATAGTTTGCCAATATGAATCATAATTCGCACACACACCCTAGTGTATGTTGTCTGTCTCATTACACTTCACAGCGAAAACAATGATTCTGTTGAATGCTACGACAAATGAATAAAAACAAAATTCAAATATTAAAATTAAAACAGATTAAAGTTATAGGAACAATGTCAGGCTATTACCTTCTTCGAGGAATGTATCCATCAATATCCACAAAAACGAGTGATATGCCATTCATCAGCAGCTGTTCCAAGTGATGTGTGTTTTAACAGTCTAATATACGAAAAAGTGACATATCGTTTCAGGTATTTCAAATTGGTGTATAGTCTCATTGGTCACCCTAGATAGCACACCTGGCAACTAATTGCATAATGTCCGCCTTTCTTTAAAAAAAGTAATTTAGTTAGCCAATAATGAGCAATCAATCAATGTATTGGTGGTTAATCCTTTGAAAGAAGGACGTTGTTTGTTTGCAGACACAGACACGACAGAGTGTATTCAGTATAGATTAGTAAATCTACATTAATAAACACTGCCTTTTGACAAATATGCTGTGTAAAATAAAAGTAATTAATCAATCAGCGTGTTATCGGTTAATCCTTTGATCGATGTTTATAATGTTGAGTATTTACTCCAGACACAAGAAATGCCAAATGGGAACCTTTGTCGTGTAATCTAAGTGGTGTTACCACTAATTATACCTGTTATAAATTATTAACTGACCATCAAGTGAATGATGACAAATAACGTGTAGGTTAATATCACCTAACACGGGTTACAACAAGGGAGTATTACTTGCTGTATTAGAAGTTTATGGATTCAAATAAATCAAATGTGAGTTTTTAATATCATATGTAATAGACGTGATATTTTTACAAGACATGATTGAATATCGAGGTAAAAAAACACAGAAATGGGATCAATTTGGATCAGTCATTATACCATCCAGGCATTAGAAAACCTGAAAAAGCCCACACTGCTTTGATACTTTATTACAATCAGACAAGAACTACCGGGGATATTTACAAATAACTGCATCTGATGGGCATCCACCCTTCTTAATGTTGCACTGTTTAGGTTGAAGAAATTAACCATTAACCTCGCGATGAGCGAGGCTGATCATCGTTTTCGCTATCACTAGCGTCTGGCTCGAACAAATCAGGCCTAGTAACAACAAGCGATTTTGACAGAATCATCAATGAAAACAAGTTGTAAATCGGAAACTAGACAAAGCAAGAGACAAAATTAAATGACAGTAGATTGTGAGAACATATAGCTTTCATTTTTCACAACAGTTGTCACGATTTCAGGTTTATACAAACCTGTAAACAAGATAATTTACCCCCTGAAATGTACATGAACTCTGCATCGGCCCTCATATCTATTCCTCACATGACGTCACAGAGGCGGCTCTGATTGGTTGAAATTTCATTCGCGGGTGAGAATTGTGCACTGTTGTCAAAAAGGTCAATTTAAGTTAATTAAAGATCGAAATGAGTAGTTTTAATGATGGGGTTTCATTTGTAACGATGCCAATTACTTAGTGATTTATGTATTTGTACCCCCCTAGAGTATATGTGACCTTTAAAGTTTCAGACCTGTCAATTTGTCTGTATGATTTCCCCCAAAATCTGAGTCGCACTGCCAACAAACCTTCGCGGCTGCGACCACTATCTTTGTTACACTGCCAAGCTCGGCTGTAACGGTGGCTTAGCTGATTCGCTAAGTACTGTGAGAATGCGGAGCCAGCAAAGGGAGGTAATAAAATTATCGGGGCGAGCCATAGATGCATCCAGGGTACTTGTGGAGATTTATCGGAACATATACCCTGGAGATTATCGAGGATGTACATGCTGTTGCTACATCACTTATAAACATTTCCTATATCATCAGTAGTTGTCAACTACATTTGTCAACTACATACAAAACAATCAATTGTTGCTTACACTTTAAAACATTCCAACTTGCATTAAGTTACATAATCATCAATCTGACATCTCTCCCTGTAGTTATTATAACAACTTACACTTCTTACTGACAACTAAAACAAATGTTAAAGAAGTAATTCTCATACTCTGTGGGGCCAATGACCTTCCTCACAAGATTTCCGTCTTCTTCATACTCAAAGTCCTGCAAAAGATGAATATTGGATGAAACCAGTCCAAGAGAATGGTGGTGAATGAGTCCTTGTGTTAATAGGGATGTACAGACACAACTATCTCCTGATACCTTATGTATCATGGGACTCACAATTCATTACATGTAATGATATCTGTTTGGAGGTAATTTTTATATTTCATCATGTTCATAGGACACAAACACAAGATGTCTGAATATCAGGTGTCATATTTGGAAATGTATGTCACATTCAGTCAGTACTATATTTCAGATATAACCATGATAACTGGACTGTTAACATAATTATAATGCATCATTGACATTCCTCTGAAGTTTGATAAATCATATATGAATGGATTGACATAAAATATGAATCAATACAGGTTTGTGTCTCAATACACCTCAGAAATATATTAAATAGCTGATGTATTGGTGAATCGTGACACCCCTAGTAACAGTATCATGTAGAGAAATCAATTCCAGCATAGTTACAGGTCATGAAGTTGCAGGTAGGCATTCATACAATCAAATCACTTAATTTGCATCAAGGGTCAGTATGTCAATGGTTGTGTGTTTAAATCATGCATGTGTGACGTCACACCCTTAGCTCATGCCTGGTCCGAAAAATTAGAGCTCCGCACACTGAAGCTAACAATGCAAGCAGTGCTTGCATGGAGACTAGGACCTCACATCATCACACATGCTTCTACCATGTTATACAGCATGTATTCCCTGAGTGGCCAGTCTCTAGATTACACAGTCGTTAATTGCGGAGTCCACTCCGGGACAGACTCCGGAGCTCGGAACTTATCATAGTGTTTGGTATAGCAGAACATTTGAAAAGACTTTGTAGAAGTGAAACTGTGCCAATTGATGGTACCTTCAATGTGTGTCCCAAAGTGTTTTTCCAGCTGTACATCATTCATTCGCACATGTTTAATGAACTCTTTTGACTACTGACAGACAAGAAAGGAACAACAGGGATTTACCTGGAGTGCTGTATTTGAGGGTCCCTGGGACTCATACTCTTAATTTTCAGGGGTCCTGGACTACAAAATGGGGGTCCCACTCCCAGACACTTAAATATGAATAATTATTATTAATACTGTTATTGTATTTTGTATCATGATCATCATATTGTTACAGTAATTAAATTGCAAATGATGCCATAACCCAGCTAGTAGCAAACTCAGTAATAACTTATTGCTACTTGATTGGAATTTTTACAAAAAGTATTTGGACTTTTTCTGTGTCCCTGGTGGATGCACTAATATATTTTGTTGCATCCATCGTCAATTTTTATGAGTATAGGATGCAGGAATTCGCATCCTGTAAATCCCTGAACAACATATCACAGAACTGATTCATCTTTTAATGGTTAAGTGTGACAAACTACAACTATCCTTTTCACCAACAACACTCATAGTGGACTTTGAATTATCTGTACACATATGAATATGCTGCATGATTGAAGATCGCTCCGGGCATATTAAATTGGTTGTATAGGTCTGTGGCCACTCAGGGACAACTCAATCAGGTCGGTAGCCGCTCTGGGAAGCCTGATTAACAACCAATTAACAGGTGTGAAAACTTGGTGGCCACTCTGGGCATAAATTATTATACAGTAACCTACCACCACTTTCTCCCTGATGAGTTGATCAGCATCTTCTGATTCCACGGCACATGCTAGAGGGGCTACAACATAAACATGCAGCACCTGTCACATTAGCATTGAGGATTACACTTTGTTAAGTAAAGTCATTGATTATATCAGCAGCTTCATACAATTGACCATACTTTGAATCATGTCAACTATGATATTTTCAGCATTTATGAAAATATCGGGCACTATAAGTGCTATCGATATTAAACAATAATAATAATAATAACAATAATTATAATAATAATCATCTTCTATAGCGCACAGTCTCCAAACACCAAGTGATTGCTCGCGGTGCTTAATCAGAATCTGATTCTTATTACCCTGGATAACCCAAGCTGCCTGTTAGGCGCTAGAAGGTTATAGTCACATGACTTTATCCAACCGGGTACCCATTTTCTGTTGGTCAAACAGAGGCAATTTGAACAAACTCACTTGCCTAAGGTGAGACCACATGCATCACATGTGGCAGGACTGAAGTCCTAGAAACTCTCAGGAGTCAAGCTGCCAAACAGGGTCACCCATCCAATTAGTTCATATGAATAAACTCGTATTCCAGCAAAGGCCTACATAGAGCACACCTAGGTATAGTGCAAAGTTGTCTAGTTATATGCTGGACTACCATCCAATACAAGTGCATATTGATTCATTTTTCTCATATTCACCTTTCAAGCATATTTAGAACTGTCCTTTGCATTATAGGAGTTATTATCAAGCTTAGTCACTTAGTGTTTGCTTAGATGTATAGTACTCGACCTGTTAACTCCGTCAGGACTTTCTGATCCAGTGACTGAAATGATGAATCTAATTTCAAGGGCTGGCGACATCGTTGACACACGAAGCTAACGTGAGTCGTTCCAGCTTTTCCTGCCTCGGGCCTTGGCGTAGCCATTTAAACACAGATCGTTCATGGAGCAAAACAAAATGTAATACAATCCATATGAGGAAATTGTCTGGATGATCAATCCTCTGAACCCGTCCCCTTGACCAGAAGAAACACAAGTTTTGGTTGTCGCAAACGTAAACACCCAATCGCCTTTTCTAAATCTAAAACTGGATATATATCCACTGATGTTATTGGCAATGGTAGCACATTTGACTTTTTATTTATTGTGAATATCTTTAGATAATTACAAACATAGGATTTGAGATCCCGCATTTTTGCGACAATCCATATTCAAGTTTACAGAGCAACCGGGCCATGCTTCCGCCTTTGACAGTGCTGTGCAGACGTGTGTACCCAGTCATCAGAGGTAAAATATGTTGTGAGATAAATACCAGCTTCTAACACCTATCTAGGTGAACGCTTCATGTTCACGTTTTGTTAAAAAAGTGTCGTTCCGTTATAAGCAATTTATTGAAAAAAGACACTTTTATTTTAGTGTAGCCAAAATATTCCGTAGTGGTTCCTCCGTAGTTTTTTTATACACCGTACATTGTCATTATATTTGAGAACATCATTGTCCAAATTGGGAACTGATCAGCTGTCTGAACATTCATAATTTATGGCTAGTGGGGGGTGATGATGATTTAAAACATGTAAAAGGGGGGCATTCACATTGTATATGCTTCTCCTCTGCTTTGAAAAAATCATCATTTCAGCAGCTGTAGGCGTTATGTGGGGAGTCCCACATTCACACGCTCGATATATAGAGAGTGACATCCTGTGAACCACTGACTGTGTATCATAAGAATCTACGAACAGTAACAAATGATCCTGATGCCATTTGGGCACACAAGTCCAATTCCATAATTTACAAGTTCACACCGAGGAGAGTGGAATTAGCTGAGAGGGTGGGAACTAAAAACATCTGTAGATGTCAGACGTCAAATTCACAGCTTATTTTGCATGCTCTGCAATAATTCATCTGGTGACTTTGCGACAGAAAGGTGTTGTACTGAACACTGTGAGAATAATATGATCATACTAAGGAACAAGGAAGACATAAGCATGGCTGGTAACACCCTAAATTGGCTTTTCAATATTTACTGAAGAAATGTAACAGGGGAAAGTGGCTTAAGTGAAAGTTCAAGGGCAGTTTACAGTCACCAATATTTTCAACACTGAACCAAAAAAACATGATAAATACAACAGAGGGGCACGGTGGGCCAGCTGGCTAAGGCGCCAGGCTAGTGATCCAACGAGGCTTGAGGTGTCGGGATCGAGCCCACCTGTGACCGGGTGTTAAAAGCTTGGAGTCAACTTTGTGTGCAGACTCTTTCAGTGTTGTCACAACCCCTAGTGTACAGTACACAACCCTGTGCACTTAAGAGAACCCACAAATCCTTTGGTATATGACCAGATGGTGGCCACATGAATACGTGCAAACACCTAGTTGCAGGTACAGCAACGTGCAGTGAACTTTGTCAATATATTGTGACTATGTGTCACAGTCCACCCAGCTGTGAATGGGTGGTACCTTGTTAGGATGAGAAAGCCACAATAACTCGGTGTGCCTAGTTGCTGCAAGAGTGGTATACTCCCCAGGGAGTTCAGATTGATAATACAATGTGCTGTTGAGCTTGACATCCAATGATCGAGGAAAAATACCAGCGCCTTGAGCATGCACTAGTTGCCTGGATATGTATGCTATATAAATATCCTTTATTAATATTATTAACAGAGAAATTAAACATGTTAAAAGCAACACCCAACAAAACGTTCGGCATGCATGCTTTAAAATACACAGGAATTGGGACATCCCCTTTCAAGTCCCAGCACGTCTTTCTCAGCATTTTATTTCAAATCAGAGCCAAAGAACTAACTGATTCATTGCATGGTAGAGATGTGTCACACTATATGGTATGGTAGGTGTCCAGAAGTTGTTCAGACCTGCCTTGTTTGGGTGTGTGGAGCTTAAATTTAATATACTTAGTAAACTGCATTCCTGTGCATAATAATGCAAATTAGAAAAATACAATATATAATGTTTGTATATAAGTTCTCATTTATAATACATTAAGCCCAATACATTAAGTACAGAGTTTGACAAATACGTGTGGTTTTTTCCAGTTGTCACCCTGCAGGGAAGGTGACACGGAAACTTGTTAAAACGTCATTGACCAATGAAATTAAAGTATTTTACATGATGGTAAGATACCGTTATATGTTAAAACCAAAATATAATATATATTCAAAATAAAAGTACTTTCATAAACAGGTGCTTACTGTAAAATGTGATGTTGCAGGTTATAATTACCAAACAAACATCGAAAACTCTCAACATCGCTGGGATTATTCACTGACAATGTGTAGAGAGATGATACTATCATTGATGGATCGCCAGGGACTCACTTAATGACCCCATATACAGTCCAACACATTAAATGAAACACAGAGAACATATAGGTTTGGTCTAAGTTATATTCTCTATATTCACACCCTACTGAGTGTGACCAACTGGGTTGAACATATTTCCAAACTGTACCCATGTCATGATAAAGCCATTGTTCCAGGGTAAGTTTGTCACAGTGATTGCTGTTTGCATGTGTAATGAAGCCAGGTAGTGACCAAGACAGTTCACACATGTACACACATCTGTCAGCATTTAGGTGTATTTATCAATGAATGTGTGTGTTTCTGTCAGTGTGCAGGTATATGCATGTGTAAACATGGTATTGGTAAAGGTGCTTGTGCACAGGTGTGTTTACAATTTTCAGTGTACAGTAGTATTATGTATCTTTCAGTGGGCAGGTGTGTTTACTTATCATTGTACAGGTGTGTGCATCTCCAATGTAGTAGTGAGTGCATCTCTGTTAGAGTACAGGTGTATTTACTCAGGTGTGTGTATTTCTCAGTGTAATAATAATAATAATAATAGTGGGTATTTGTAACTGTGCCTATATCCGTGCATTCAATGCTCGCTCAAGGCGCTACAAAAGGAGTAAGTCTATGTACGATGTTGACACGAGATTACAAATAGTTGTAGTTAAAAGGGAAGAAAAGATCTAAGAGAAGGCTCTGGAGAAGTAATAGGTTTTTAGAAGGGACTTGAAAGAGTTCAGTGATTTGGCACATTTGATGTCAACTGGCAGTGAATTCCAAAGCAATGCTGCAGTGTACGCAAAGGTCCTCTGACCATAGGAGACAAGTCTGACTTTAGGGACTGTAAGTAAGTGCTGATTTACAGATCTTAGACATCTTGCACGGGTGTACAGTGTAAGGAGTTCAGACAGATACTCTGGAGCCTGAAAGACATTTATACACATGGCACAGGTGTAAATTTAAAAAAGCTGCACTGTATCAATAACTCATGGATATGAGGTTATATTGAAGGCAGAAGATGACCTTGAATGGTTGAACACAACCAAGCCAGCTGTCGTTCATTTCTGATGATTGTCAGTTTGTAACAGGATCATGTTGTCAACCGAGTGGAAAGTTACCGAACTGTCATGTCATGTCTTCATGGAATTTGTCCACGTGTGGCACTGTCTTCATCAGCTGATGGACATCAGAAAATACAACTATGTTCTTAAATGATTTATATACCTTGTTAATTTTGATAAATGATTGATACACATACTTAATTTACACATATTTATGTGTCTCTCGTTCATTAACAAGTTTCTCTGTAATCAATCTGTCAATATTTTTCAGTGGTATAAGTTGCTTTCTGTTGTGATGTTTGTATGTACAGTTAGTGAGTCTGCCCAGGAAATGTGTACGTCCTTGTGGCTACTCAGTGAGTCTCTAGTGTCAGGTTGATTTTTCTCATATTATTTTTGTTTCTATTTCATTGACGTAATTCAGTATTGTACATTGATGTGCGGGCATATAATATAAGAAAATGTGAAAACTGTTTAGAAGTGCAAAGAAACCAAAACTTCTCGGAGATATGGCATGGATAATATGAAGATGGATTGATACTTTAAAGGCTTTGTGTCACATGAAGTTTCAGAGATCATCTCATATAGCATATAGTTTTAGACTGATCACTGTATCTTCTTCTGATGTTTCAACTAGCACTCTAGATAACACTTTGTCTGGTGGTCCCAAAGATGACACATATCCAATTCAAGTGGAGGCTGCCCACTGCATGGTTATGGCTGACCCACATGTTTCAACTGAGCATATCTTGACACTGTTAGACTCAGCTTTAGTTCAGTCCAGCCCATCCTAATGGGCAAATTCCACCTTAGCAGACAATCCACAAGATATGCTCCGGTAGCCAGATTGTTGGCACAGTCAGACACATACCCAATGAAACATATAAAGGGACCTCCAAGAATGTTTAACCAGTTACCAGAAGAATCCTTGAACTTTCTGAATTGTAAACATGAGAACCAGATCCATCATGTTGACCTACAGGTGAAGCAAGCCACAGATGTGTTTAACCTCATCTGTATGGCATCAGTTGGCCAAGTCAATCAATGTTCGTGCATGTGTTCTGCAATGAGCATGATGAGGTCAGTCTATCAAAAGCAATATTCACTACAGCTGTCTTGGTATATCAAGGAAACACTGTGGAAACTTCTATTCAGGTGGTCTACTGCTTCAGGACAGTGGGCCTCTGCACAAGTGGCAGTAGCTGCAGCAGCTGATTGTGGCTTTACTCATTTGAAAACCTTTGGATGTCAA
Organism: Haliotis rubra; assembly: GCF_003918875.1. NCBI lineage: Eukaryota > Metazoa > Mollusca > Gastropoda > Lepetellida > Haliotidae > Haliotis > Haliotis rubra. The sequence goes on along the minus strand of NW_025767231.1, from coordinate 153,118 downwards.
CCATTCTCTAACGTATCAGCACAACTCTGGAACGCTCTTCCAATTGAGATGAAGACTTTACCATTCAAACATCAGCTCAAGACGTTCTTATTCTACTAGCATTTTATGTTCCACCTATGCTACTCTGACATGTAGTTTTCACTCTCCCTGTTGTGCTCCGAGCATACTTGTGTATGGAATTAAACGCTGTATAAGCAACATTATTAGTATTATTATTACTGACTGCGGCATTATAGGGTTGTAACGATTCACTTGTGTATCCGGTGCATCAAACCATAGCCCTTCCTGAAATCAGTTCATTATTGATCACTGGAATTGAATATTTACCAAGACCAAGTGTAATATATTCAGGGGATTATATTAAAATCATAGAACTGTACTTTGATGTCCAACATTCAGAAACATATCCCATTTAATCAACAACTTGTTTTTGGATTGGTCTTTTACATTAGGTCACGGTTTTACCGGTATATCGCAATACACCTAAACGATACGTATTGCAATGTTTTTTCTCAGAACCGGTATATTGGGTAATAAAAATATATTAAAGGTCACATGCAACGTAAAACACAACTTTGCAGATTCTGATACCTTTTCGGTATGGACATACCGAAACAAATCGTCAAAAATGCAAATTGAACTTATAAAGTTGAAAAATAACGCGATGGAAAAAAAAGCGCGAGAAATCGGAGTTCAAACGTTTCACTAATTTTCCCCAGACTTTTCTGGGGAAAACGGGTTTCAACAGCTGGGCTGCGCTCATAGCACGTGCACAAGTAAATAGGTTTGTGCAGCTTGGAAGCGGGTTGTCGGGTGAATACTCGGTGAAGGCTTTGGTGTGAGCTATTTTTCTAATGTTTTGTTGATATCTCACAGCTTTTTATATGTTATGACAGTAAATTAACTGTTTATATAATTTCATTTGTCTATTTCACCACACGTTCTTCTTACAGAGACACTTTCTCAGTTCGATACTTAAAAGCAATGTCATTATTTAGCGTTGACAGAATTTCTAACTGTGATATAGATATGTCGTTGTCACAGACAAAACTCAATGTCTTGTTTTACTGACACCTGTGTGTCTGCCTGCCTCTCTGCTAATGACAATATTCAATACACAGCTGCTATCACTGACCACATGCAATTTGAACTTAACACCAATCAGGCTATACACCATAAACAAAATGCATTGATTTATGGCCCGAGTTCGGTCTCTGTCACATTATGTAATTACACAGACAGGCAGGTGTGATACTTGAACACATGACATGTTCTGATGTCTGTTGATTGCAAAATGTTATACACAAAAAATGAGCATGTATTTACAAAACCCAACATCTCTCTATATATATACGCACAATTAGCCGTGAAGGCATCTGCAAATGAACCAGCCGCTACACTTGAGTGCACACCCACCCGCTCTGACTGGGTTCGGTATCCCGGCTGCTTTGTTTCTTGGGAAGTAAACCGAAGTACACAATTTTGCACTTTCGATTTGCGATTGTACGCTTATAATTTTGTTTATATACTTTTTCGTAACCAGCAATGTATATTATATGTCATGAATATGTGATAATTGCGTTTTAATTATGTTTGATTTTTTGGTTGCATGTGACCTTTAAGTTTTGCAGCCCGAGACGGTCTAGATTTCTGACGGACGGTCTAAAATTACATCTAACCAGCCAGATGGTGTGGTAAAAATTTAGATGTTCCATACATCTGAGTAAATTCACCATTCTTGGTCTGGTTAAATCTATTTTGGGCTGGTAACATTTTGAAGTTACCAGCCCTGATGTCTGGCTTGATTTTTGGCTTATTTCATACACTGAGTTTTGTGATTATCTCTATGGTTTAAGTTGAAATCTCCACACTTTCATTCACATTTAAGTTTTCTTATTGTAATTAATTTGACAAAACATCATACATTACATACAATAAATTTTATAAAAAAGAAACACAGTCCCTTAAAATCAAATCTAATTTCGATATTTCTGCTATCACAACCATAACATTTATATTTAGGGCCTTAGTATGTAGAAAAAAGGCTCTGAATGTACAATCAGTGTCACTCACTGTCAAACACTGAAGCACAAAAATATACCGCAATACATACTGGAATACGGGTACCAGAATTGCAATATATTGCAGTACAATTCATTTCCCAATACAAAGCCCTATTAATAGTATTATACACATATACTGAGGGGAACAAAATAAGGGATAACATGAAAGCACAAGTGTTCCTTTATTTTATTCCAGGTTTCTTCACAAGCTTGTGAAGAAACCTGGAATAAAATAAAGGAACACCTTTACTTTCATGTTATCCCTTATTTTGTTGCCTCAGTATAATTGAACATATGCAACAAAATGGAAATTTAAAAAATTTAAAAGATATTTTTCTGAAAAAATACACAAGGCTTTAAATCTGAAAATGTGTAACAACCATGTTGACATTTTTAGTTTTTCTCTTCTGTTTGCATGTTTTTCATGGTTAGAGACCAGTGATTGTTGCCAAAATACTCACTGTAACTTCTTATCTAGAAGCTCATCTCACATTTCTTCATGGTTTTCAGCAATCCAAGCTTGTCAGCCAACTGACTGGATCGTTGGTCAGGCTTACTGACTTAGTTGACACATGTTGTTGTATCCTATTTGTGTAGATCGATGCTCATGCTATTGATCACTGAATTGTCTGATCCAGACCCAGTTATTTACAGACCGCTGGAATATTGCTAAGTGTGGCGTTAAACAGCAAACAAACGAAACTCAAATATTATAATTGGTTACTGATGACATCTGACAGGGTTGGGATACGAGGCCAAGGAATTTGATATTTGACTGAATCATGATACAGCCAATAGGTTTGGTTGTTGAAGACAGTGTTGCAGAGATGTCATTTTCCTCCTCAAGAAACATCTTCATACTTTGTAAACAATGCCGCAATATTTTGTATTATATGAAAAAAGTGGAAGCAACTTGAATCCAACTTGGCATGTGGGTATGTTGGGTATGTGATTACAATGTGAAAGCAGAATATGTGTATGAAAGCCCAGATATGCTTAGGTTGTATCGTAATTAATTAAGAACTTAGTCATTTTTATACCATACCTAGTGAATAATGAATCATGCAAATGAAAATCTGTCCTGCACTGCCACAAATAATAGCTCTCAAGTATCAGAGTCAGCAAAACTTACTACTTTCTCCCAAGGATTTTCACATAGATTTTCCTCATCCTAATTTCCTTTAAAGACTTTTTCAGTGGATTTGTGTTTTCCACAGTTAATGTGTTGTGAATGTTTGTGTTCAGTTTCCATGGAAACCAATTGATATTGTCACATTATCCTGTATTGTGTATTGATCTGGACTTGGCCTCAAGGTCTGCTAAGACAATTACAAATTGAACAATCTCATAACAAGCCCACATAGCCTGGAAGAAAAGTAGAACGGCTATTAGCAGGCATGCTCCAGTAAACATGCTAGTGTTTAAGTCATAGTAAATTGTCCGACTACAATGAAACCTCAGTCTTATGTTTTTGTGCTTTTGTTCATTTAATAGGTGTGTTGGTAGTACTTTCTGTTTAGAACTGAACTTGGAGGATGCATCTGTCTTCTGTGCTACTCATACACATAATATTTCTTACAACTTCAGTTAGGAAATGCACAATAAATGAAACAAAAATAAAATACACTTTCAATTGAATATGGAGCAAATGTTGATGATGATATAGAGGATGCCCTACCATGCTTGCAGTTGATTTGTTTTACATCATTTTGGTGCATTCTGAGACGTTCAAGGCCACAAGATAGAATAGCGTCACTAAGATATTTGTGCTGACACTTTCTGCATAAGGATTGATGCATGTATATAACTAAGTTGTCTTTCTTCAGGATGGGGCCCTGCCTTGGATAGTCATTCAAGTTTTTTTGTAAATCATGGTTTTATATTATTATTAGTTTGTGAGGCATAAAGTTTCATATTTGTTTATATCTTTACAATCCTACCATATGCAGCTTGCCATGTCTATCAACATCAAGGTCATCTTTCAGATAGTTGTAATACAAGATTGTGTCTCTTAGTTTAGTGTATCAGTTAATGTTGCACTTAAAGTAATTAGGCAAATTAGGTCAAGTTGTTGATACAAATTAATCGGATAGTTTACCATGCTATACTGGTGGTTACAATCATGAGTTACAAGCAGTTATAATATTATATGACATGATCGTTTGGAAGTAAATATGTCTGTCATATATCACACAGTCAAACATTGTAGTGCAAGAGTGCACCACCTCCTGTCTAGTACAGCAGGTTTTTCTCATCCACACTATAAACAGGCCTCTAACTTTGATTACGGGTGGTAATGGAAGTCCCCAGTAGCCCATGCATGTCCTGACAGGTGACCAAATGGATTGCATGGTCAGGCTTGATGCCTTGGTTGACTGCATGTCACCATATCCCATGGATTGATGCTCATGACATCGATCACTTGATTGTCAGGTCTGAACTATATAAGTTACAGACTGTTATCATCAGCATATCACATGGCTGTAGTATTGCAGAATGCAGCATTGATTATCACAAACCATGGAGGTCCACTGAATATGATGCTTTACGACTTATGTTGTTGGTTTTATGTACCATATTTTCTTGTATGATATTGCACACTCTAATACAGTATATATATAAGGTTTATTACAATGAGGGGTTTTCTGCCAATTGCAGGGATTGAAATAATTAACTATGATATTTTGTTAGAATTTTTCTATAGATGAAGGTGACTGGTATTTTAGCAGAATTACTGCAGCCCACACAGGTATAGACATAGGCCTTAATTACTTGTCTATGAGATCAATATCTATTAGCTGGTGTACATTGACAGCAGAAATTCCCATGCACCACACAGTAGTGATCATTTCCACTTCAGTCTGTTGACAGAGCTACCTTCAGTCATCACAGGTACGTTATTTTGTCCTGTGTTATGTTTGATATATCTGTGTATACCTGTAGTAACAGTACTCCTTGTACATGTATTTAGTTGTTCAGGCTGTTTATAGTTCACCTCAGAATGTCCTTTTAGTACTGTTTTATCAGTTTGATTGAACATGTGTAATGTGTGGTTTAGAAGTTGGTTACAGTTGTGGTCCTGATCACGGCATATCAGAATCATGTTGCTAGTTACAGTTGAGTGGTTGTTCAGGGACGACCTGGAACCTCTGCTGGTCTGTCATCCTGTGTGTGATTCCATGGTGATTCCAAACACTTCATCACCGCAAGTCCTGTGATACAAACTGTTGTCTAGACTGATTGATATTGAATAATGGTGAACTTGCAACAACAGTTTTTCACAGTTTGAAAAATTCACTGGTCCACAAAACAGCAGCTGGTTCTTTTCAGAACTATTAATACTAATATTGAGCTATTGACTGGCTTTTGGAAACACTGAAGATATGTCTCCTTAGCATTAGTAGAAGCCAGTTTATGGAGATTTCCAAAATATTTTTCATTAGTAAATGTCATTAAGATTCTTTAAGACTGATGTATAGCCCATTACGTAGGTGGACTAAATATTGAATATTTTCATTTTTGTAAGCAGATTTCATTTAATCTTTGTCTACAATCAGTTGCCATGGTTGCAGCCAATGAGCAGCAGTCAGTCACTATGGAGATTCTCAGTAAAATATGTCTGCATTATTTTCTTTTGGTACAGTGACTTTGTTCTTGTACTCTGACGTGGGTCCTTGCTCACAATACCAGCCAAATGATTGTGCTATTCACATGATAACAGTGAAATGGGTGGTATACTGTGAGGCTTTATGCAACTAACAAACAAGATCAAATTTCCAACTCAGAGTAGTACTCAAGTAGTGTATTGGAATAATGTGGGAGCATCTGACGGTGAAACATTGTGTGTATCTTCTTCCACTAAACAGTCCTCATGCTATGATTGTCATAACTTAAGTCTGTGTTAAGTACAGGGAATTACTGCTTTGTGTAGTAGGGCCCTGGATCTATCTCTTGAGTACAACAAATACGTTTACTTCTTTCTGGTTTTTTCTGTTCAAAGTGTGTCCGAAACGCAATCCTAGCAAATATATTATGTTTATGGTTTCATTATTTATTATGTAAACTTTATTGAAGATGTTTGAAGCATTAAACTGAAGATTCTGCTCAGGCATCTTTGTGACTCACTCATATCCTTGAACAATAGAAATATCAAGGGTAATCAGTGTTCCCCGAACTATTCCAGTGCAAAGCTCTTTTCTTCCAAACTACCAACGCATGAGTATGTGACTGACTTATTAACCTGATTAAGGTTATTACCGTGCATGGTCTAAGACTAGATGTTTTATTTTGAGCATGTGTCACAGATTAGACATCTGGATAGTAATTCATTATGTAGGACATCTGTTTCTTATCTGATCATGTACATTGTCGTTTAGCCTTGTTTAGGCCCATCAACAATTAATAGCTTTAGCATGTAACTCTGTCATATTTCTGTTTGTTTTCTGTTTGGTGATTTATCTTGTTGGTACCCTTCCAAATAGGACCAAAGATACATGTTGGTTTGGAGGGAGCAGCTAATCACACTGATCAAATGAGGATATCTAGGTGGTCAGTAGTTGCCTGGAACTTCAACAGTAATACCATCAGAGAGTAAGTGAGCAGATGAATCAAATGTTATCATAACCTGATTCAAGACCGCTATGATTGTATGTCAGTCTAAGCCTTACATGACCTGTGGAGATTCCATTGTAAAGTAATCTTGAGAAACATATGTATGTCCCATGAAGATTCCAGGGTAAAGTTGTCTTGAGTAACATATGTATGTCCCATGGAGATTCCAGGGTAAAGTGGTCTTGAGTAACATATGTATGTCCCATGAAGATTCCAGGGTAAAGTGGTCTTGAGTAACATATGTATGTCCCATGGAGATTCCTGGGTAAAGTGGTCTTGAGTAACATATGTATGTCCCATGGAGATTCCAGGGTAAAGTGGTCTTGAGTAACATATGTATGTCCCATGGAGATTCCAGGGTAAAGTGGTCTTGAGTAACATATGTATGTCCCATGGAGATTCCAGGGTAAAGTGGTCTTGAGTAACATATGTATGTCCCATGGAGATTCAGGGTAAAGTGGTCTTGAGTAACATATGTATGTCCCATGGAGATTCAGGGTAAAGTGGTCTTGAGTAACATATGTATGTCCCATGGAGATTCCAGGGTAAAGTGGTCTTGAGTAACATATGTATGTCCCATGGAGATTCCAGGGTAAAGTGGTCTTGAGTAACATATGTATGTCCCATGGAGATTCCAGGGTAAAGTGGTCTTGAGTAACATATGTATGTCCCATGGAGATTCCAGGGTAAAGTGGTCTTGAGTAATGTGTCCCATGTATGTCCCATGGAGATTCCAGGGTTCAAAAGTGGTCTTGAGTAACATATGTATGTCCCATGAAGATTCCAGGGTAAAGTGGTCTTGAGTAACATATGTATGTCCCATGGAGATTCCAGGGTAAAGTGGTCTTGAGTAACATATGTATGTCCCATGGAGATTCCAGGGTAAAGTGGTCTTGAGTAACATATGTATGTCCCATGGAGATTCCAGGGTAAAGTGGTCTTGAGTAACATATGTATGTCCCATGGAGATTCCAGGGTAAAGTGGTCTTGAGTAACATATGTATGTCCCATGGAGATTCCAGGGTAAAGTGGTCTTGAGTAACATATGTATGTCCCATGGAGATTCCAGGGTAAAGTGGTCTTGAGTAACATATGTATGTCCCATGGAGATTCCAGGGTAAAGTGGTCTTGAGTAACATATGTATGTCCCATGGAGATTCCAGGGTAAAGTGGTCTTGAGTAATGCATGTATGTCCCATGGAGATTCCAGGGTAAAGTGGTCTTGAGTAACATATGTATGTCCCATGAAGATTCCAGGGTAAAGTGGTCTTGAGTAACATATGTATGTCCCATGGAGATTCCAGGGTAAAGTGGTCTTGAGTAACATATGTATGTCCCATGGAGATTCCAGGGTAAAGTGGTCTTGAGTAACATATGTATGTCCCATGGAGATTCCAGGGTAAAGTGGTCTTGAGTAACATATGTATGTCCCATGGAGATTCCAGGGTAAAGTGGTCTTGAGTAACATATGTATGTCCCATGGAGATTCAGGGTAAAGTGGTCTTGAGTAACATATGTATGTCCCATGGAGATTCCAGGGTAAAGTGGTCTTGAGTAACATATGTATGTCCCATGGAGATTCCAGGGTAAAGTGGTCTTGAGTAACATATGTATGTCCCATGAAGATTCCAGGGTAAAGTGGTCTTGAGTAACATATGTATGTCCCATGGAGATTCCAGGGTAAAGTGGTCTTGAGTAACATATGTATGTCCCATGGAGATTCCAGGGTAAAGTGGTCTTGAGTAACATATGTATGTCCCATGGAGATTCCAGGGTAAAGTGGTCTTGAGTAACATGTATGTCCCATGGAGATTCCAGGGTAAAGTGGTCTTGAGTAACATATGTATGTCCCATGGAGATTCCAGGGTAAAGTGGTCTTGAGTAACATATGTATGTCCCATGGAGATTCCAGGGTAAAGTGGTCTTGAGTAACATATGTATGTCCCATGGAGATTCCAGGGTAAAGTGGTCTTGAGTAACATATGTATGTCCCATGGAGATTCAGGGTAAAGTGGTCTTGAGTAACATATGTATGTCCCATGGAGATTCAGGGTAAAGTGGTCTTGAGTAATGCATATGTATGTCCCATGAAGATTCCAGGGTAAAGTGGTCTTGAGTAACATATGTATGTCCCATGGAGATTCAGGGTAAAGTGGTCTTGAGTAACATATGTATGTCCCATGAAGATTCCAGGGTAAAGTGGTCTTGAGTAACATATGTATGTCCCATGGAGATTCCAGGGTAAAGTGGTCTTGAGTAACATATGTATGTCCCATGAAGATTCCAGGGTAAAGTGGTCTTGAGTAACATATGTATGTCCCATGGAGATTCCAGGGTAAAGTGGTCTTGAGTAATGCATGTATGTCCCATGGAGATTCCAGGGTAAAGTGGTCTTGAGTAACATATGTATGTCCCATGGAGATTCCAGGGTAAAGTGGTCTTGAGTAACATATGTATGTCCCATGGAGATTCCAGGGTAAAGTGGTCTTGAGTAACATATGTATGTCCCATGGAGATTCCAGGGTAAAGTGGTCTTGAGTAACATATGTATGTCCCATGGAGATTCCAGGGTAAAGTGGTCTTGAGTAACATATGTATGTCCCATGGAGATTCCAGGGTAAAGTGGTCTTGAGTAACATATGTATGTCCCATGGAGATTCCAGGGTAAAGTGGTCTTGAGTACCATATGTATGTCCCATGGAGATTCCAGGGTAAAGTGGTCTTGAGTACCATATGTATGTCCCATGGAGATTCCAGGGTAAAGTGGTCTTGAGTAACATATGTATGTCCCATGGAGATTCCAGGGTAAAGTGGTCTTGAGTAACATATGTATGTCCCATGGAGATTCAGGGTAAAGTGGTCTTGAGTAACATATGTATGTCCCATGGAGATTCCAGGGTAAAGTGGTCTTGAGTAACATATGTATGTCCCATGGAGATTCCAGGGTAAAGTGGTCTTGAGTAACATATGTATGTCCCATGGAGATTCAGGGTAAAGTGGTCTTGAGTAACATATGTATGTCCCATGGAGATTCCAGGGTAAAGTGGTCTTGAGTAACATATGTATGTCCCATGGAGATTCCAGGGTAAAGTGGTCTTGAGTAACATATGTATGTCCCATGGAGATTCCAGGGTAAAGTTCAGGGTAAAGTCTTGAGTAACATATGTATGTCCCATGGAGATTCCAGGGTAAAGTGGTCTTGAGTAACATATGTATGTCCCATGGAGATTCCAGGGTAAAGTGGTCTTGAGTAACATATGTATGTCCCATGGAGATTCAGGGTAAAAGTGGTCTTGAGTAACATATGTATGTCCCATGGAGATTCCAGGGTAAAGTGGTCTTGAGTAACATATGTATGTCCCATGGAGATTCCAGGGTAAAAAGTGGTCTTGAGTAACATATGTATGTCCCATGGAGATTCCAGGGTAAAGTGGTCTTGAGTAACATATGTATGTCCCATGAAGATTCCAGGGTAAAGTGGTCTTGAGTAACATATGTATGTCCCATGAAGATTCAGGGTAAAGTGGTCTTGAGTAACATATGTATGTCCCATGGAGATTCCAGGGTAAAGTGGTCTTGAGTAATGCATGTATGTCCCATGGAGATTCCAGGGTAAAGTGGTCTTGAGTAACATATGTATGTCCCATGGAGATTCCAGGGTAAAGTGGTCTTGAGTAACATATGTATGTCCCATGGAGATTCAGGGTAAAGTGGTCTTGAGTAACATATGTATGTCCCATGGAGATTCCAGGGTAAAGTGGTCTTGAGTAACATATGTATGTCCCATGGAGATTCAGGGTAAAGTGGTCTTGAGTAACATATGTATGTCCCATGGAGATTCCAGGGTAAAGTGGTCTTGAGTAACATATGTATGTCCCATGGAGATTCCAGGGTAAAGTGGTCTTGAGTAACATATGTATGTCCCATGGAGATTCCAGGGTAAAGTGGTCTTGAGTAACATATGTATGTCCCATGGAGATTCCAGGGTAAAGTGGTCTTGAGTAACATATGTATGTCCCATGGAGATTCCAGGGTAAAGTGGTCTTGAGTAACATATGTATGTCCCATGGAAAAGTGGTCTTGAGAATGATTCCAGGAATTCCAAAAGTGGTCTTGAGTAACATATGTATGTCCCATGGAGATTCCAGGGTAAAGTGGTCTTGAGTAACATATGTATGTCCCATGAAGATTCAGGGGTAAAGTGGTCTTGAGTAACATATGTATGTCCCATGGAGATTCCAGGGTAAAGTAGTGGTTCTTAAAGTAATGTATGTGTATGTCCCATGGAGATTCCAGGGTAAAGTGGTCTTGAGTAACATATGTATGTCCCATGGAGATTCAGGGTAAAGTGGTCTTGAGTAACATATGTATGTCCCATGAAGATTCCAGGGTAAAGTGGTCTTGAGTAACATATGTATGTATGTCCCATGGAAAGTGGTCTTGAGTAACATATGTATGTCCCATGGAGTTCCAGGTCTTGGTCTTGAGTAACATATGTATGTCCCATGGAGATTCCAGGGTAAAGTGGTCTTGAGTAACATATGTATGTCCCATGAAGATTCCAGGGTAAAGTGGTCTTGAGTAACATATGTATGTCCCATGGAGATTCAGGGTAAAAGTGGTCTTGAGTAACATATGTATGTCCCATGGAGATTCCAGGGTAAAGTGGTCTTGAGTAACCATATGTATGTCCCATGGAGATTCAGAGGGTAAAGTGGTCTTGAGTACCATATGTATGTCCCATGGAGATTCCAGGGTAAAGTGGTCTTGAGTAACATATGTATGTCCCATGGAGATTCCAGGGTAAAGTGGTCTTGAGTAACATATGTATGTCCCATGGAGATTCCAGGGTAAAGTGGTCTTGAGTAACATATGTATGTCCCATGGAGATTCAGGGTAAAGTGGTCTTGAGTAACATATGTATGTCCCATGGAGATTCAGGGTAAAGTGGTCTTGAGTAACATATGTATGTCCCATGGAGATTCAGGGTAAAGTGGTCTTGAGTAACATATGTATGTCCCATGGAGATTCAGGGTAAAGTGGTCTTGAGTAACATATGTATGTCCCATGGAGATTCCAGGGTAAAGTGGTCTTGGGTAACATATGTATGTCCCATGGAGATTCCAGGGTAAAGTGGTCTTGAGTAACATATGTATGTCCCATGGAGATTCCAGGGTAAAGTGGTCTTGAGTAACATATGTATGTCCCATGGAGATTCCAGGGTAAAGTGGTCTTGAGTAACATATGTATGTCCCATGGAGATTCCAGGGTAAAGTGGTCTTGAGTAACATATGTATGTCCCATGAAGATTCCAGGGTAAAGTGGTCTTGAGTAACATATGTATGTCCCATGGAGATTCAGGGTAAAGTGGTCTTGAGTAATCCATGTATGTCCCATGGAGATTCCAGGGTAAAGTGGTCTTGAGTAACATATGTATGTCCATGGAGATTCCAGGGTAAAGTGGTCTTAGTAACATATGTATGTCCCATGGAGATTCCAGGGTAAAGTGGTCTTGAGTAACATATGTATGTCCCATGGAGATTCCAGGGTAAAAGTGGTCTTGAGTAACATGTATGTATGTCCCATGGAGATTCCAGGGTAAAGTGGTCTTGAGTAACATGTATGTCCCATGGAGATTCCAGGGTAAAGTGGTCTTGAGTAACATATGTATGTCCCATGGAGATTCCAGGGTAAAGTGGTCTTGAGTAACATATGTATGTCCATGGAGATTCCAGGGTAAAGTGGTCTTGAGTAATGCATGTATGTCCCATGGGAGATTCAGGTAAAGTGGTCTTGAGTAACATGTATGTCCCAGGGTAAAACTTCTGAAAATTTATGATGGAGATTCCAGGGTAAAGTGGTCTTGAGTAACGTGATGTATGTCCCATGGAGATTCCAGGTAAAGTGGTCTTGAGTAACGATGTGTATGTCCCATGGAGATTCCAGGGTAAAGTGGTCTTGAGTAGCTTGTATGTATGTCCCATGGAGATTCCAGGGTAAAGTGGTCTTGAGTAGCATATGTATGTCCCATGGAGATTCCAGGGTAAAGTGGTCTTGAGTAACATATGTATGTCCCATGGAATTCAGAATAGTAAGTGGTCTTCCATGGAGTAAAAGTATTGATTATGTATGTCCCATGGAGATTCCAGAAGTGGTAAAGTGGTCTTGAGTAACATATGTATGTCCCATGGAGATTCCAGGGTAAAGTGGTCTTGAGTAACATATGTATGTCCCATGGAGATTCCAGGTAAAGTGTAAAGTGGTCTTGAGTAACATATGTATGTCCCATGAAGATTCCAGGGTAAAGTGGTCTTGAGTAACATATGTATGTCCCATGGAGATTCCAGGGTAAAGTGGTCTTGAGTAAGTGTCTTATGTCCCATGGAGATTCCAGGGTAAAGTGGTCTTGAGTAACATATGTATGTCCCATGGAGATTCCAGGGTAAAGTGGTCTTGAGTAACATATGTATGTCCCATTTCCAGGGTAAAAGTGGTCTTGAGGAACATATGTATGTCCCATGGAGATTCCAGGGTAAAGTGGTCTTGAGTAACATATGTATGTCCCATGAAGATTCCAGGGTAAAGTGGTCTTGAGTACCATATGTATGTCCCATGGAGATTCCAGGGTAAAGTGGTCTTGAGTAACATATGTATGTCCCATGAAGATTCCAGGGTAAAGTGGTCTTGAGTAACATATGTATGTCCCTTGGAGATTCCAGGGTAAAGTCTTGAGTAAAGTATGTATGTCCCATGAAGATTCATGGGTAAAGTGGTCTTGAGTAACATATGTATGTCCCTTGGAGATTCCAGGGTAAAGTCTTGAGTAAAGTATGTATGTCCCATGAAGATTCCAGGGTAAAGTGGTCTTGAGTAACGTATGTATGTCCCATGGAGATTCCAGGGTAAAGTGGTCTTGAGTAACATATGTATGTCCCATGGAGATTCCAGGGTAAAGTGGTCTTGAGGTAACATATGTATGTCCCGTGGAGATTCCAGGGTAAAGTGGTCTTGAGTATCATATGTATGTCCCATGAAGATTCCAGGGTAAAGTGGTCTTGAGTAACAGTATGTGTGTCCCATGGAGATTCAGGGTAAAGTGGTCTTGAGTAACATATGTATGTCCCATGGAGATTCCAGGTAAAAGTGGTCTTGAGTAACATATGTATGTCCCATGGAGATTCCAGGGTAAAGTCTTGAGTAAAGTATGTATGTCCCATGAAGATTCCAGGGTAAAGTGGTCTTGGAGTAACGTATGTATGTCCCATGGAGATTCAGGGTAAAGTGGTCTTGAGTAAAGTATGTATGTCCTATGAAGATTCCAGGGTAAAGTGGTCTTGAGTAACGATGTATGTCCCATGAAGATTCCAGGGTAAAGTGGTCTTGAGTAACATATGTATGTCCCATGGAAGATTCCAGGGTAAAGTGGTCTTGAGTAACATATGTATGTCCCATGGAGATTCCAGGGTAAAGTGGTCTTGAGTAATGCATGTATGTCCCATGGAGATTCCAGGGTAAAGTGGTCTTGAGTAACATATGTATGTCCCATGGAGATTCCAGGGTAAAGTGGTCTTGAGTAATGCATGTGTGTCCCTTGGAGATTCCTGGGTAAAGTGGTCTTGAGTAATGCATGTATGTCCCATGGAGATTCCAGGGTAAAGTGGTCTTGAGTAATGCATGTATGTCCCATGGAATTCCAGGGTAAAGTGGTCTTGAGTAACATGTGTATGTCCCATGAAGATTCCAGGGTAAAGTGTGTCTCTTGAGTAACATATGTATGTCCCATGAAGATTCCAGGGTAAAGTGGTCTTGAGTAACGTGTATGTATGTCCCATGGAGATTCCAGGGTAAAGTGGTCTTGAGTAATGCATGTATGTCCCATGAAGATTCCTGGGTAAAGTGGTCTTGAGTAACATATGTATGTCCCATGAAGATTCCAGGGTAAAGTTGGTCTTGAGTAATGGTCATGTATGTCCCATGGAGATTCCAGGGTAAAGCATGGTCTTGAGTAATGCATGTATGTCCCATGGAGATTCCAGGGTAAAGTGGTCTTGAGTAATGTCGTATGTATGTCCCATGAAGATTCCAGGGTAAAGTTGTCTTGAGTAACATATGTATGTCCCATGAAGATTCCAGAGTAAAGTGGTCTTGGGTAAGTGGTCTTGAGTAATGCCGAGTATGTATGTCCCATGGAGATTCAGGGTAGGGTAAAAGTGGTCCCATGAGTAATGCATGTATTGTCCCATGAAGATTCCAGGGTAAAGTGGTCTTGAGTAACATATGTATGTCCCGTGGGAGATTCCATTGTAAAGTGGTCTTGAGTAAAGTATGTATGTCCCATGGAGATTCCAGGGTAAAGTGGTCTTGAGTAACGTGATGTGTGTCCCATGGAGATTCCAGGGTAAAAGTGGTCTTGAGTAACATATGTATGTCCCATGGAGATTCCAGGGTAAAGTGGTCTTGAGAGTAACGTATGTATGTCCCATGACCGATACTGAGATGTCTATTGGACACCCTGACTGACATACTATACCTTTTGGACCTCTATGATCAGACACTGACACGATACTGAGATGTCTATTGGACACCCTGACTGACATGCTGTACCTTTTGGACCTCTATGATCAGACACTGACACGATACTGAGATGTCTATTTGACACCTTGACTGACATGCTATACCTTTTGGACCTCTATGATCAGACACTGACACGATACTGAGATGTCTATTGGACACCCTTACTGACATACTATACCTTTTGGACCTCTATAATACAACACTGACACCATACTGAGATGTCTATTTGACACCCTGACTGCCATGCTGTACCCATTGGACTTCTATGATACAACACTGACACCACACTGAGATGTCTATTGGACACCCTGACTGACATACTGTACCTATTGGACTTGTATGATACAACACTGACACCATACTGAGATGTCTATTGGAAACCCTCATTGACATGCTGTACCTATTGGACTTCTATGATAGAAGACAGACACCATACTGAGATGTCTATTGGACACCCTGACTGACATGCTGTATCTTTGACCTCTA
This sequence comes from Haliotis rubra, assembly GCF_003918875.1. Taxonomy (NCBI): domain Eukaryota; kingdom Metazoa; phylum Mollusca; class Gastropoda; order Lepetellida; family Haliotidae; genus Haliotis; species Haliotis rubra. The sequence goes on along the minus strand of NW_025767231.1, from coordinate 137,384 downwards.
TGATACAACACTGACACCATACTGAGATGTCTATTGGACACCCTGACTTGACATACTATACCTTTTGGACTTGTATGATACAACACTGACACCATACTGAGATGTCTATTGACACCCTGACTGACATACTATAACTTTTGGACCTCTATGAGACAACACTGACACAGGCTACACAAAACAGTGGTTGTCTGTTGAAAATGTTCAAGTTTTTAGACTGGCCCAGCTACAACCCAGATCTTAACCCTATTGAGAATGTGTATGCAGACTAATGAAAGACATAGAATAAAACCAAAAGACTTAGGAAATAATGTGGATATGAAGAAACAAGTGGTTAAATGATATTGGGAAACACTATCACCCACGATTTCCTACAAACTTTGTTCCTTTTGTTAGTGTACCTAGGAGCATTCAGTCGTGTATAGCAGGGCAGGGAGGTCTCACAAAGTACTGAAAAAGACACTGTGACTGTAAGAGAATCCTCATATCTCAACATATTCATTTAAGTAAAATTTCTATAGTTTTTATATACATGTATTAAATATTTGCCAAACAACTTTCTCATTAATTTCTGTGAATACTATGCATACTTATGATAGTCCTGGACTTACAACTCTGTCATAATTTTTGCAGTAACTTAATCATCAACATCCAATTGATGAGATGTTTAGATAATTCACTTGATTAGTATCAAGTATCAGGTAGTATCCAGCTTTCATCAGCATGCACACTGACTGTAAGGGTCAACATATTACATCATCAGTCCCACACAATCTAGGATCATCAACAGCACATTACCATCTTGCACTCAATAAGCTCTAGGATAAAATAATGGCAACTTTCGAAATGAGATGCTAAGGGCAGTTGTGATAGGATGAAATTGTCTGTCTATTATGTATTGTATAAGATGTATGCGGAGGGACAATTGTGTGATTGCCTCCAGCTGTATTGACTGCCGCGTGATCACAGCGGTATACATAGCCTGCAGCTGTTGTACATAGCTACCTGTACAGGATCTTAAGTCCTTACAAAGTACACACCACTGTAGTCACTGAGTCAGCAAGGAGAGAAAGGTGTTGCAGTCAGCCAGTCAATCACTTCACAGTCTCACTGGTATTCCTTGTACGCATTTGGTTGGCTCATCCTACTGGTGGTATGTATGGAATTGTTCACAGTGAAAGTAGAGGTGTACAATGTTTGCCATTTACCATTATTCTTTAGTTCATGCTTACAGGTGTGTATTGTGTGTGAAGTATGGTGCCTCACATTCCAAGTGTATGATCCTGTGTTCCAGCTGTGTCCCACACCCTCACCACCATGTCAATACTACCCTCCATCCGCCCCATTGTCATCAGCGCCCATCTGGCAGCCGGGGAAGAGCACGCTTGCTCAACATGTTGTTTCTTGGAATTCCCCAAGCAGCTTCTCCTTCAGTGTCTCGCGTAAGTCTCTCCTCCTCTAACACGTTCAACACAGTAATGTGAACAGTACATGATTTAACTTGTCTGAGATGATCACTATGAGTTTATTGGCCCCAAACCCACAGTCTCTGTTCCTGGGTTTCAGAGTGTATGAGTAGCATACTGCCTAAATCCATAGAATCTTATGAGATATCTCTGTTACTAGGAGAAACTACAGACCTTATGAGATATCTCTGTTACCTAGGAGAAACTACAGACCTTATGAGATATCTCTGTTACTAGGAAGGCTTCACAGACATTTATGAGATATCTCTGTTACTAGGAGTTTACTTGTGTACTTTTCTATATAAACTTGTAAACACTTTTATGGGTAATGTTTCAATATGATTATTTATTCAAAGAAATATATCTGTTTTAGATACTACACCGAGATCCTCGGCCAGGTGAAGTTGATGGCAAAGGTAAGACAGTATTTAGAATACATGTGCATGGAGTTATTTTTCACACAGAAACGTTTGGGATATAGTCTTGACAGGAATGTCAGCATGAAGACTGGTAGAGTTTCCCTGTGGGAGATAAACATGGACCACAACAGTGTGTCCTCAGTGACTTGGCACCACAGAATTCTAGATATCAAGTGATATACCTCTGTGTGACATATGTATGTATTGTCTCTTATACGTAACCTAGTGGTTAAATTGTTGTCTCCGTCGTCCCCTCTAAGGCCTGGGTTAGATCTCCCACATGGGTACAATGTGTGAAGCCCATTTCTGGTGTCGGCTGCGCGATATTGCTGGAATATTGCAAAAGCGGTGTAAACTAAACTCACTCACACATTCACTCTTACAGACTACCATTTTGCTTGCATGAGAGGAGTTTGACAAGCTGGTTGCTGATAATGGCTTTGGGGTGGGCTCAAGGTTCTCAGGCAACTGCTATGGAACAAGGTAAGGGACAAATGTGTCTGAATGGGTACTGGACTAATGTCTCAGTCAGCAGAATACCTTGGTGGTGGCTCCTATCAACCGGTCAGTTAAAAATATCTCATAACAATTAAAACACATGTTTTACAGGAACACAACGTTCATGTTTGATTTTTTGCATCACAATGCATGGCATATATATGTTTATATAAACACAACATTCATGGGGATCTTTGTAATACACACACAACAATGCTGGGCACACATGTTTATGTAACCCCATCATTCATGGGATCTTTGTAATACACAACAATGCTGGGCACACATGTTTATGTAACCCCAACATTCATGGGTTTGTTTATAGAGACATCACATCTGTGTTGCACATGCATTCCATTATTGTGACATTGCTTAAGGATCATTAGTCTCTGCCATTGTGTTTACTCAGCAAGAAATCCGTGGATGACATCAGCAGTTCTGGCAAGATCTGCATTCTGGATGTTGAGATCAACGATTGTAAAAGAACATTAAGAAGCGTTTGACCTTCTGGCCAGATACATCTTCATCAAGCACATGTGGCCTGGAAGTCCTGGTAGGTAGTCCTCAGCTGTACGTTCTCAAACAGTGAATGTATGCAGACACTGGCCATTCAGGGCAGAATAATTTGAAGGACATTTAAGGGGGCAGCATCAAAGCGTTGTATGAAAACATGAAACAGTTCTCTATTTTAACAAATACAGATAATATGATGGACTGGATCGGTGAGTGCGCGATGCAGTCACTGGCCTGTTAGCCCGTGGCTAGTAAAAAATCCAGTGAAATGCCAGTAAATCTCCACAGTCACTGTCCGCCCGACTGACTTGTGAATTTTCATGGGGTTATGTTGTAAATGTATCACTCTCTGCGACTTGTTAAGTTATAATACACTTTGCAAATCATGCAAGATTATAGCCTATTAAAAATGTGTCCATCATATTAGCAGCGTAATGATGAAACCCTTGTCTACATTCAAATTTTGGGCTAGTGAAGTATTTTTGTGGGCTAGTAACTTTTCAGGCATAGCTAGCCCTCGACTGCCTAACAAAATTTGGAAACTATTTAAGCACACTGGACTGGATATGTATTATCAGGACAGGGTTCATCTAAATATAACATATTCTTGTCATTGGGGTGTGCAAAATATGATGCAGTCCCAAGACCAATCCTCCTTGTAATGGTTAGATGCGTGAGTCAGTGAGAGTGTATGTGAGTCAGTGAGGTGTCGTCACGTGAGTCAGTGAGGTGTACTTGAGTCAGTGAGGTGTAAGTGAGTCAGTGAGGTGTGAGTCAGTCAGTGAGGTGTACATGGAGTCAGTGAGGTGTCGTGAGTCAGTGAGGTGTATGTGAGAGTGGGAGTGAGGTGTGCGTGAGAGTCAGTGAGGTGTGCTCTGAGTCAGTGAGGTGTACGTGAGTCAGTGAGGTGTATGTGAGTCAGTGTCATTGAGGTGTATGTGAGTCAGTGAGGTGTATGTGAGTCAGTGAGGTGTACATGTGAGTCAGTGAGGTGTACCTTGAGGTCAGTGAGGTGTACATGAGTCACTACAGTGGGTACACCTACAGAAGGCTGCTGTTCACATGTCATACAGCTTCACACTTCAGATGTTCAGACAGATTTGTAATTACCAGAACTTTTAACAATGTATAATATTTCGATGAAAACAAACAGTCTGGATCAGTATGCATCACTGGGACTCTAGTCTACCAATGGTCTGTGTACAACAGCCTTGTGTTCCTGTTCTGTCTTGATGCTGCTCCAGTGTTGAATAACAAGGTCTGAACCAGTAAACATCCTCTTTCTAAGTGATCCTCCATGGTCAAACTTGCAACAATATTCATCAGGAAAAAAGACTACAGGAACGAGGGACAGAGACTCCAGAGAGCCTGAAGAAGCGGATGGACACAGTGAAGGAGGCATTAGATTATGGTAATTGACCCCTTTCAAACAAAAATATAATAACTTTACAAGTAGATTACCGTAATGTGGAACCCTGCTCCAAATGTTGTGCCCATTTCTTCTCCCCCCAGTGATGTGCCCATTTCCTCTCCCCCAGTGATGTGCCCATTTCCTCTCCTCCCATGATGTGCCCATTTCCTCTCCCCCAGTGATGTGCCCATTTCATCTTTTTTTTTTCCCCAGTGATGTGCCCATTCCCTCTACCCCCAAGTGATGTGCCCATTTCATCTCCCCAGTGATGTGCCCATTTCATCCCCCATGATGCGTGCATTTCATCTCTACCCCCAGTGATGTGCCCATTTCCTCTCTGCCACCAAATATTGTGCCCATTTCCTCTCTGCACCCTAATGTTGTGCCCATTTCCCTCGCTGCACCCTCCATGATGTGCCAATTCCCTCTCTGCCACCCAATGATGTGCCTATTCCTTCTCTAACCCAAATGTTGTGGCCATACCCTCTCTACCCCCGTTGTTGTGCCCATTCCCTCTCTACCCCCGCTGTTGTGACATTTCCTCTTTACCCCCCGATGTTGTGTCCATTCCCTCTCTAACCCCAATGTTGTGCCCATTTCCTCTTCACACACACCCAATGTTGTGCCCATTCCCTCTCTACCCCCTAGACCACCTCCATGGTGTAGTGGTTAGAGCATCCGCCCGGAGAGTGGAAGGTCGCGGCTTCGATCCCCGACCGTGTCATACCAAAAGACGTTAAAATATGGTACTTGTTGGTCCCTGCCTGGCTCTCGGCATTAATGGGTACAACAAGGACTGGTCGGCTCAGAGTCAGTATAATGTGTCTGAGTGGGGTATTCATGCTTCACTGCGGCATGGTATCTCAGTGTGGCTAGGACTATAAAACCAGCTTAAGTCTGGGCTAGTACAAGCAGCCGCTGACATACACATACACACACACGCGTGCTGCGTCAGTCCATATGCCGAAATATTCTCAAGCACGACGTTGAACCCAATTTCACCTCACCTCTACCCCCTAATGTTGTGCCCATTTCCTCTCTGCCACCCAATGATGTGCCCATATTTCCTCTCTGCCCCAATCTGGTGCCCATTTCATCTCTGCCAAATATGAGTAAAAGATCATCAATTAAAAGACCATAAAGAAAATTAAATTGTCTCCAAGTAGTTTTAAACAACCTACAATACCATTGGTTGCTTCTGAGTCTTTTCTCTATTAACTTCATTTGATTCAGATAATTGTGATGGGATGCTTCGCTATTTCAGCTAATGGCAACAATTATGATTCTGTGATTGTCAATGATGTTAAAGAGAAGGCATACTACAAGTTGAGGGAAACTTTGATAGAGGTGAGAAGTAACATCTTTACTTTTTATAGAAGTATATTTCTCGGTTTTAAAATACAGAACACAAAATGTGGATCTATAAATATGTTTTAGTTTAAATCTCCAGCTTGTTTGTTAAACACATAATACCCTTCCTAGATGAATTTATGTAAATAGATTCTGTCTGTCTGTTGTGATTGGTTACCAAAGCATAAAAGCCTTAAAATGTTCCTCTATGGCCCTTTGTATACACATAAGCAATGTGCTAAACTGATGCCTTTTTTCACTATTCATGATGTTTTTATTATATTGCTTAGTGCAGTGTAAATTAAAGGTCACATGCAACCAAAAAATCAATCATAATTAAAACACAATTATCACTTATTCATATAATATACACTGCTGATTATGAAAAAACATATAAAACAAAATTATAAGCATACAATAGCGAAATCAAAAGTGCAATATTTTGTACTTGGGTTAACTTCCCAAGAAACAAAGGGAGCGGGATACCCAAACCCAGTCAGAGCTGGGTCATGTGACCCCATCAAATCTGTCATGTGACACACTACACTGGCTACATGAATGACCTTGACCTTAGATGAAATGTGGCCAGCCAAACGGTGATAAGCGAGAATTTTTAGAGTTGGTGATACAATTATGAGTATAAACAGAGTAATAAAATTGTTGTCATAATTTCTTATTTGTTTGTGTCAATAAATGTATCAAAAAAATAAAATGCTTCTGTATTTCACTTGTCGTTTAACAAAACCTCAAATTCGATAATTTTATCATAAACTAAGCCACCCGAAGTTATCTCCCTTTATGACAGTTCAGGAAAATCCTGGCTAAACGTTTTGCCTCTCATTCTGCCGATGATTGAATGTTCTTGTTTAAAGATAAGGTAAATAAAAGATCTTAAGAGTATCTGGGAAATTACAAGAGTCTTACAGTCCTTGCGACACCCTTCAAAACACCGTGTAACTAATATTGTCTGTGACGACATACCTATATCGCAAGTTAGAAATTCTGTCAACGCTTAAATAATGAAGCGTTGCTTTTAGTATCGAACTGAGAAAGTGGACTCGGTAAGAAAGAGCGTGTGGGGAAATAGACAAAGGAAATTATATAAACAGTTAAATCGGTAATGTACTGTCAACACAGAGGCCAAGATAAAATAATTATAGAATTACGCATTGAAAATAATTGTTGCTATGCACCAATTCGCATTTAAAAGTGTTAGATCGCTAGAAGTTTAAAACAAATCGTCACGGAATATATTTATAAAAATGCGGCTGGCATGTAATAAAAAGACATCGATTGCTATCAAGTTGTACTGTTAGTATATGGGACAAGTGTTGTAATGTCAGTATAGGATGAGTGATTTTTATGAAATAATTTCCATTATATTTAAGTTGGTTTTGATTAGGTATGACATAAGGCAGAACATACCTGCTTAGTAAACTTACTCAATGAGGTAATACTTAGGTGAGTAAAGTGACTGAAATAATGCACATATTTGAAAGCAGTGGGTAGCGGGAAAATGAAACACCCACTCAACATTCATAATACCCAATCCCAAAATACAGTGGGTACAGTACCCACATTAGCTAAATCTTATCTGGGCTCTGATAACATATAAAAAGCTCGTGCCTGTGAAACATCAACAACACATTATAAAAATAGCTCACACCAAAGCGTTCACCGAGTATTCACCGGACAACCCGCTTCCAAGCTGCACGCACCTATTTCACTGTGCATGTGCTATGAGCGCAGTCCAGCGCAGCCCAGCTGTTGAAACCACTTTTCCCCCCAAGCGCTGGGGGAAAATTAGTGAATCGTTTGAACTCCAATTTCACACGATTTTCTTCATTGCGTTATTTTTCAACTTTATAAGTTGAATTTGCAGTTTTGATGATTTGTTTCAGTAAGTCCATACCGAAAGGTATCAGAATCTGTAAAGTTGTGTTTTACGTTGCATGTAACCTTTAAGAATCATGTACACTTTGTTTTCTCGTGATGTTTGACTCACTATGATGAGTTATTTTCTTTTTCAGGACATCAACAGCCTGAAACCCGGGCAACTAGTTAATCTCAGTCCAGGATTGTGTTGCTCAGTCTCTAAGGAGAATCATCGAAATATACATTTTGTTTAGAGCTCATTATCACCTGTCAGGTATTTTTATGACAATATTTTAGAACCAGTTTATACAGATCTTTCATGGACCTGCATGGATTATTTTCCATTGTTTATAAATGCAGTCCATAAGTTAGTATATCCTGAACACAGTTGGGTCTGAGGCACTAGCATATGAAAACTTGTGTGTCAGTTGATTTACTTCATCATTTGGAGATGGAGCACTTCCTTGACATCAGGGTTTTGTGTTAAGTAATAACACAGTGTGTTAGGCAGTGTTGGCCACTAATTATAGTATTACTAACCCTTGGCTATTTTTTAAGTTGTTAAAATATTTTGATTATTATCTTGCTTACAAAATAATTTGTTTGTATGACAATGAGGGTAGGTCACATGCATAGCACTGCATGTCAGTGGTCAAGCTGCAGATGTTACGTTCACACTGAAGTTAGCAATATGTGCTATGCAGGCCGAGCAGTTTAATCTTGTAGAAATGTACCTAACAGGTTGATGAGTTAGTAGATATATATATTTCATATATCATGTGTATGTTTCGTCATCACTCTAGTGTAGATTTCACTGCCAGTACTTAACTTGAACACCATTATCACTATGCAGTTGCCATTTGGTATGGTTGGTGATAGCCATTTGGTATGGTTGGTGATAGCCATTTAGTATGGTTAATTGATAGCCATTTGGTATGGGTTTTCAGAAGCTAAGGAACATTTGTAGCTTCCTCCTCACCATTAGTAACTGGAAAACATCTGACTCACTTTTTATAGAACATTTTTATCTTTAAAAGCCATTATCAGAGTATTTACAGGGTCTATTTGACAGCACCCACCCACTGATATAGCACAAATAATTGCGAGAAACATGGCTATCTGAAAATGATGGAAAACATATAATCCAACAATGCAAGAGACCAAAGTGCGTTTGTTTTGCACCTATAATGGATCTATTTGATATAATGTTTACATGCTGTAACTTAAGGGTCTCTCCCTGTGTGTTGTGTGGGTAGACTGGTTCAGAGTCCTGTTTATAGGTTTATAACTCATATGGTTACATGTTCCAGTTAGTAATTGTTCCTGAATGTTTTGTAAGAACATCATTTAAACACACTTGATAATCATTGATACCAAATGTTTACACAGCCACAGCTTATCAATTGTTGGTCTTTCATGCAAGCTTGTTTTTTAAAAGTTTAATTTTGTTTCATATTTTGTTTGAAAAGCTACTGAAAACATTGCGGATGTGAATCAATGTTTGCATTCACGTTTATTGTGTAGTTAATGAAGGGGATGTTTGCTCACACATTGTGCTTGGTCAGTAATTGGGGTTTTAATATGATGCCACTAGTTTGGCAGTCAAGTTGGCGGACTGAAAGTCTAGTTATAAGTTTATTACGGTCTAAATGTTAATGTTTTAGAAGCACTAAAAGAGGCCCTCCCAAATCAAGTAATGTTCAGTCTGTACAGCATCTGAGGAAGAATCATGTGACGTCATCAATCAATGTGGATGCAGGACATGTCTTTTCATTATCTCTCTGTGTGCACACGGATGGAAGCAGATCCACAGGCAGTACATGGACATCAATGTTTCCCATCATGACAACTGCAGCAGGATTACCTCCCCTTGGTCAGCTGACATTCTGTGAGGAATGTTCCGAGACAAGTGCTCACTCATCTGCATTGTTTAAAAATTGTATATTAGTTTCTAAGGGCACAGACTTAAATGTCTAATGTGTACCTACACCATATCCTCAGGTGGAATTGTTCCTTGGCCAAGACAAAATGGTCTAGCATTTTATTATGAGCGGTTGCTATTTACAATTGTTTATGACACATTGTTTACAGGGATTCTGTGGGAATTAGCAATATAATTGTTGAGTATGTATAAACTTGTGATCATGTATACAGTCTTGATCTGACATCAATTTGTACATAGTGACTGGTTGTAGATACATTTTAACTATCTGAATGTCATAACATGTTTGTCAATACAAGTGTCATTCATGAAGAAATGGGAGTTCCCTGCACATGAATGTGGACCTGCATAATACTGTGTGGGATCCTGACATCAAGGGACTGAACTCCATTAAACAGGGATGAGTTTGGCTGCTTATTATAACAAGTAAGCCAAGTGTCAGATGATTTATCACGAACATTTTAATATATCATGTACAACAAAAGTGACTGTTGACTTATTGAATTCAAGGGAAAATTCTCGACCCTGGTAAATTCAGTTCTTTTCTGAACTAGTTAAATGGAAGTTTAGCCATTGTTTATTAACTTTGTCTTGTTCAATTTGCACAGTTTGGAGATAACCTATGAACCCACTGGACCAGTACATAAACTTTACAGTGGGATGATGGCTGTGCTGTATTTCAAGTATGCCAAAATCATTCAAACAAATTCGGACCTCCATGGCAGTTAGAAAATTGATCAGTCATCTACTTATGTATCTAAAAGGGTTTGTTGAAACCTCCGACATATATATTTCATTTTGTTCATGTTGTTGGGCGAAATAGGTCCGTCATTTTGGTTAAGTTTCTTTCTTTCATAATTGAGTTTCTTTAGCTTTAATCCATTGATATTGTAATGACAATCCTGCTCTGTGTATTGATGGGGTTTTTTAACATTTATATTTGGCTAAACTGTTTTTGAATGCATACCTTTATCTGTCAATATTATTCAATGGATAACCAGAGTTCCCAAGAGATCTAGTTATGGTGGATGTTGATGACCATCTCCAGTTCAAGTGCTGGAGGCAGTCTGTTGGTTCTGGGCATATTGCCTCAGTGCCTGAAACGTTCTGTACAGATAGTTTATGCATGCTTTTCATTGATCAGAATGCATATTCCATTAAATAAACATTTTACTAAATTCTTTTACAAAAAATGAAGTCAAAGCATTAATACTCTGAAACAAATACTGGATTATTTTTAAAGGCAAGCAGGTGAGAGTTTTCAGTTTTGTTATTTTACACTATATTTTATTGTTGTTTGTCAAGAGAACTATTTCAGCCAGTTGTGATGTTTGTGTATTGTGGGTTACATGTATTCTGTTGTATGTCGCACTCCATGGCTTTATGTAATAAAGACTAATCTCACAGCAGATCCTGTTGGTTTCTTTATTTATCTTGTGAATGCTGAATATACAAAACCCATTCGGAGAGTCCAACGCAGAAAAGGCCACCCTGACATCCAGAATCATGGCATGGAATAAAGCCTTTCTTGTCATAAAGACTAACTAATTGGGTTACCTGCAAAGGGGGTGGTTGCCCATTCTATCAACCACTGGTTTGCTTCGGCCATATTAATAGAGTTACAGGCTGCTGATTGTGCCTAAACTCACTATGATAAGTTATCTCTTATATTACTGTAATGTGTGTGTGTGTTTAACACCGCTTTTAGCAATAAAACGCTTTAACCGCTAGGCTACGCCACCGCCCCTGTATATATCAGTGAAGACATTTCATTGAACAGAAAGTGCATTGTGAAAACAAGTTATCCACATCTGCCATTGATGTTTATCCTGTGTATCCCTTATGACCTTGTACAACTGCAATCTGTCCTGCCACATCCTATCCCCACTTCGAATACGTGTGGCCACTAGTGTTACAGACACTGACAACATTCCTGTGCATTAGGAAAGATGTTCTGTTTTACAACTCACAAGGTTACAAGGTTAAGGCATGCACTGTCATGCTGTAATGTGATGTAACACCCATGGTTGATGTAACCACCTGACATCAATAAATATGGCCACCACTGCTTGCAAGATCAAACCTGATCCCGAGTTTCGTTTTACGCCACTTTTAGCAATATCCCAGCAATATCATGGTGGGTGGACACCAGAAATGGGCTTCACACATTGTGCCCATGTGGAGAATCGAACCTGTGTCTTCAGTGTGACAAGCAAACTTCTTCACCACTAGGCTACCCCCATATGTAGTTTAGTACTGATTTCAAAAGGTGAACCCGACAGACATGGTCTTCTTGCCAATGTGAAGTTACTTGTGGGCAACCAGAATTTGGAAATTTTAACTATAAATTGTATATTTATATGCTTATCCTATCTCACGACTTGCTCCTCTCTCTCTTCTTTCGACCATGAGTGGAAACAAATTAAACTTTGCTCCAGGCCTACCTTGTCCCTCTCCCGTGCTGTGTGTGCCTTCCTGTCTCAGTCGTGCTCACTAGTCCATGACAGCACGAGGCATGCGCAGTCCTCACCCAAGTGATCACCTTACATACTCATTCTCGATCTTGGAGCTGGTGGTAATCTAAGTAGTGGGGAGGTAGGGTGGGACTTTATTGCGTGAGATAGGATAAGTATATAAATATACAATTGATAGTTAAAATTTCCAAATTTTTAAACTTATCCTATCTCACGACTTGCACTATCCCACGGTAGGAATGTGGGTCAAAGATTACCCGTTCAAGCGATAAACAGCTAAGTGTTATGCCCAAACAGCCGTAGGAAGCAACTACAAGGTAGGCCAATAACTACAAGGTTACTACGTGCGAGGGTTAGTTCAAGCAGTAGAAGGGGAAGTGATCCCTCTGACCCGACAATAACATTCAAATTTCTTCCACTTATCGTCATATAAAGAGCGCGGTAGACGTGAGATGAGCTGCAGTGATAGCTGAGGCCACTCTGTGAGAATAACCTTTGGCCATTAGTGATTTCTGCAAATGTGCCATACGTGAAGATTGAACGTCTGTGGTGACTCGTGATACATGCCCGAGTGCGGATGAACTAGTAGATCGTCCCGCACGGGAAGAGGAATACTGCTTCGACTGACTAGACTTTAAGTCTGACGAACCAAGCTCTTTCCGGCCAGAAGGGCGCTACCAAAAGCAGTTGCACTTTGTTAGTTAACCGAATTTTCTGAATGACCTTGTGAAGCAGAGCCGGGGGCGGAAGTGCATGCGCGTTAAGACCCTTCCCAGGGAATGGCTAAGGCGTTGTGATCCCAAGCTAGTGGATCCTGTATTGGAGACACGAATCTCGGCAGTTGGGAGTTGAACCGAGTGGCAAACAGGTCAACATTTGGTCGAGAGTGCGGGTAAATTATCGTCCAAAAATCTTGAGCAGGAGTTGCCACTCTGTGGCGGCGGGTGACTGGGGCGTTCTTTGTTCGGGGATGTGCCTGGCTCTTGTTACGATGTTGAGAGAATCTATCAGGAGATAACATCGAAACGTCCACTGTAGAAGTGCTGCTGAACCTGTCAACCCTAGGTGATTGATGTACCACACTACTGTCAAGTTGTCGGACTGTATCAGCATGTGAGACATCTTGAGTAGAGCCGCCCAGTGCTGAATTGCCAGTAATACTGCCTTGAACTCCAGAATGTTTATGTGGAGTGACTTTTCTTCGGACGACCACTGCCCTGCCACTTGATGCTGAAGGAAGTGGGCGCCCCAACCTTCGAGAGAAGCATCCACAAACAACTAATGGGTCGGACTGATGGGCACCAAAGAGACGCCGGCGCAAACATTCTGTACGTTGAGCCACCAACGCAGAATTGGACGCAGTTCCCTGGATAACCGAATCAACTCCTGAGGGTTGTTGGCTTGACGATGAGGTCGCAGAAAAAAACTGAAGCGGGCGAAGCTGCAGCTGACCTCTGTAAGTCAGAGCCTGAGCTGACGTTAATACGCCCAGCAACTCTTGCCACTGGCGTAAAGTTCTAGGTTGATCCAAGGCTAGAGCAACCAGACGCTGAATTTTGGTCCACCTGTCCTAGGGAACAAACAACATGGCTTGTTTTGTGTCGAAAACTGCTCCTATGAACTGAAGTCTGTGAGTCGGTGTTAACTGCGACTTCTCTTAATTGAGGAGCCACCCTAACTGTTTGAGCAGCTTGATGGTGATCTCTCGATGAATTTGAAGAACGATTGGATCCTGTTGTGCCTGAATACAATCGTCTATATAGCTTTCGAAAGTCACTCCCCGAGAGTGAAGGAAACTGCTGATGGGTTTGGTCACCTCAGTAAAAAGCCACGGGGCCGTAGAGATTCCAAATGGAAGGACTTTCCATTGGAAGTGATGGCCCTCGAAGGTGAACCTCAGCTACTTCCGATGATCTGGGTGAATCGGAATGTGAAGGTATGCGTCTTGAAGATCGAGGGATATGATGAAATCCCCTTTCCTCAGAATTGAACGTAGAAGACTGACTGATACCATTCAAAAACGAGGTGGCGGTTGAAGGAAACGAGTGTTGAACGCCTTCATATTGAATATGAGACGCAGCTTGCTTGAGTTCTTCTTTGGCACAAGAAAAATCGGGGAGTAAAACCCTCGAGTTATGCACACCGGATCGAGGCGTTCTACCACATGTTTCTCCAGTAGAGTTGAGATTGTGGTCGGAAGGACTGTAGCCTGATCCTGAGGATACGTTCGCTGCAAAGGTTGAATGGTGAGGGGTGGTTCCCCGACAACAGGCATTCGATAGCCGTGAATGAGAGTCATTGTGACAAATGTATCCCCTAGAAACTCCCAGTTGGGAGCAAACAGACCTAACCTCCCGCTTACAGAACCAATCCGAGCTCTGATTTCCGCGAGTCACTGTTTGGAGTTTTTACTTCCGGTTCCAGCGTTGAGTCTAAAGGGGCAACGTGGTTGAGAAGACGCCTTGTCTTTCAAACAGTCACGAAGGTCTGGATTGGAAGGGGTAAAATGTGGGGTTCGACGGTGCCGCATAGAGCGTTGAAGTTGAATTTTTTGCAACTCCAACAGATCTACAGATACTTGAAACTGATTAAAACGGTCCACTTTGGATGCGACTTCTGCAATAGACCCACTGAACACCGTATCCCCCGACCACGGTTGACGAAACCATTCAGCCTTGAATCTATCTTCCCATGAGGATAAATTCAAAGGGCCCCGACACCGTATGGCAAGTAGATAGCCAAAGAAATGAGAAAGTTGCCCCAAGACCACCTGGAATTGATCTAACATCAGAGCCATACTTCCCCTAAAGTACGCATCCTGGTCTGTATAGGCATGATTGACAGCCGCCGCCACAGCGTCAACAGCCAAAATGATACAACTAATGGAAGGGATAGAATGCCAAATCGCAGCATCTAGATGAGCCAATTCCCTGTCATCCACAAAAAACACCATGATTGACAGCCGCCGTCCACAGCGTCAACAGCCAAAATGATACAACTAATGGAAGGGATAGAATGCCAAATCGCAGCATCTAGATGAGCCAATTCCCTGTCATCCACAAAAAACACCATGAACACCATGAGTATGTGCCGTCGATGGTCGGAACCTTGGAGCTGACAAACCATCCTTCGTCCTCCTAAGCTTCTTGAAAGCCGCATCAAGAGAAGAAAGTAATTGTTGAATACATGGACGCAAAGGAAGTGTGATACTGGAAATATCTCTATTTGTCATGGCATAAGACCTGGCCAAATCATCTGGAGATTTACTAAGAGGTAGCTGAAGTGTTTCAACTATCCAAGCTAGCATGTGAGCCGGTTCAACAACATCAAAACTGCCATCTGGAGTCGAGATGTCTGACTGCCCAGGTGAAGGTAAAGGAGTCTGAGACCGAGTCAGATCCCTCGAATCCACAGGACGATTATTGCTAGGTATGGTAGACGATTGTTGAACTTGAGAGGACAAATGACACTGATTCCAAACCGATGTAACAGCACGACGTATGGTGTTTAAATCCGGCGCTGGAGAGGGATCAAGCGCAGGATTCCAAGACTCAGCAATAACCTGTGACCGAGGCAAAGTAGAAGTGGCATGGCGTGAAGGTGAACAAACCACTGAACCATAAAGCTGCCTAGCAGGTGAAATCACCCGCACAGAAAGATGTTGATGAGGGGAACTATCACGTAAAGGCGCAGACCGCAAGTGCGCACTAGCTCCAGACTGACTAAACGGGATATCCTGATTCACCTGAGGTGAATGAGACCGACTACGAGAATCACTCTGATGAAAAGACACCATACGGCTAGGTGAACCGGATCGAAATGGCGAACCACTTTGACTATGTGAATCAAAACGCTGTGGTGAATTGATTCGACTATGAGATGGGGAGTCGAGCCAAAACATATCGTGAGGTGAATTGAGTCGGGAATGTAAACCGGTTCGTCCTGGTGAATCCATTCGATTACGTGAATCAATTCGGTCTGGTGAGCCGAACGGCTGAGTGAACTTGTTTGACCCTTGGCAATGACACGGCTAGGTGAATGGTTCCGTTCTAGTGAACCAACACTGGCATTAGACCCAATTCTGAATGGTGAAATGAATCGAGGTGGTGAATCGGTTCGGACTGGTACAATGGAAGGACGACGAGAGCTTGAGCGTGAACGAGATCTAGAACGACACTTTCCAGCAGTAGAAGAACGAATTCGAACCTACGAACCAGATGGTGACTCAACTTGTGTGGGTGAATTGTTTCGGTGGGATGAAACCGTACGAATAGGAGAACGGTTGCGTTCCAACCGTGCCGATCCACGCTTCGATGATGAATGCTTGGAATTTAGAAGTTTTCGAGGACTGTGAACAGTCCGATGAAACGGATCTACGAGATAAAGTAGATCGCAGGTCTTGTGTAGAGGAAATAGCAGTCATTATTACCCACGTGGTCAACGTATGGGTAGGTGCATACTAATCTCGTACGTCACACGAGTGTCGTATCGCATTGACCTGTGTTGTAACGACTTGACCTGAGATTCTAACGATTTGATTGGATAACCGATGACCTCTCAATTAGGTCACGTTGTGACAAAACTGATTTTTCATGCATAACAAACACGTGAATTCATTCATCCTACAACTTAAATGCATTGTGGGAATGTAAACATTGCGAACGTTGCCGTGTCGCTGTTTAATTGTGAGTTGAACTGAGGCATTATATGCGTCGAAAAACATAAACACAATGTTTCCACCAGGGATGTTAGCCGAATGAAGCAACTGCAAACTAAGAGACGGGGTGCTACGGAGTAGTTTAATATAGGAGGCTGTACGAGGCGATGACAACTGACATGCATCGTGACGTCGGTTACTAAGGGGACAGACGAGCAAGGCGTAGTGACGTCATTTTGTACAGTGTGACGTCATGCAAAAAGTGTACTACAGAACAACATTCTTCCGCAACCTCTTTATGAAACCGGTTTCGGTTTGAAACCATAAAAATAACAAAAATGCGCTATTTTGTCAATTTAAAGCATGTAAGATGTGGGTAATAATTAAAATACCACACTCGGTCTCATAACATATGAATTATATGAAACTCGTGACCTTCCTATCGTTTCTGACCTCGCTTTCGCTCGGTCAGATACCATAGGAAGGACACTTGTTTCGTATAATTCGTATGTAATGAGACCGAGTGTGATATTCTCTATTTACCACCCTTGCATGCCCATGAGAACTTGAGCTAGGTGAGGGAAGCGTCCCAAAAAGTCTTCTAACATTCTCAGACAAATAGGATTCAGACGAAGCGTCCATCAAATCTTTGTCAGGAGAGATGGGAGATTTATAACGGCAAGCAGTTAGGGTGGGGCGATCTAAACATTGTTTTTTAGCGGGAGATGGACCAGATCCCACAGAAGCATTCCTGGCCCTATCTGCCAAATGTCTGGCACAAGCACGTTTGTAAGCTTTAAAATCCACATTAGACAGTCCTGAACACTTAGGACAACGTTTGTCCCAATCACAACAACCCACGTGGTCAACGTATGGGTAGGTGCATACTAATCTCGTACGTCACACGAGTGTCGTATCGCATTGACCTGTGTCGTAACGACTTGACCTGAGATTCTAACGATTTGATTGGATAACCGATGACCTCTCAATTAGGTCACGTTGTGACAAAACTGATTTTTCATGCATAACAAACACGTGAATTCATTCATCCTACAACTTAAATGCATTGTGGGAATGTAAACATTGCGAACGTTAGGGTGGGGCGATCTAAACATTGTTTTTTAGCGGGAGATGGACCAGATCCCACAGAAGCATTCCTGGCCCTATCTGCCAAACGTCTGGCACAAGCACGTTTGTAAGCTTTAAAATCCACATTAGACAGTCCTGAACACTTAGGACAACGTTTGTCCCAATCACAATTACCCACGTGGTCAACGTATGGGTAGGTGCATACTACACGAGTGTCGTATCACTTAGGACAACGTTTGTCCCAATCACAACAACCCACAAAATCAACACACGATGTGTGTGGGTCCCAAGCTGAAAAGACTTTATTACACTGAGCTCAAAACTTTCGTTTTCTGGCCTGAACAGGCTTATCCATGTTGAGCAATTCTCAGGCGAAACAAATTTCACATCCACTCTGTCGAGCGACAAGAAAGAGAAAGAGTATGTAAGGTGATCACGTGGGTGAGGACTGCGCATGAAGGCATGCACAGCACGGGGATGGGGACAAGGTAGGCCGGAGCAAAGTCTAATTCGTTTCCACTCATGGTCGAATGAAGAGAGGTGCAAGTCGTGAGATAGGATAAGTTTTAAAATGTGGCTGGTGCCAAGTGTTGCAAGTTGTCACCAGTGGTATTACACTAACAATTTTCAAGCATTCCAACTACATACAAACCACTCAGTTTCAGATAGGCATGGCATAAGGTTTACCATGTTTGGCCGTCAATAATGTTGATTTACCACACTTCAACAATAAACTCTGTAAATGAATTGACCCATGACACAGTTTTTGTACATGTGATTATAATGCACGATTCTGAAAAATTCATGGAGATTTTGTACAAATGGGATTCTTTTAATAGTGCATAGGAAGCTTTAGTCCTCAAGCATATAAAGCTTCATAACCTATGTGCTTTCCATGGAAGTGTAGAAAATGCCCAAACTCCTGATTCTTGAGATATTTTAACAGATAGAAGCAAGGCAAAAAGTGCCCATACACCTTTTGAACTAAAACCAAACTTTTATCACTATCAACACCGTGTTAAGCACATATTTGGCTAATAAAATCTACAAAATCTGATAGCAGGTTCAGGGCACACACAATACAACAATGCTCCTGTGCAGCCATCCTGTACACTGAATATGACATGACACTGTACAATCCTATCTTCAGCTGGCGTCTTCTCCCAAGTCCTCACCACACTCAAACCTCACAAACTCCTTTATAGCCAAATGATTCTTCTTCAACATGTCCTTCACCGACAAGCTCGGGTCCATCAAGAACTCCTGGAAAATCAATTTGTCTTCCTCATCCTTGCTCTTGCTGGGCTCATCGTCTTCCTTGCCGATGCGTCTGGGATTCATGCCCACCACATGCAGGGCCAGTTGTCGACATGCCTCCTCTCGGGTCAGGGAAGCCTCTTCCTCATCACTTGAAGAGGAATCAGAGTCAGAGTCAGAAGAACTTGCAGAGTCGGGGGATTCCTCCGACACCACTGGCAGGGCTTGCAGCTCCAACAAGCTTCCAAACTTGCCCAGCCTACATTCACTGTTCGTGTTGATTTCAGCACCTGCAAAGGAAAGATGGACTTGTAAGATTAATGGGAGAGTAATATTTAATGGCAGTCAGCAATATTCCAGCTAAATTCAGGAAACAATGTGTACTATGGTAAACTAGTGGCAATTCCAAACTGACCGGTCACATGTTCTCTGAAGGAATAGAAGAACCTTAAACCCCAACCAGCCCTAGTGACATTCCTGTAACACCAGGGTTATAAATTAAGTCATATTTTCACAAGAAAATGAAATTTTTAGAGTAAAATTAATATTTTTATACTTATCCTGACTCATGTTTATTTGCTTGTCTTCTTCTTCTGGCTTAACCTAGTGGAACACTTGTATCTCCCAATTGAAGTTCCCTTCAATAAAAATCACTCATTAGTACTGACCACGAAGTTACCTCCCTTCCACAAGCTGCTGAACGAGGGCTTCACCTGAACCCATGTGCCTCACTCTCTCCTCATATACTGAGCTCAACACCTGAATTTCCAGGGAAATCCAAAGTGTTAAGTGGGAGGACGGAGGGAGCTTATTCATGAGTCAGGATAAGTATAAAAATATTAATTTTACTCTAAAAATTTCATATTTTTCTTATCCTGACTCATGTTTATTTGTTTGTAGAATCCTACGGAATAGGAGGTGGGATTATATATACTTTGGATTTTACTAATTAGTGATTTGAACTGAGATAATTGTAATAACCCTAAGGGAACTTCATGAAGGCACTGAACTGAATTCCTGCTGTTAACTTATCAGTTGCCATATAAGGGTTATTACAATTTACTGAATATAATAAAGTATATAGAACATTAATTAAGCTAAAGCTATTAATGTGATAGTATAAACTGTTGATAGTTTATAATGAATACTTTTATAAGAACCAAAGTAGTAAGCTTACAATATGCATATATGTAAGTTATAACAGAATTGTGCTTAAGGTATAATGATACTTTAAGCTGTATAATAGTAACCAACTACTGAGAGTTTGTTAACTAATACATGTTATGAAATGAACATATGACTGAGCTTAAGGATTGAAACTTAAGCTGAACATATATATAATAGTAGAACTCCTAAGAGTTGTAGGCATATATATAGTATGATTATAGAACTGTGCTTAAGATATAATTAACTTAAGCAACCTAAATAGCCAAAACAACTCCGTAGAGTTTGTTAGCTATTACATTTTATAATGTAACCATAATGCTTAAAATATGATGAAACTTAAGCTAAGTATATGATAGTAAAAAACTCTTTAGAGTTTGTTAGCTAATATACTTATATGATATAAACACAGTACTGAGCTTTAAGATATGAATAAACTTAAGCTACATATATAATAGCAAAACTCCGTGAGAGTTGTTAGCTAATACATGTTATAATGTAACCATAATGCTTAAGATATGATGAAACTGAAGCTAAGTATATGATAGCAAAAACTCTTTAGAGTTTGTTAGCTAATATACTTATATGATATAAACATAGTAATGAGCTTAAGATATGAATAAACTTAAGCTACATATATAATAGCAAAACTCCGTGAGAGTTTGTTAGCTAATATATTTATAATGTAACCATAGTACTGAGCTTAAGATATGATTAACTTAAGCTAAATATATAATAACAAACTCCGTGAGAGTTGTTAGCTTACATATTGTATGATATAATAACCATAGTACTGAGCTTAAGATAATAAATTGAACTTAAGCAAAATATATATAGCATGTAGCTATTTAGTACTGTTATAAGATAAGTAAAAATTCTGTAAGATGGACTTATCTTCTCCGAGGAACTGTCAACTGTTGTGCGAGGACCATGGGACCTAATAGGTGGATACCTGAGACGCCCTCGGTGGTGATATCTCTCAGATAGTGGTTGGCAAACACCATATCGATCTCCAGAAATAACCTCCATTATTCCAAAAGCATTTGTGTAGAGCAATTGGAGATGTTAGCCTAATATTATGAGGATTAGAAGCTCATGGAGGGTAGAGTCCTACAGTCTTGTAGGCACGTAGTATGACAGTTCTGATCCAAAAGGAGATATAGTAGTACGTGAGACTTCCGCTCATGCGTAGCTTGATAGAGGAAATAAATCTCTTGCATTTTTCCCTCCTGTTTGGCTCGGTGGAGATATATTTTCAGTGCTGTTACTGGCCATCGTGATAGATTCATCGATCATGGGGTTCAAGTATATCATCAAAGCGTGTTCATAAACCTCACTTGTGAGGTGTTGGAGCACTATATTCAGATCCCAAGTTGGAGCTGAACTTCCGCTTTAATCCTCCAATCGAAAGCTCGTAGCAGGCGAAAGTAACTGGGTTAGGTTAACTTGACGCCCTTCTCAGTTATGATAGAGCTATTGCTGCAAGATAGGTGGACAAGCTGAGCCTTATAAAATCTTAGTCTGACGTAGATAACATAAGTAGTCCGCCACTTGAGGATGAGTAGCATATCTAGCTGTAAATCCTTCCTTTGCAGCATAATTGACAAAACTGTGCCATTTGTCATCGTGATAAGTTGCCAGTTGAGTTACGCAGGGCAAGTTAGACTGCTTTGTCCGCCTGGCTGAATAACTTGTTATTCAGACACGCCTTGATACAATCCATACGCGAAGTTGGAATATATCTGGCTTTCCATTGTTTGGTGTATTAACAGATTCGAAAGCACTCTGTAAGATGTAGTATTGGTTGTCCGATTTCTTGAATAAGAGTTGGAAACCACTTCCTCGCTGGTCAGTAGGTCGCGACCAAAATCAGATGGAGGCTCTGCTTTAGACTGATTTAGAGTAAACTTGTGAGATTAACGCTGGTGGCGAAAAAGCCGCACGCTGCTGAGACCTTCCCACCATATGCTTAGCGCCTGTTGCCAATGCTAGTGGGTCTGGAACTGGCGATACTTAATGTTGTCAGTTGTTTGTTGAATCGAATGGTAAATAGGTCTATTAGTGTAGTTCCTATTTCCTTGATAATTTGAGTGAATATCTCTGTATGGAGCATTCATTCTGTCGGCGATGGTATGTGTGGTCGAGAGAGCGCCCTGCTATCACATTCTTTGCTCCTGGAATGTGATATGCTCTGACATGTATGTTGAGATTGTTGATTAAATCGAACAATTGAAAACAGAGTCGATATGTTCGGGACCTGGTTGAGCTTTAGTTTGTTCACATAAAACGCCACTGTCGAATTGACTGTGTGAATCATCCACTGGGTATACTGTAGTAAGTTGCTCCAGTGTATTAAGGCGCTTATTACTGCTTGCATCTCTAGCAGATTTATGTGTAATTGCTCTCTTGATTGCTCATAGCCCTGATGCCGCCCTGTTGGCAAGATGGGCTCCCTAACCTTATAGTGACACATCTACGAGAGAAGTGTTATCGATTCCAGCTCTATTAACGGACGCTTATTCAAACATTCGATCTCTTGGTGCATCATAGTAGATGAGGTTTGACCTGAACCGATGAATTGAACGGTAGAGATTCGCCTAGATGCTAATTGCTGATGACTTGTAACGGATGTAATTGTAGTCTGCCTCTGTCTGTCATGTCTTGAGCTGAGCTGAAGTGCGAACCCCAACAGACTCTGTCACTGTCGAGTGGTAGCGGAGATAGTAAGGCTTGTGGAAATGACTGTTGATCTTGATCCATGGTCCTCCGTACAATTATACGATTCTGCTACTGCTAAAATCAAAACCTAGAAATAGCAGATCTTGCGAAGGTTCTAGGTCCAACTTAAGTAGGTTTACTAACCATCTAGTTGTGTTAGTAGCTTGATGATGAATTCAACTGTAGTCTGAGACGCTATGGATTTGGATCCATTTGTATCCCGGGTCGCCGAGGTAAATTCGCCATGGCGTTTGACGATGTAGATGCATAACCAGGGTGACTGCCATCGCTGAACTTTATGTAAAAAATCGCCTGACTGCCGTGGTCCTCGCCCTTACTTGACAGGGGAGGTCTCTAACCTCAAGAAGGCAGCCCAATCATGAAGGTTTAGATTAGCTGGACTGTAAGGAGGCTTGCTCGCTCACTGATATATTGTTGTCACTTGCAACCTATGTGTTGAACTGTGAACTATGATCGACTTCTCGAGGGCGCTGTCCATCTCGGTCCAATCAGAACAAGGCATTTTGATTCTGTAGAGTACCCGCTGTGACGCCACCGTGTATCAGGAAAGGAACCTTGTATAATATAGTGCCGCTGCTGATATTAGAACAATCGCCGGTCTTCACCGTAACTTCCCCGGTTACCCGAAAGTGACCACGCGTTTCGAGGGTTGATGGTAAACGCCAAAAACCTCCGCCCAAATACCTCGCCTGTAATATTAATGCTGGGTAAGTTATTTTCCAGGCTGTCGCGGAAAGTAACTTCAGTCTTGAAGATAATTCCGACTTCCTTATATAAGGTTCAATAACCTTGCAAGTTGTCAGCTTGTAGACTGTTAAAGCTGAACTTGTTGTACATATTACTTCTGAGGAAATCGCTGACGATTATGAGTTTTACTCGCTGTAACAAGACTGCTGTTCAATTTCGCTTTGAATTGTCTGCAGATCTGCGTAATGGTCACGCATGTAGATAATCGTGATCGTAGTAGGTAGTCGGCTTGAAGATCCCTAATTAGGCTCTTCATCCGCTGATAAATTAATACAGCGACGCTGTGTGTTGTAAATAGCCTGTGCAATTGTCTTCGCAGAGGCTTGTAGACGCATATGGCTTACAGTTGATAAACAACTCATGTGATGTCTTGAACGGACTGACGAAAGTGGCTATATATGACGAAAGTGGCTAGTATATGGAGACCTTTGAGGAGACTTCCTCGGCTAACTGGATTCGCTAAGATCTCGGCAACGCTTCTAGATCTTCTGGGTGAAGTAGACTTGAGCCACTTAGCCTTCGCCTTCGCGACCTTCGCGAAAAGTATCGAGTCAGAGTCCGATCAATATATGAGCTTTGCTTCGCTTAATCCACCTCTGTGTTCTACAGGGTGTGGGCTCGGCTAAGCCCTTCCCGCCGATGTCCCTCAACTGGTGAGGCTGTAGCTCTTCTCGCTGAGGCGCCCTGGGACTTCCTTAGCGGGCGTCTAGAGTCCGATCTTAAATGATACCATCGCCTTCCTCTGACGATGGTCGTGATGTCGGAGACCCTCGATCTGTAAGAAGATCTATGTGAGGACTGAGGAGAACGGACTGACGATTGGCTAGTGTATGTAGACCTTGAGAAGACATCCTTCAAGAAACTGTGGGCTTCGAGAACGGTGATGGCTTCGCAGACGCCTGGGCTTCTCGAACGCTGAGGGCTGCGCCAACGCCTTCTAGGCGCTAGAACCACTTAGCCTTCGCTGCCTTGGCGCCAATGTCTGGAGTCAGTGTCCGATCCGACATATGAGTGCTTGCTTTGCTAACGCCTCTTCGCATACGACAAGGTGCGCATAGGCTTAAGCACTCTTCTCCGGGCCTCTTGCAAAGGGTCAGGCTCTAGCTCCTCCTCGAGGCGCCTGGGATACCTTATGCAAAGAGCTCACCCGGCAGGGTTGTTCTTCGCTGAGGCTGCCTATGGGCTCAGGGGCTCTACGCTGAAGTCAAGGCGGCTCTGGGGCCCTGTATGACTTAGTATGGGGTGGGCTCTGGGGCCTCGTGGCTCTGAGGCCTCTGTAAGCCGTGAACGGTCTTCCATCAGCCTCATGATTTGGTTGACCAGGTCGCCTGGGATGGTCTGCGCTGGCGCTGAGGGTGTCCTCTGTGATAGTGACGGACCCTCAGTTATAATCTCCGGGCCCAGCGTAGGGCATCTCTGATTGCATGTTGATCTGCGCTGAAGTGACGGTAGCCGCATTGGTCACTTCTTATGACATACATCTGGAATGATAATCGAAAATGTCATCATCATATAAACATAATTCTGAATATCAGAAGCAAAGTTTTTTTTTAGTCTTCGTGGATTTCCCTTTGACGAGGCTGTAGACCTGGGGCTCGGAGCATACGCTGAGACGACGTGGAAGTTCTTCTAGTTTTATACTGTGATGAAGGAACGCCCTGGGAAGCAGGTCGCTTCTAGATATAGCGGATCAAGGCCCCACGCTTATCCCCCGAAGGTAACTCAGGATATATCTGACTCGATCTATTAGCCATGACTGAAGATTGTTTCCGAGATTTATCTGCCTTCCGCCTCAAAACGGAACATAAATATTTATCAAAGGCAGAAATTGGTAAATTAATATATAATTTACAACGAGAAACAATAGAACATGGAGTAATGCAACTAGGGCATTTTAAATGTGGATCGGTAGCAGAGTAACGTAATTTACAAACAGTGCAGATTTTATTAACGCAAACTGTTGAGCAACACGGCTAACCGTGAATCAAGCAGCAGAAACACTAATAATTATCAATGCATGTTGAATAATGATACTAGTTACACCTCTATAGATGAATATAAGAGGTAACAAACTAAATATAAATAAAGGATATAGTGTGCAGGGAGACACAGGTGCTCTCACCGCCTTGCTCACTGGGCTAAGAAGGAGAGAGTGAGGCACATGGGTTCAGGTGGCTCTCGCTCCCCGCTTGTGGAAGGGAGGTAACTCGTGGTCAGTACTAATGAGTGATTTTTATTGAAGGAACTTCAATTGGGAGATACAAGTGTTCCACTAGGTTCGCCAGAAGAAGAAGACAAGCAAATAAACATGAGTCAGGATAAGGAAAAATAATACTGAATACCTCCCCAGATAGCATTCAGACATTGGCCCAACGTTGGCAATGTTGGCAAAACCATTGTCAACGTTGGGCCAACGTCTGAATGCTATCTGGGTCACTCTGTGAAAGATTTAAGATAATCGGTCGGTAAGTGGTAACGTATACATCATGTCATTGTGTGAAGTGCATCAAACGTAGAAGTTATTTCTGCCCACAACTGACATTCTTGTAATGGCAGCTAATATGACTTCCAGAAATAGTGGCATGTTTACAAGCCCACCACATTTTGCCTGGATACAGTGACTTGTGTTCCGCTGAGCTAACTTCTTTGCTGCATGGGTTCTTACAGATCTTGTCTCCTACCAGGATAGAATATCTGATGTGGCGAAATTGTCAACATAGTCCCTACACCCACCTGACACATGGACGTAGGATGACAGGAAGTTGTTCTCTGCAGCCCGAAGGTGAACAGCTCTACGCAGGGACATGTTTTCTCCGACACTTCCCACCTCAAGCGCCACCATATCAGCCAGGGTTTTACCACCTCCTGCCTGTAGACCTTGGACAGCTGCACCTTCCAAGCTTACCTGGAAAGTGAGTGAGTGAGTGAGTGAGTCAATCCAGTGATCAATACCATGAACAACAATCTACCCAACTGGGATCCGATGACATGTGTCAACCAAGTCAGTGAGCCTGACCACCTGATCCTGTTAGTCGCCTCTTACGACAAGCAAGGGTTAGAGAGGATCAATTCTAACCCAGATCTTCATGGGTTTACCTGGAAAGTAACACATGGCACCCACTTACTGTGAACACTTTCATCACCTTACTACATTTAAGAAAATTTCAGTATATTAGTTGTAGTTCTTCAGACATTATTTTGTAAGATGAGCAAGATGACGAGCATGCAGCACTACACTACCTTCCTGTCTGTCTGGCTGAGGAAGTGGTCCTGACAGGCCATGGTCAGGCTGGAGACCAGTTTCACAAACTTCTCATTCCGAGCCACAAAGTCAGTCTCACAATTCACCTAGAACAATATAGAAATAAGTATTCTTGCCATATAATTATTCTAAGAATGTCAGATTGCATACCCTCTCCCTGCAGAGTTCTTCACCAGACACAATGGTAGTACAGCTTTCATATGTTACAAACACTTATCAATATTACAAGTTCCACACATCTGTAATGCCAACTTTTACATATGCATCATGTAAGTATTGTTATGAGCAAAGCTTACAATACTGCTATCAACACTTAGCTATGTAATGATGGTCGAAACAAAGTCTACATAGGTTTTCTAACATTGTTTTCATGGCTGTCTGCTGGTGCCCCACTACCACCCAACCAACCAGTCTGCTGCTTCCCTCAACCACATCAACCAGTCACCTACCTCCACCATCCTGGCTGTCTCCTTCCCCCTACTACATCAACCAGTCACCTACCTCCACCATCCTGGCTGTCTCCTTCCCCCTACTACAACAACCAGTCACCTACCTCCACCATCCTGGCTGTCTCCTTCCCCCTACTACATCAACCAGTCACCTACCTCCACCATCCTGGCTGTCTCCTTCCCTCAACCACAACAACCAGTCACCTACCTCCACCATCGTGGCTGTCTCCTTCCCCCTACTACATCAACCAGTCACCTACCTCCACCATCCTGGCTGTCTCCTTCCCTCAACCACAACAACCAGTCACCTACCTCCACCATCGTGGCTGTCTCCTTCCCCCTACTACATCAACCAGTCACCTACCTCCACCATCCTGGCTGTCTCCTTCCCCCTACTACATCAACCACACCTCCAACCAGTCACCTACCTCCACCATCGTGGCTGTCTCCTTCCCCTACTACATCAACCAGTCACCTACCTCCACCATCCTGGCTGTCTCCTTCCCCTACTACATCAACCAGTCACCTACCTCCACCATCCTGGCTGTCTCCTTCCCCCTACTACATCAACCAGTCACCTACCTCCACCATCCTGGCTGTCTCCTTCCCCTACTACATCAACCAGTCACCTACCTCCACCATCGTGGCTGTCTCCTTCCCCCTACTACATCAACCAGTCACCTACCTCCACCATCCTGGCTGTCTCCTTCCCTCAACCACAACAACCAGTCACCTACCTCCACCATCGTGGCTGTCTCCTTCCCCCTACTACATCAACCAGTCACCTACCTCCACCATCCTGGCTGTCTCCTTCCCCTACTACATCAACCAGTCACCTACCTCCACCATCCTGGCTGTCTCCTTCCCCTACTACAACAACCAGTCACCTACCTCCACCATCCTGGCTGTCTCCTTCCCCCTACTACATCAACCAGTCACCTACCTCCACCATCCTGGCTGTCTCCTTCCCCCTACTACATCAACCAGTCACCTACCTCCACCATCCTGGCTGTCTCCTTCCCTCAACTACAACAACCAGTCACCTACCTCCACCATCCTGGCTGTCTCCTTCCCCCTACTACACCAACCAGTCACCTACCTCCACCATCCTGGCTGTCTCCTTCCCCCTACTACACCAACCAGTCACCTACCTCCACCTTCGTGGCTGTCTGTTGGTCCCCTACTACACCAACCAGTCACCTACCTCCACCATCGTGGCTGTCCGCTGGTCCCCTACTACACCAACAAGTCCCTGTGACATTGGCCGATTCTGCAACTTGGTAGCTTTTGCCCATCCTTCCTTCTGTGCTTGTTCCAGCAGCCATTTTTCCGCCTGTTTTTAGAATGGCCAAAGTATACATTTGATGTTAGTCTTACTACGCACAGCTTGACATTAATCAGACTTTCAATCTTAATTAACAAGGACTAAACAATGCTTAAAACATTCTTTCCTTCTTCTTTTAATCTGTTACAAGTTTTACTTTCATAGCCTTTCACTCTTCTATAACATATCACATCTGCAGTATGACAGTAAGGTGTATTCAGATGCAATCAGTACTTCACAAAGACATACTGAAGGTCCAAAAGCTGAAAGGCCATTTATGACAACTGTGTATTTGGACACTTAGACAAAATGACATAGAGAACAAGTAGCAAGAATCTAATTCTGATGCATTCTGAACATTCAGAGAATTATCTGAAACACTCAATTGCACTTGTAAGCCAGATACAAACCTGTTGTAAGTCATTATCAAACTGATCAAGGGCCTTCTTACAGTTGATGAGTGGAAATCCTGTCTTCTTCCTAAGCTTACTAAGCAGAGCTTTGTCAACTGTCTGACCAGTAGCCAGTTCCCGGGTCAATGTGATACCTACTGCCCGCACCATGCAGGTGTGTATTTTCATCATACCTGTAAATGTGTAACAAAATATCATCAAATAATCAAATAAATGTACATGTGGTGTTCAAGATGGACATCAATATTGACTTCTTTTATTGTTTACAATAATTAAAATCCACAACTGAAAAAGATACCAGATGCTGAAAAACAACTTCTGACAATTACTTGTGCCATGCAGGTTTGTTGGTCCAGTCAGGGCTCCAGATAAGATGCGTATCTGCATAAAATATGCATTCATAATTCAGATATATGAATAAAATGTCCAATCAATGAGTGAAAATTATGCATTTATATACTTTCTCAGAATACGAGTCAGACTTTGTTTGCATGCATGAACCAAACCTGTCAAACTATTGTTTCAGTCCTACACATCCGATATTAAGATCTCGAATAGTGTTGGTTGTCTGTATTGAAGCGAAGATTGTCCGAATGATCTCTGCAAATATTTCTAATTAATCTACATTCGGGGCACGATTTGTTTACAAGCAAGCACTTAAACAGCGTTACTATCACAATGTTTCTGGTCCGTATTAGTAATAATACAGCATTGGGGCTACTGTAGATTACGTGATGGCCCTTAACCAGCATAGGAAAACATTTAATGGACAATAGCTCAACGCGCACTGTCATTTATTTCCTGTCATCTCCAGTAAGAATGTCTTACCAAAAGAAATGTCGGGTTTTGGAAAGGAAAACTGTTTCAGTTAGCAAGGAAAAGTTAGTGTCTGATATTATCAACTTTTTACATGTAATTGACAATGTAGCTAAAGTCTGTATTAAGAATAAACACGATTGGAATAGTGTCACTGACAAAACGATTTCTGATTGGAAGTCAAATTTCTTGTGGTTGCATATGCTTATAAGCCAGTGCAGACCAAAAAAGCTAAAAAAAATGCTCTTAAGTGTTATGTCTCTGTGAAAGTATACAACCTGTGAAATACGCCTCCTTTTATTTCCATGTGGTATTTTACTCCTCATTTTTAATTTTGAGGAGTGAAATACCCCTGAGTCAAAATAATTATATGGAGCCCTGTCCAGTTTATATGTTTTTTTCAGGACTTGTTATCAATTGCTACTCTGCCTGCCACAGATTCAGTTATTCACTGCAGCATAAAACATTCATTCATAATAAGCCCTGTGGGGATTTGAAGACAGGTAAAGTTACTAGTGTCCTATGATTGTAATATAAGACTTCTTAAAGGGACACTGATCTAGAGCAATTCCCTGGGACTGGTTGTTGTTTTTACTATTGTTTTTTCACGCGAGTACTCGGATGATATCCCAGAATTCTTGATTGGGTTTGCGATCTCTGCTGTGCAAGAGTAATTAATCAGTCAACATGTTATCAGTTAATCCTTTGATCAATGTCTGTTTTAAACTAAACCAAAAATTCCTCATGCTGCACACCCACATTTGCCACATCAGACCTGAATTTATACAGTTGAGTATTTATCCCAGACATGAAAAATGCTAAAGGGGATCCTTTGTCAGGTAATCTGAGTGGTGTTACCACTAATTATTCCTGTTAAAAATTAATTAACTGAGCATGAAGTACATGATGACAAAGAAGTAGGTGTTGGTTTACATCACTAAACATGGATTACAGCAAGGGAGTAGCGATCATTATATTGTATGTGATTAAGTTGCCAAAACAAACTGCGGGGTGACACTGTTTTGAGGATACAAAAAGAACTTCATTCTTTCATAAGAAATACTATGGCCTAAAGTTAAAAACTGTATGTACATATTTATCTACGTGATTGTTTAGATTTTCTAGCAATGGCAAAGTTGAGTTGATTTAGTTTACAGATTCAAATAGATCAAATGTGTGTTTTCAATATCATAGGTCAATTGACTTGGTATGATTAAATATTGAGACACAAAACAGAAATGGGATCCAACTGCATCATTGATCGATACTGTTAGCAATGAGCCCTGTCGTTTTACAAGTAACACTATCAACTGCATTACAAACTGAAATCATAACTGTGTGTAATGTATGCTCCATCAAAAGCTTTTAACTCTCCAAAATCCTCTGGTCTACTGCAAACCCGAATCACGTTTTTGCCAGTGACAGGCAATGTCCTTCCTCTTGTGTAAATGGCCTGGACATGATGCAATGTCCAAGACAGCACATTTACATAATTCTGCGATTGATTTTAGAGTAGTTTCGCAGATTAACAAAATTCTGATCGCAACCAATGTCCCACCTTGTAGCATGTTGGCCAAGTAGTGTGTTTCCCACCCGGTACATGCAAACACGTGAAACTTGCAGACGGATCTTCTATCATTAGAGGTAGGCTTGCACGAAGGGAGAAATCATTGTGCCAATTCCTATTGTGGGGTCCTGTTAGGGTTCGTGGAAATCGTGCATTCAACTTTCACGTGAGTCTTCAGGCCGGATATTTCAACACTACTACTCACTCAATATGTCCATAACCTGGAGCACCCCATCACGCATCTAAAAAAAACCCAAAACATAAAGCAATTAATTGGCTAGTTTCGGTTTAAGAAAAGCATCTTGTATGAAGAATTAATTCCGCTCATGCAAATTCTTATTTTAGTTAAAATCCCAGTTCACCAGGAGTTTGGCACCACATCCTAGCATGCTTGTGAGTTTTACCAAAGAGGGGAACTTTTAAACCCTTCTTTATTTCGAATTGCCCTTCAAAGCGTTCACGCGTTACATGTAACTGAAATACTGTTCAAACCGTTACAAACCTGAATATTTTGAGGAAGGAGTAATACAGTCATATAAAAGTGGAAGTATAACTGCATGCTGGCGGATATTCCACAAACCAGAAAATTATTTGGACACAATTTATTTCTGCCTATATTACAAAGAGATTCATGTGATATACTGGAGGTCCTATAGTTGTAAAGTCATTTATGGTTCAGTCACAATTGAGTAGTATTCAATTCTAAAGGTCCACACAAAAGTGCGAGTGTGTCCATATCTTATCACACACACGCTGGTGCTGTAACGTCGGGATCGAGTATAACATCTTTCCTTAAATACATATCTAAATGAGTAACGTGTTTACGCCGCACATGGCAATATTCCAGCTATATGGCAGACATATCTAAATGAGTGAGTGAGTGTGTTAGGTTTTTCGCCGCACTCAGCAATATTCCAGCTATATGGCAGACATATCTAAATGAGTGAGTGAGTGAGTTTAGTTCTACGCCGCACACAGCGATATTCCAGTTATATGACACACATATCTAAATGAGTGAGTGAGTTTAGTTCTACGCCGCACACAGCGATATTCCAGCTATATGGCAGACATATCTAAATGAGTGAGTGAGTGAGTTTAGTTCTACGCCGCACACAGCAATATTCCAGTTATATGACAAACATATCTAAATGATTGAGTGAGTGAGTTTAGTTCTACGCCGCACACAGCAATATTCCAGCTATATGGCAGACATATCTAAATGAGTGAGTGAGTGAGTTTAGTTCTACGCCGCGCACAGCGATATTCCAGCTATATGGCAGACATATCTAAATGAGTGAGTGAGTGAGTTTAGTTCTACGTCGCACACAGCGATATTCCAGCTATATGGCAGACATATCTAAATGAGTGGGTGAGTGAGTTTAGTTCTACGCCGCGCACAGCGATATTCCAGCTATATGGCAGACATATCTAAATGAGTGAGTGAGTGAGTTTTCCAGTTCTACGTCGCACACAGCGATATTCCAGCCATATGGCAGACATATCTAAATGGAGTGAGTGAGTGAGTTTTAGTTCTACGCCACACACAGCAATATTCCAGCTATATGGCAGACATATCTAAATGAGTGAGTGAGTGAGTTTAGTTCTACGCCACACACAATATTCCAGCTATATGGCAGACTTATCTAAATGAGTGAGTGAGTGAGTTTAGTTCTACGCCGCACACAGCAATATTCCAGCTATATGACCAACATATCTAAATGAGTGAGTGAGTGAGTGAGTTTAGTTCTACGCCGCACACAGCAATATTCCAGCTATATGGCAGACATATCTAAATAGTGAGCAGTTCATATCTAAAGCAATATTCCAGAGCTGAGTGAGTTTAGTTCTACGCCACACACTAAATGAATATTCCAGCTCGCATATGGCAGACATATCTAAATGAGTGCCAGTGGCAGTATCTAAATGAGTTTAGTTCTACGCCACACACAGCAATATTCCAGCTATATGGCAGACATATCTAAATGAGTGAGTGAGTGAGTTTAGTTCTACGCCGCACACAGCGATATTCCAGCTATATGACAGACATATCTTAATGAGTGAGTGAGTTTAGTTCTACGCCGCACACAGCGATATTCCAGCTTATGGCAGACATATCTAAATGAGTGAGAGAGTTTAGTTTATA
This sequence comes from Haliotis rubra, assembly GCF_003918875.1. Classification (NCBI taxonomy): domain Eukaryota; kingdom Metazoa; phylum Mollusca; class Gastropoda; order Lepetellida; family Haliotidae; genus Haliotis; species Haliotis rubra. The sequence goes on along the minus strand of NW_025767231.1, from coordinate 103,812 downwards.
CGCCGCACTCAGCAACATTTTAGCTATATTGCGGCGGTCTGTAAATAATCGAGTCTGAACCATACAATCCAGTGATCAACAGCATGAGCATCGATCTACGCAATTGGGATACGATGACATGCGTCAACCCAGTCATCGAGTCTGACCACCCCATCCCGTTAGTTGAATCTTACCACACATACCTAATTGAGGTAGTTGAATCAATAAAGTGGCATATCCGCGATTGGTGCATGAAGTAATTACGTCTTTTACTCTAGCTCTTGTCGATTGTAGAATGTGTTTATGCTATGACTTCATATTTTTCAAAGCCAACGCCCTTAACAATTTCCATTGCGGCCTGAGCAAGAATGCCTTAATCTGATTAAGAAAACACAAGGAGGGGGGAAAATGGCTTGAACAAAATTGTAGTATTGTTTTGTTTATTTCAAGAATTAAACTGCTATGTTTACAAAGTAATAATTAAATAATCTTTGTAAATAAATAACAAATTATATATATGAGATAAACTATTTACTGTTGAACTGAATACACCATTCTATATAGTAAATAACGCTATCTTTCTTTAAAAGGATATTGTTTACAAAGATTGCATTGATATACAGATGAAAATGTGTATTCCATTCCTGTCGTACGTTTTTACGCCACGCCAAGCAGTAAAACCATGGTAACTACTGTTTAGGTATCACTGCAAGTGCAAACGCAATATATAACGGGAGATAACTGTTTCGGGTATGAGTAGTTAGCGAAATCCCGTTTACAGACGAGATCACACTTGCCATGCTAAGAAAATGGCGGATAGACGTCGGAGAAGGCGAAGAGAAGATGGAGGAGAAGATGAAGGCGGGGCGGCCGATACCCTGAAAGAGGGTTCTACCAAAACTAGAGCTTCTGAATGTGTTAGTTATTCTTTTCACGCGAATTACTACCGGAGGAAATAATGTAGATATGTCAAATCGTTTCGCAGAAGCCAAGTCTCGTCAAATGAAAGTTCAGAATGTTTCGCATTTTTAGAATTCATTCATTCAAAAACTTGGTAATCCTAGTTAATATTGTTCATTCCGACAGTTGTATTCACGCGCCGAAAGGTAATGAACTGTTCTGTATAGATTTAAGGACACAGTAGAGTGAACTCTGTTCTTACCTTGATAAGTATGCCTCATCCGTCAGATAACGGGCACTGGTTTCTTGATGAGACATCTACAAAATGTTAGAAAAGTAGATTTGTTATCATGGAAAGTTGCATGTTTTGTATACATATGATGAACCGTTTTTACTTGCCCTTCTTTTTATCACGATGGGATCAAAGTGGACATAAGCAAGCTTCTCAAGTCTTGGGTGGCCTATAACCATTCGATCATAATCACATCCCAGTATGGGCATATAGATCAGTGCTTGCAAACTTGTGTCGGTACTAGTATTTGTCTCTTTGATGAGTGATTTGATTATTATCATAATGTCTTTACAAGCACAGGCAACTTAAAAATGTTTAACATGTCAAATTAACTTTTTTCATACATCATCTTTATGTGTCGTTTTATTCTATCAGTGTCTTTTGTGGTCTACTTATATTAGTTATAAATAAACTATTTATGTTTTTAAAAGGCTGATTGCGTTGGAAATTCATGCATTTCAAATTTCATCTACATTTGTCTGTGCAGTTAAAATATATATACGTGTGTTGCACGTTTTTCCATTTTAATTAAGGCAGGTTAGTGTGTTGCTGCTATTTTAATTAAGGCAGGTTACTGTGTTGCTGCAGAGTTGATCATTGTTTCTTGTTCTTATATTGCTTCTATAGTCATTGTTCTATGAAAAGTTTACCGGTGTCTCTTGGAATGTTTAGTATAATTCCTTCAGATTGTTTGTTGCATTATTTGTCAGCTGTTGACTAATGCACTAAAGTCAAGTTGTGAAGACCTTATTTGAGCTTCATTCTTTAATTAATCAAATATGTGTGCAGGGAGACTGAAAAGGGTCTTAAATGATCTGCTAATCTTTAGTGTAAGCCAATTCTAACACACTATATTATTTTCTGAAATAGAATCTTTTGTCTATTTTTTTTCAGGAAAGTGAAGGAGAAGGCAATGGAGGAGGTAATTACATGTTTACACTTAGTTACTTTGTCCAACAAACCAAATTGTATGTGAAACCTTGTCTATAGCTACAAGCCGTGGATCATTGAAAGCGATACTGATAAGAAAAACCCAATGACCTTGTCATTTTTGTAACATTAAATGGGTTTTATTGTAAATGAACACACTTATGCTTGGCTAAGACAAATGATTTCTTTTGTGCAATTATTCATGGTAGTTTTCTGGTTTGTATTAATACTATTGTTACATGAACCTCTAGTCTCAAATTTGTTGAAGATTTAACTTGTGATTATATTGACCTTATGTTAACCAATTGCAGATGTGCTTTCTGAGAATGGGAGTGCATCAGAAAAGAAAGTAAAAGAGGTAGGTCATGTGTTTTCAAAAGTGTCACCAGAATAGTGGAAATCTGAAACCAATACATTCTTTCTCCTCTGTTTAATTATTTTACATTAACACCTGTCCAATATTTGTTATTTTAGTGGTTGTCGATATGTTTTTTTAGTGTTCCAGAGAATTTGCTGATTCTGTATTAGCCAATAATATGGTTATGTTCTGCCATAGTATCAAGTATTCAGTGCAATTTGCACTTTTAAAAGTCCATAGATAGGTAGTATTCTCTTTCTGTAAAAAAAATATCTGGTCATCTATATTGGTAACAACTTTACTGAAGGATGAAGAGGATAGTGAAGAAGAATCGGACTCATCAGAAGAGACAGATTCAGATTCAGATGATGACGATGATGATGAAGAGGAAGATGATGATGAAGAAGCATATGACGATGATGTCATCATAGAGGATGATGGCAGCTGGGTAGAAGAAGAGAGGCAAAGTGGTGATGGAGAGGTATGTTGAAAGCTAGTTATCAAGTAATGCATCTATCATTTAATATATCAGATCAGGGTCTCTAAACATTATGGCTTTTAAACCAGCAGCAATCTATGAAGGTCTCGGTGAACCATGGTTTATGTGTAACATGGAGGAATTTAATGTGAAGAATGTGTATATGACAGACAACCTCATGAATACATTGACAGAGTAGTCAAATACATGTATTACTAACTGTGGACAGATGTGTGGAAATGGTTGTCATCATTCTTGTTCATAACAATCACTTTAATCATTAGAGATATGTAAGAAAGTTATTGGATTGTGAAATTCATAGTATTATAGATTTCCTCAATCAGTGCTCCTGCTGAATCCTCCAACTTTATCTTGTTTGCAGGAACAGCAAGAGGATGGTAAGAATCTTGATGATGATGAAGACCGGAAGAATCCTGCTTACATCCCTCGAAAAGGGGCCTTCTATGAGCACGATACTCGCATGCATGGAGGTGGGGAGACCCAGCAGAAGGAAGAGGAAGACGATCAAAGGTAAGCAGGATCCCTTACACTTTAATTCCCCAAAATATTTCTGGAACCAGCACCTTATCGCTGAGATTTCACGATTTCCATCTCATTTGTTGGTATGCAATTATTTCAGACCAAAGAAGAAGTTATGGAAGGATGAGGAAAAATGGCTGCATGATCGTTATCGGGATGACCAGCAAGCACCAAAGTCTCGAGAAGAGCTGATAGCCATCTATGGTTATGATATTCGTGCCTATGATAAGCCACCTGACAGTGCTCCTAAACGAGGAATGGGAAAGAGAGGGTATGAATTCCTAGCTTTTATACAAGACAAATCTGCTGGTTTGACAATTTGTTTCCATTATTCATACTGACTACAACCATACCATCACACATACCAAAACATTTCGTTGGACCATCTTGAAACAGGTTTTCAAAAGGCATGGGTGAAAGGGGATGAGTTGCATGCTTTGGTTTTGTCAGGACTCACTGGTGCAGATAAGGATCACATATTACCTTGGATTATGATCCTTGGCTTGACACTACCTATAAGCATGGGTTTAACAACAGTAAGAAATGGCCAGATCCTGCATTACTTCTCGCTTCTTCCCATACCAAGCTGACATGCCCTGATAAACCAAAGATATTTTTCAAAGATGGGATAAACCCTACTTTACGCTAGCATAGGTTGTCTTCATTCTGTATGTTATGTAGAAAATAGAACAATTAACAGACAATGAGTGTATTTATTCTATTTTGATTAGAGGCCGACGAGGACAAAGGAGACTTGGGGACTTTGTCCCAAGTCAACGAATGAAAACAGAGCTAGATAACAGGACCTCATACAGTGATCTTGCCAATGAGAATGATATGCGGTCACCGCGAGAATACAGGACTGAAATCCGAACAGGCCCTGACTACAGGAATCAAGATAATCGCTCTCAGTATGAAACAAGAGCCAAAAATTACCACAACCAGTCACAAGATTATCGTAATCAAGCCCCAGATGGCAGATCCCAGGATTATCGCCTGGAACATCGATCCCAGGATTACAGAAATCAGGACTATGGGAGTAGGTCTAGTCAAGATTATAGAGTGTCTCCTGAAAAATCACAGGATTACAGAAACCAAGCGGACTCACGATCTGGCTACAGGGGACATTCTGATTACAACAATCAATACCAATCAGATTACGTACAGAGGAATAATATGGATAATTCTCGGGGAAGAGGGCGTGGTCGTGGAGGAAGAGGCAGGGGCAATAGAGGCAGATATTCTGACTCCCCAGAAACATCATTTGCTCCAAGTCGGCCCCGCCAGTCCACATCACCTAGAGAGTTTACAAACACTACGTTGAAAAACCCTGGACAGGATGCAGATCAAGACCCTCAAGTAGAACGTGAATCAGACTCTTCTGAAATTAAGGAGAAGTCTCAGAGTCAGGATGTTATCATCTCCAACAAAGAAAATGTTCAAACTATAAGTGTGACGATTACAAACACTACCACGGAGAAGAAATCCTATTCTAAGGATCGCCGCAGTAAAGTTGTAGGTCGAACGAGGGTGCAGGACACAGTGGTTAATGCTATTGACCCCAATGTTGGATCTATGGCCATCGAAAGTCCTGCAAAGGCCCCACCAGAGGAAAACAATGGTCGAGGTATGTGTATCTGAACATAAAGTAAGTTAAACGTTACACTTAAGTGGTAAATGTGGAAGTTTTGTGTATAGCATGATACAGTTACTTAATGTGAGGTTAATGGAGAGAAATTCATACATAATTGATTTGTCTTTCCCCTCTAGATAATCTATAGTCGAGGACTAGCAGAACATGGTCATATCTAATCCTTATTGTAATTGACCCTTACAGCAGCAGCCCAGCAAAGTGGTTCCAGTAAAATAGCTGACAAACAGCAGTTCCCCCCACGCCTTCAGAACACAGCTGCTAAACCAGACATGGCGCAGCAGAGTCGACCTAAACGTTACTCCTCTCAGCGGCAGAGGAACATCCCTGATGTCAACTACTCAGATCAGGTGTCTGTAGACAGTGGAACATATTACAATCCTGGTAAGGACTCAAAAGTTTATTGCTCTCTAATTATTATAGTGTAAAGGTGTTGTTCTATGAGCATGGTAGTCCTGATGAGGTATGTTTGATGAGTAAGATATGTTGAGTAAGCAGACACATTAGTGTTGATGCCTTGCACGCTCACCCTCCCTGTCCTCTCTCCCTGCAGCTGCCCCAGCCTACACTCCACCTATGTACCGCCCTGAGCAGTCTGTTGCACAACCACCACAGCCATCACCTCCACGTCTCCCTCAGCCTCAGCCCCAAGACACAGCTGGCTTCCAGACAACAATACTACAGCCTCCCATGGGCTTTCCACTACCAGGTAGGCCATTCTAGCCAGGCAATTGGTTTTCAGTGCTTTGTTCCATGGGAAATGGACAATCCTCGTCATAGATAAGATCTTCAGACATGTAAAATATTGTGTTTCATTTAAAATACCTTTGTTGTGACCTTTGACCTAATCATACCATTTCAGGTGTAAAATGAAATGCTTGTTACATCACATTCTTTAACAATCTGTGGTATGTTCCAGTGTCTACAGCGGGTCTGCCAAATGTCCCCCCACGGTTGTATGCCCCAGGCCCTGCCCCAGCCGTCACCATGACTGCACCCTCTGCCATCATACAGCCACAGTTCCTGGGGACAGGTGTTCCTGGAGTGCCACAGGTTGTGTATGGGGCTCCCCCAGGACCATACCCAATGACAGTTGGATTCCCATCACCTCCGCCTCCCCCTCCACAGCAGGTATAACATTTAAAGGATCTGCTGCAGCCTTCATTTGATCTAAAAAATATGATTGTCTTTTCAGATATAACAACATCAGTACCCTTCTGCATCTAAAATTGTGAAATGCTGACCGGTCAATTAATTTTCAGTGATAATTATCTTGTGCAGATAATAGAATGTCAAAATAAAAGAGCAAATCATATGTCTATAAATAATATGTACTTAATCTTATCTTCAAGCTTCAAGTTGTGTGAAATAGTGATGGTCAGACCCAAACTGTATCAGTATTTGTCTTTCTTTGTATAGGGTGCAGCTGCTCCTGCTCCTCCAAGCAACACAGGGCAGGAATTGTTCAGAGGTGGCACCACTTACTATGCCCCAGAGTTGCAGCAGCCAAGTCCTAACAGATCACCGCAGAAGAGACCTAAGGCTGCCATACCTATAGTAAACCCTATTGTAAGTAACGTGTATTTGTCCCTAATTTGTATTCAGCCTTTTCAGTTCTTGAAATCTTCAAACATGTTTCAGTCTAGTTTGTGTATGGTTGTAGTAGGTACATGTTTTCAATGTCTTCATGGTCCAGTTCTGATGCCATGGCACAGAACACATAACCAAGTATTTCTGCTTTTAGAGGATATTCTGATATTTTACATGGATAAATGATTTTACATCACAGGAGCACAAGAAGAATGGAAGGACTGCTTATGAGAGGGAAGAGTCATCACGGGCTGGTCATCCAGTTGTTGGTGCTGAAATGGACAGGGAAGGGGAGACAAATTTATCTCCAGTTCCTGACAGTAGTGATGGTGATGGAGATCCTGGCCTGACAGCATACTCTCAACAGGCCGAGTTACCTCCCTATGAGAGTGCTACATACAAAGCCTCACAAGAACACAGTGCTAGCAATAACCAACAGAGCGATTCATTTGTGCAATCAACTGACATTAACATCAGTGATGCAAATTCTGAACCAGATCAGAATATGATTTCTTCTGATCACTTAAGTAAAACTACTGAAGACTCGCCTAGAATCATGTTCAGTCATCCTACTGACACTGATGCCAGTGAAGTTAGTCAACATTTGGTAGAAACTAAAAGTGAACCTAGAATACCAGAGGACAAACTTACAGCAATTGCTCACTCTCAAGATCATATATTGGAAAGTAGTTCCAGTGTTTCAAAAAGTGTACCAAACGTAGCAGTAGAAATAACAAGAGACTTGGAACATGTGTCATTGAATGAAACTGACACTTCAAACCCTGCACAGAGCACTGATGTTAAAGATGATGAGAGGAGAAAACCTCAAGTGCAAGAATTTTGTGTGAGAAAAGATTTTGAGGTTGCAGATATAAAGCCATCAGTTTCTCAGATTGATTCTGCGGTGGATGCAGGTGGTGACTCATCTCAGTATGGAGGCTCAAAGATGCAGATGAAGATTGAGATGGAAGAAGGTTCATCAGAAGCAGATGTCTCAGTTCCTGCCACTGCTGTTGAAGCCAGCAATTGAAGTGAACGGTGATCTAGGGTCCCACAGTTGAATGTTCTACATGATTTTTCAAGCTTATGTTGCATTTACTGAGAAGCATTTTGGATGTTGTTTTGTCTGTATCGAAAGGATTTTAAGTGTACTTTAAAGTGTTATTAAACATTCTTTGTGATGGTTTTATGAATTCTAACACATAAGTTGATTTTGTTCCCAGACTTTTATTTTTACTTTGAATATGAATATGATGCAGCTCAGTATTTTTCATTGTCTAAGAGCATGACAAGAATTTTGAATTTGAGGTATGTTTAGTTGTGTGAGAGGCATATCATAAATCTGTGCTTAATGTCCTTGTTTAGCTTTTGCCTCAATGGTGTTGAGAGAAATTGCAGTTTTATCAAGTATATTTGGTTCTGTCAGAAAATATTTCGACTTTGTTACAACAATTAACTCGGAAGAGATAACATGGAAAGTTTCCAAATGGAATTTTGCCAACACCATGTATCCTTGTGAAATTAGTGTATACCCATTTTATTGTGATATATTCCTTGCACCCGTCAGCCACCATATCTATTTTTGGTTAGATTCAATGACAGGATGCTAGATCAAGACATCCATTCTGATTACACTGGATTTTTTGGGTGATTTAAACAAGCAGCGATAACATCAGTGCTAGTCTTGTCTGCTGTAAACCTGGAACACCTTGAAGTAAGGGGTCTTCCCTCTACCCATTGAAAGAAATCACCATCTCCAGCTTAACAATCATATACAAAGAAATATTGCATGGTCACTGGGATGAGGAAAGTTGGATATAGAGCTATGCTGAACCAGTGTACAGGAGTAGTGATTGGATTGGTTGATTATTTCAAGTTCATGTGTGAGGGAATGTCCGTGTTTAGTGGTGGAGCTGAGGATGTCAAATTGAAGCTATATCAGAGCTACAGATAACTTTTTGGGTCATTGACTCATGTCCTCGCTTCTGTTCAGCTCAATTGGGTATCCTAATTTTCCTTTGAGTAACCAAATAAATTGTACTCACCTCACTCAGGCTCAATTGGGTATTTTGACATTTTCCATGAAATTTGAAAATATAATCAAGTTTAAATGTTAGTGGTTGTTGTTTATATTTGATCTGTAATATGAGAAACGCTAAGAAAGGCTGCAAGCTGTCAAGTTCATGTCCTGAAATAGAAACTCTAAATATACCTCAATTATTTTCTCTATCCACATGTACGCAAGCTAAGATTTGACATTTTTGTGTGTATGCATGTAAGAACGCATTTATTGAGTATTTACAAAAATTGAAGCGTACTTGTACGCAACAGACTTGAAAGGAATTGAGATTTCACATAAATATTTGCGTAATTTACGCAAATACGCAGCTTATCTGTACCTCTGTACATGTATAGGGTATTGATCAAGATAGAATGGGGTTTCAATACACTCGATAACTAAGGATTCCAACTCACTCTGATGAAGTTATGACTTCTTACTACAATACTGGGATGCATCTACAATTGGTCATAAGAATTGATGTGTAAGGTTATGATTCATTTCTTTGTTTTATTTTGTCTTATGAATTGCCTTATAATCATGCTGATGTGTTAAATATCAATTTAAGTTGTAATAGAATTATCTTGTGTGAATGACTTAATGTAACTATATCCTTTAAAATGATCATTTTATGGTCTTGTATTCACATATGTGTATGAGTGTATTGTTAGGTTTTCTTCTACTGTCACAAACTAGGTAGGAATAAATATAACATGGAATATCATTTGCCATGCATTACAATTAAATTACAAAATACAACAAAAGAAATCTGTTATATATATTATGTTAACCTTAGAAATTGATCTTTCAGTCTGAATTTAATCTGAGTAGGATTAAATAGCTAGATTTAACAAACAGCAATCTGGTGAAACTTTATGAAGAAACTATTTTTTCAAGTGTAAAATTATCCTTTGTTGTCCTGTTAGTGAAGCCACTTATGACACATCTATGGTGACACTTGGATACATATCCTGAAGTAATATGAGTGAATATTATGTTAGAAAGTTTGCATAATGGCAGTATATGCATGTTGTTTTTGGAAAATAACATTTTTGTTCCCGAGACTTACTACAAGCATAGGTCTTCCATGTATTTTTGTAGTTTTCTTATAGAAAGTATGTATACAGAACTTAAACAATGCATGTATTGAGATAAAATATAGGGGTACTTCTGGTCCAGGTTTCATAAGACATTGATGGGGTTAAGTGTTCATACTGATTTGGTCTGATGAACTGATCACTTGGAACAGTGATTCCCCAACTTTGTGGTTTCAATGACGTATTACATTGTTGTATGCATTTTGTTTAGTTACCCTCAATGATTTGTGGCATGAGTTAAGAAGATAGTTTTACCACATCATGTTGGTAATTGAAATAGCATTGCTTTGAAAAGGGTTTTCTTCGAGCAATCATACCATCTTCTAGATGACAAGTGTATGGTGTGTTTTGAGAAAATATTTAGAATATTTTTATTTCAAGGGTGGATACAGCTTTTTAAGAAAAGGGGTGTGTGTGTGTGCTCTAGTTCATTTCCACCTGAGACCAAATGGATCCACCTTTGATTTAATAAACTTTCAGGACAAAAGGGGGGCTGTGCACCCCCGTCTGGATCCGCCTATGTATTCCTGGATAAACTGAGATTTATTGTGTTTACTGTAATGGTAATCATTTCTCCTTTCATAATTTGTGTAAGTAATCTTGATTAGGTTGTGAAAACATATCTAAAACGTTAAACCTCTTTTCACAAGCACTTGTAGAAATTCGAAAAATGTATTATTTTTTATAATACCTTTGACATTAAAGGTGTATGTACATTATGATCAATTATTTAATTACATTACTACATGTTTCTACTGTGAGTCCGTGAGGCTTATGTATTTGTGTACATGCCATATTACCCTGTCAGTGACAAGTGTTCTACTGGCATCTAGATGCACCTTAATAATGTGTATACTAATAAGCAGAGCAGTGTTATTTGTCTATAACTGTGTACATGGTGTGTAATATGTATGTTTCAAGGTGCGAAGCATGCTTGTTTAGCGTTTGAATAAATACATCAAATAAGTTGCTGTAAATAAAAAAGTTTTTCAAAATTTTGTTTTCAAATTTTGTTGAATGTTATTGCTATGCTTATCCCAATTATGAGCACTTTCCTCATCCCCTGCTGAAGATGCGATTATTCTCCAACTATTTCAGGCACAGGACTGTTTCAGTAGAAAGGACTGTTTACATGCAACACCAAATTGTACCCTACTTGCATCAGTCCAGGCTCCAGACATGACCTGGTTTGACATGTAGTTTTGAAACCACCAACATGTATGCTTATGGTAGCTTTTTGATGTTATCAGTGGACCTTGCAGAGTGGATCAGGGTTTTTACGCCAGGCACAAATGTGGGTCCAGTAGGCACAAATGTAGAGAATGGACAAAACCCAAAATTCACCATCCGGAGAGACACACAAAATTAGTTATCTGTCTGTTATTTCACCCATCAGTCATGATCAGTATCCACATGACCATTGATTCATTCCAGGCTCTGAAGTAATTATCTGAACTTGCACTGTACTACACCATTTCAATAGCCAAAATGTTATGTTTTAACTGAAATACACCTACCTATCATTACATACGACTAAGGCTGAGGTACAGATTCTGGTAGTCATCTGGTGAGAGTATTCTATGGGCATGTGGTTGACTCCCACATGAGAACAATGTGATGCGCTTTTTCTAACGTTCCACGCAGGTCATTTCCTCATAAGACACAGTCCAGTCCACAAGATACTGTTGTGCATTGTCACTGCTTATTTTAAATGGGGACGCAAAGAAGCTGTTCAACGAAACGTCAGGTCACCTTACTTTCAAGATAGTCACCAATCATCTACGACCTGAAATTATGCAATGTTATAGCAATGTTCAGCAAGTATTGCGCACATGCCCATTCACATGCCATCCTTTACTCTTGTGAGTTTTGTGTGGAGTAAGCATAAATATTTCTGTTCAAGTGAAAAAAATGAAATATTTTAGAAGTCTAATTTTACAAAAAGTTCTCAACAACCTCAAGGCTAAAACCCCACGGGATCCACGTTTATCCAGGTACAGATAGTAAGGCCTAGAGCCCAAGTACAAGATATACATTCAACCAGGCATACTCTACAATATAGTCTCCCTGATTCAACTGATGTAACATCCTTTGCGATTTCTTTTCTGAAAAGGTCAATACCATATATTGGGATATTGAAAGTATTCGTCAGAGATCAGCATTGGAAATACAAGCATCACGTATACAATCTTATCTCTACAACTACAGACCAGCTACTGAAGCAGAGGCTCCGCATTTGATAAGAAAAAGCCCTTGTAAATCCTGCCAGCTTGACCCTATTCCAACATGGATCCTAAAATAAAATGTTGAAGTTGCAACACCTGCTGTACAAACATAGTTATCTTGTCTCTCTCTCTCTCTCTGAAAGTGTCGCACCAACAAAGACAAAAACAGCGCTGTTATCACCACTGTTTAAAAAACCTCATCTGGACCCAGAAGTGCTCAAAACCTACCGTCCGGTGTTAAATCTAAGCTACATCTCAAAGCTCGCAGAACGAGTAGTTGCCTCTAGACTCAGAGAACATGTGCTGCTAAATGGATCTTTTGAGCCCATGCAGTCGGCATACAGAGAATGTCACAGCACGGAAACAGCGCTTCTGCAGGTGTACAATGATCTTGAGGCTGTGGACCGGGATGGACCGGCTGACCTGTCCGCAGCAATTAACACGGGTGAAGCATGACACTCTTCTTTTAGCTCTTGGACACAGATGTGGACTCAATGACAATGCTCTGAAGTGGATGCCATCATACTTATCAGAAAGATATCAAGACGTTTCTATCGATGGTCACACCTCAAGGAAGGTCAAGCTCAAATACGGTGTACCCCAGGGGTCCGTTTTAGGGTCGTTGCTCTTTGCGGTATACACGTACACTGCTCCCATGGGTGACATAGCCAGATAATATAGACTGGCCTTTCATTTGTATGCGGATGACACGCCTTCAAGCCTCTCCAAAATTCTTCACTCAACTCTGCATTCTAAACGTTGTCCAGCTGCATCAGCGACATACGAACATGGATGGCTGAAAACTATTTAAAGTTAAATGACGATAACAGAACTCTTGATTCTGTGCCAAAGTCAACTGCATATAAACTGAAGATCCCAACCATCACCATTGGTGATTGGCATCATCACTCCCAGTTCAGATGCGAGAAATCTTGCTGTGCACTTTGACTCGACTCTCAGCCTCGATTGCACACCAAACAGGTCTGCAAACGGGCCTATGCAAATATCAGGAATAGTTCGCTTGTCAGAAAATACATCAGTAAGGATGTTTCTGCTTCGCTTATGCAGGCCCTAGTTATCTCACAGCTTGACTACTGTAATTCCCTCCTATATATGACTTACCAAAACATCAACTTGAGAGACTTCAGCCGATACAAGACACAGCAGCCAAGGTTATTCATCGAGCTAGCAAATACGTACATGTCACGTCCGCTCTTATAGTCCCTACATTGCTTGACCGATGAGAGCAAGATGAAAAAATTGTATACAAAAACAGTTTCATCTTGCTCCAGCTTACATCTGTTCAGCCATACGAACCTCCCCGCACCCTGCGATCTACCACTCAACATCTGCTTAAAGTGCACAAATCCAGAACCAAGAGTTACGGTGACAGATCTTTCGCAATTGCTTGACCATTGCTGTGGAACAATTTGCCAGAAGAGATCAGAACAAGTCCGATGCTGGATGTCTTCAAATCAAAACTAAAGACTCCTTTGTTTTGTGCCCACTACAACAAAACATAAATGTAGACTCATGGACAACAGCGCCTTTGAGCAGTGCTACATTGGAAATCAGCGCTATACAAATGAATAACATTAGTTTATTTTTTCTAATCCTGTCATTTGCACAACACAAAAGGTGAACCATCATGAATTCCGGACGTTGTCATCCGGGTACTGTAGATTATTCAAATTACCATTAGATGAACTGTGTTGTTTCCCAGGCGTGTGACCATTGGTGTGCTTCCTCAGCCGGTTTCCTACGGTCATGGGGGTGGTGGGGTAGCCTAGTGGTTAAAGCGTTAGCTCGTCACGGGTTCGAATCCCCACATGGGCAATGTGCACGAAGCCCATTTCTGGTGTCCCCCGCCGTGATGTTGCTGGACTATTGCTAAAAAGCTGCGTAAAACCGAACTCAGTCAGTCAGTCAGTCCTACGGTCATGCCATGCCAGTAGTTGGTCACCGCCCAGATAGTATAAGTTGTTCATGTGGCACTTCGGTGTGTCGATTCAAGAGTTGCTCTAACCGAATATGGTTGCCTTGATGAGGGCACATCACACAGTGATGGATTTCCTGTATTTGAGCCCATAGGCCTAAAATCGTGATTTCACTCCGTTCTATGCCCGTGGGGCTAAATTAAGATTTTCAGTGTTATTGTTTGGAGTGATGCTCCTTGATAAAAGCACATTGCGAACGTCGGTATATACTACGTCCATAGTGCAACCAGGGATTTCCATGTGTTCGGAACTCAGTAGACAGGCAAGATACTTCACACAGACTAACACTTCTATCAACTTGGAATTCTTTTTAATCAGACATATTCCGCAACTCTCTGAGTGTGATAAAGGTCTGACTTAGGACTTTTAGTGAAACAAACCAGTGCAGTTGACTTGTTTAACACTATTCCAGTAAAAATATAGTATAGAAGTTCCATGTGACTTTAAAGATAGCAGAAAACATTTTAGTGCATGAGAAACATTAATATCAAACTGTGCCTGTTCCTTTTCATTCAGTATGTGCAATTCCCGAATTTAAGTCCCGGGCCTAATTGAGTAGGGACACAGGGACATATTTTCTCCGACATTTCTCACCTCAAGCCCCTCCATATCAGCCAGGGCCTAGATTTTCGAAGCGCTCTTAGAGCTAAGACAGTCGTAAGTTAATGTTGATGTATGGCACTTACGACCATCTTAATACTAGGAGGGCTTCGAAAACGTAGGTCCAGGGTTTTACCGCCTCCTGTCTGTAGACCTTGGACAGCTGTGCCTTCCAGGCTTACCTGGAAAGTGAGTGAGTGAGTTTAGTTTTACGCCACACTCAGCAATATTCCAGCTATATATGGCGGCGGTCTGTAAATAATCGAGTCTGGACCAGACAATCCAGTGATCAACAGCATTGGGATACGATGACATCGACCCTGACCACCCAATCCCGTTAGTCGCCTTTTACGACAACCATGGGTTACTGAAGATCAATTCCAACCCGGATCTTCACGGATCCCTGGGCTTACATTGCGGTTTTATGATTACCAATGTGGTCATTTTTCACTATTAAAGCCTGGTGCTTTAAAAAGTAGGTGAAGATGATCCTGTCCATTGATGAATATTAAATGTCTCGCAACTGTTCCGCGACACTTCTATGAACATGAAACCCACGGCGCACAGACGATGAGTTTCAAAAAGCGAAAGCACTACGTTAGTTTTATCAGAGACCATATAATAGATAATATAATCTATTATATGGTCTCTGGTTTTAAGTGAAGTAAAACAGAAGTATTACGGTTGCATCCAAACTGAACCAGTAATCTCTCTCTCTCTCTCTCTTTCTCTCTCTCTCTCTCTCTCTCTCTCTCTCTCTCTGTGTACGAGCATAATTGGTTACTTCGCAATTTTTTTATAGGCATATCTTTTTTAATATAATACATATATCTTTAAATATCTCTCTCTCTCTCTCTCTCTCTCTCTCTGTGTGTGTGTGTGTGTGTGTGTGTGTGTGTGTGTACGAGCATAATTGGTTACTTTGCAATTTTTTTATAGGCATATCTTCTGTTTAACAAAAAGAACATGTGTCTTAGTGTATTGCTTTAAATAAGAAACCCTAAACGTGCCTCTATTCCGTACTCCTAACAGGCCACCATCTCTAGTTTTTCAGGATAGCGAATCCTAATAGCGAGAAAGGAGTTTGCACGGGGAAACCCCATGTTACCTTGACGTGGTGTTGAGACATTACACACAACCAACTGTTGCAGAAATGGAGGTATCTGTAAATTGACGCCAGCGGACTGGGAACTTAAAAAACAGATCCACCCGTTGAAGCCGTTTAAAATGTTTCGGTGAGTGTTACGAATACGTGTTGAGAAATAGTGTCGTTTAAAGTCGAAGTTCTCAACAGCCTTAATGTCCTTTTCTTTGGCAAAACTCGAGAATATTGTTTGTTTACAATTGTAAAGTCAACGTGGAAAATTAGGCACAGCCAACATTTTCAAAAATCAACACTTATGACAATGTATTTATCGGACATCAACTCTGGGATGATATTGTCACTAAAAGGTTTAAGTCCTTTAAGTCCTAAATAAGGCTTGCAACAATTTCTTTAATAACATCTACTGTATATTATGTATATTATACTAGTAGCTAGTACGTTATGTACAGGCTGGCAAGTCAAACTGATATTTATTAGGCAAACATTCACTAACAGCAAATGTGATTTATGTAATCAGTATATTTTAATGCGTTTGGTTTAGTCTGTAACATACTTTGTAATGATTAATAATTAGTCTTCAAAATGTGTCTATTTATTAGTTGATTGATGAGTGCCAAGCCTAGCTATGTTGAGTAAATATGCTCTTTATTGATTTTCAGGTTTTTATTGGTAATAACTTTGGTCACTGTGGTGACCATGTGCATTGATGAGGAAGCTTGGTACAATGCTGAAGAAGGAGATGACATTGGCCTGGCAGACTTGCTGGAGGAGGTAGGAACTTGTACACAGGAGCAAAGCCTTACTTCTCAGTAAAGTGGCAACTTGCTCATTTGAATCATGAATCCTTGATTGAAACTTAAAGGATAGGTGGCCAAGTCATCTATGTCTGCCCAATTTGTTGTACAGACTCACCTCCCTTAGGCATGAGAGGATCCTGTGGGTGTTATTCCTGATTCACCTTTTCATGTTTCTTGGTTTGTCCTTTAATATCTTTCATCATAGTAATACATGTCTAACACCTGCATCAGTTTGGGCTTGCCTCCCACTCTACGTGTACATTCTGTGATGTCAGTAACTATGTAGTGAGACAGTATCGTCTGGTTGGTACCTTGTAGGAGGACATTCAGGCAATTCTGAAAAAGTATGACATAGATGATAATGGAGAGCTGAGCGAGGATGAACTTGAGCTTGGAAGAGGGGAGATATCATCAGCAGTGAGACGGAAACAGAAGGAACTGAGGAAGGATCCTGACAGAGCAGATGACGAGACGGAGAAGGTAAGACAAGTATGTTTTGATGTATGTACACACTTTACATGTCAACAATCAGTGTTCCAATGCCCACTTTATCCATGCTACTATAAAGAAGGACTTGTTGTTTTTTTTGCATTCAAACAATTGTTGCAGAAGATCACAATCATAGAATATAATATTATAGTGCTTTGATGGATTATTTAAATGTAATATCCAATTGCAAAATGAAACTTTCTGAATAATATTGAGTAATGTGAATTTATATAATTTATATACAATCTTGTGCCACATTATATTTGGACAAAAGGGCCACTGATATTACTAGTAAACATCCTGAATATTTTGGTTTTGCTTGAATAAACTCCCAAATCAAGTCATATCAGTTAGCAAATCTGTCAACCTTTCAATAAGAAAGTGTGACCTGTACTTTTCATATCCTGATGTGTGCAACTTTCAGCCTGATGTAGCTGCTTCAGAACAGACGGAGAAGAACACCACCAACTATATATTGTTGTCTGTGATTGGTGGAGGTGTAGTGTTGGTGCTTGCTGCTGGCGTGATGAAAAGGCAGCAGACTCCTGCCCCTACTCCAATGTCTCCAGACGCAGAGAGTGAGTTGCATTGTTGATACGAGAATGAACCAGAAAAGACATATTCTTCTCAACATCCTTGTAGTCTAACTGTGGAATTACTTGGCAAGATTAGATGCTCAGCTAACCTGACATGATGAATTGTTCTGGCTCCTTTTGGATGGTATTTATTGTTTTTGTAGATATATATTTTAGATAATGGATAGTTTCTTCTTGAACTTATTGTGAGTTAACAACCCATCTGGTTAGTGTTCCACACCCTAGAGGATAAACTGAAAACAGAGACTACCTCAAGTGTACAATGATTGGGCAAGTCTATGTTGCCTAAGCTCAGCTGAAGTTTGAATTGTTCAGGTCTCCGTTTGGATGTTATTGTTTTGTAATGACATAGTTTGAGAAAAGATACAGTGTTTCTTGGACTAAATGTCAGTCTAGCTGTGAAACAGCATTGTATAAACCAGACAGAATTTCATTATATTGGGAACTCCTGTGAACCTCTTTCTGATGGTATTTTGTTGCTACTTGTTTCTCAGGATTATTGTTGAAGAGAAGAGAGGAATGGCTAGACAAGATGTCCAGTCAGAATGTGGCTCACAATCAACAGAGAAGGTTGAACAATTCCAAACAATCCACACCATTATCTACTGCCAGAAATAATACAAAGAGCAAAGCACAAATATCAAGACCTGACCTAGTTCCAACAGACGACACACAAACATTACAAAACACTACAGACAAACCAGAATTCAAAACTGACCAACAAGCTGAGAAGAGTGAAGACAAATCTGATCAGCTGAAGCCAGTTGAACAAACAGACGAGTGTGAAAGTATGTCTACCCAGTGTGAAAGTATGTCTACCCAGTGTGAAAGTATGTTTACCCAGTGTGAAAGTATGTCTACCCAGTCCCAGATGAAAGTTGGCATCAGTCTTACTGGTACAGACCCAGCAGAGATGTCTGATCAGCCCCAACATAACCAGAAACAGATTGTAAGAGGGAAACCAGATATATCACAAGGTGGATCTGCTGATTCCACTGAGGACTTAGTATCAAGTACACACAGACAAACAGCACAAGCACAGAGAGCACCAGCAACATCAAACAAGAATAATTTACGACAGTTCCTGTCCAGTGTTCTCGACTCCACCATAGTGAGTATATCATTTCCATTATAATTGAGATTCTGATGAAAACATTTACTGTATAGCATGACAAAAAACAGACTATCATTCATGAAACCTGTATTAGAGTGCATCAGTGATCCTTCTTCTGTTCCAGAACATAATTTTATTACAAACTGAATATAAACTGCTTGGCCAAAGAAAGCCTACACCTGTGTTTGATGGTGGCTTAAAGTGGAACAAACAAGAAATGGTTATTTGATGGTGATGTACTTGACATTGGTGTGTTTCTAACCAACTTGTTTCAGGGACTGCAGTCTAGTAATATTTCAGTAACATATGTGATTTTGTGGGCAAATCCAAGTTTCAAGTGTATGGTTTGTTTAATCTGACAGTTTATTTTATATGTAATGGTTAATCTTGCAAATATATACGGCCATCTTGTGACAGCATCCATGCTACTACAACAGAAGCTCTGAGGGGTGACTCTTACATAGAAAGACCTGACAATATGAATCTCAACTGATTGCACTCATAAGTGTTTGGTACCTCATGGCCCTTCTGACTAAAATGGCCATGAATCATGAGTAATGGTTTTACAACCTAGAGAGAGTGAGTGAGTTTGGTTATATGCTGTTTTAGCAATATTCCAGCAATATCACGGCGGGGGACACCAGAAACGGGCTTCACACATTGTGCCTATGTACAACCTAGAAGTCCTACATAACATATGTTCCTTGTTAGGACATCACCACCACAGGGAAGATCAGGTACAGCCTAGGAAGTCTCACCATCAATGCTAAGGATGTACCCGAACAGCCTGCTGGTATCCCAGCCTTCCTGGTTGAAGTAATGAAGAAGATAGTTCCACGTCAGATTAGTCACATCAAATACATCATGAAGTGTTACAGCATCTGTGAGGAGTTCCAGCCTCACTACAATGACCACCTGGTGACTGCTGCAGGTGACTGGCTGAAACAGTACAGTGTTGGGGTCATCATGGACAGCCTCAAGACAGGTGAGACACGCTGTCACACTTCTTCACGACACTTCAGCTAACAATGTAGCCTGGCACAAACTGGTGGCGGCATAAGTAAACTTGCTGATTTCCGTTCCAGTATATGACCCATCCTAATAATGTTATCAACTGCAAGTTGATGTTGTTGTCTTAAGTCATATGTTACATTCATCTTTTTATCAGTGTTTGAAAAAACAAAGTTTCAAGTTTTTTCAAGACATCAGACTTGAATATTTTTAAAGGATTGAAAAACCCAACTCATTTGACGAAAAATTATACATCTTCAATCAAACAGTGGAACATTGTTAGAATATTAGAGGCCATGCAAAAATATTGTCTAAAGTTGTTCCAGACATCATTGTCAGCTGTTAACTAAAACTGTTCCAGACATCATTGTCAGCTGTTAACTAAAGCTGTTCCAGACATCATTGTCAGCTGTTGGCTAAGGCTGTTCCAGACATCATTGTCAGCTGTTAACTAAGGCTGTTCCAGACATCATTGTCGGCTGTTAACTAAGGCTGTTCCAGACATCATTGTCAGCTGTTAACTAAAGCTGTTGCAGACATCATTGTCAGCTGTTAACTAAAGCTGTTCCAGACATCATTGTCAGCTGTTAACTAAAGTTGTTGCAGATATCATTGTCAGCTGTTAACTAAAGCTGTTGCAGACATCATTGTCAGCTGTTAACTAAGGCTGTTCCAGACATCATTGTCAGCGGTTAACTAAAGTTGTTGCAGATATCATTGTCAGCTGTTAACTAAAACTGTTCCAGACATCATTGTCGGCTGTTAACTAAGGCTGTTCCAGACATCATTGTCAGCTGTTAACTAAAGCTGTTGCAGACATCATTGTCAGCTGTTAACTAAAGTTGTTCCAGACATCATTGTCAGCTGTTAACTAAAGCTGTTCCAGACATCATTGTCAGCTGTTAACTAAGGCTGTTCCAGACATCATTGTCAGCTGTTAACTAAGGTTGTTCCAGACATCATTGTCAGCGGTTAACTAAAGCTGTTGCAGACATCATTGTCAGCGGTTAACTAAGGCTGTTGCAGACATCATTGTCAGCTGTTAACTAAAGCTGTTCCAGACATCATTGTCAGCTGTTAACTAAAGTTGTTCCAGACATCATTGTCAGCGGTTAACTAAAGCTGTTGCAGACATCACTGTCAGCTGTTAACTAAAGCTGTTGCAGACATCATTGTCAGCGGTTAACTAAAGCTGTTGCAGACATCATTGTCAGCTGTGAACTAAAGCTGTTGCAGACATCATTGTCAGCTGTTAACTAAGGCTGTTGCAGACATCATTGTCAGCTGTTAACTAAGGCTGTTGCAGACATCATTGTCAGCTGTTAACTAAAGCTGTTCCAGACATCATTGTCAGCTGTTAACTAAGGCTGTTGCAGACATCATTGTCAGCTGTTAACTAAAGCTGTTCCAGACATCATTGTCAGCTGTTAACTAAGGCTGTTGCAGACATCATTGTCAGCTGTTAACTAAGGCTGTTCCAGACATCATTGTCAGCTGTTAACTAAGGCTGTTCCAGACATCATTGTCAGCAGTTAACTAAAGTTGTTGCAGACATCATTGTCAGCGGTTAACTAAAGTTGTTCCAGACATCATTGTCGGCTATTAACTAAGGCTGTTGCAGACATCATTTTCAGCGGTTAACTAAAGCTGTTACAGACATCATTGTCAGCGGTTAACTAAAGCTGTTCCAGACATCATTGTCAGCTGTTAACTAAAGTTGTTGCAGATATCATTGTCAGCTGTTAACTAAAACTGTTGCAGACATCATTGTCAGCGGTTAACTAAAGCTGTTGCAGACATCATTGTCAGCGGTTAACTAAAGCTGTTCCAGACATCATTGTCAGCTGTTAACTAAAGTTGTTCCAGACATCATTGTCAGCTGTTAACTAAAGCTGTTGCAGACATCACTGTCAGCTGTTAAATAAAGTTGTTGCAGACATCATTGTCAGCAGTTAACTAAGGCTGTTCCAGACAAGCTCTCATACCTGTGTAGAGAAGTACTTGGTAGATTTTGTAGAAACTCTTTCCCTTGATATGATCATGGCCTGCAAATGTTGACTGCCCTAGTATATTCAACTATTTAATTTATACAATCAATTTATGGTCATCTGCAAAGACTTTTGTAAAAGTTCTGTGTTTCTTGCCATATTGTGTGTAAACGGTTTGAGTGAGAGCCTCTATACTTATTTCTGTAGAGTCAGCTAATGCCGAGGATGACGATCTGTGGTCTGACTATGACAATACACACGTTGCAGTAAGTAGGACCAGTGTGTTTTCAAGTACATGTATAGATTTAACTGTTTTGATAAAGACATGTTCTGTCCCCCAATTATTACATGTGCTACTATGGGGCCCTTTTGTAGTTTTTGTGTCAGACATTGTTGATGATAATGCTAGAGACAGATATGGTTGCCATGTATTTAAGCGAATCTGTATGTCACATATAATTCTTATGTTGGGATTTTAGTTTTGTAATACACATGTGTCTTTGTACAGGAGAGGAAAATAACAGCCAAATTTGGGGAAATGATTTCACGCATCATATTTGCAATTTGACAAATAACAATTTTGTGATTTTTCTTCTCCCATTTGCTTTCAGAGTGAGGCTGTGAACTTCCTGTTGTGTGTGACTGGGTGGTCGAAGGACTGTGTTCAGGTGCCTGCCAGCCTGTTGTCAAGGTTACTGCAGCAAAGTGAGGACAGTGCAGGTGCTGCCAAGGAAGATAACTCTGTCCTATTCCTGACTGTGTTGCTTCAGGCTGCAGGTCAACAAGTAGCCAGTGTTGAGAGGTATGTGTGTACCGGTATGTGTGTGATCAATATTGTGATCAGTGTGTGATCAGTCTTTGCATTAAAACTAAATGTCAAGGAGTTTATGTGTAGAACTGCAGAATATCAGTTTTTAAGTTTCATCTTATCAAAATGAAAATGCACATTTCATGAAACTGAATGTTTTGTATACTTTAGTTTATGAATTTATGTTAAAGTATCTGGAGGACAGAACCCAGCTGTTAGATGCTTCAGTTGTGCAGCAGCTGGTTCAGGAGTGTTTAATGATGTTATGTGTGAAGTAAGGTGAACATCACAAGAGCTGATTACCTGTACTGCTCCACTTGCAGGATGGATGAAGTGATTCTCAGGGAGGGCAAGACGCTCAGAGCTCTGGAAATACTACTTGATAATGTAAGATGGGTTCAGATAAAAAAAAAAAATCTTCTTAATTTGAGCTTTTCTGACACATAAGCTGGTCTTTTGTAATACAACTGGAATAATGTTTGGACATTACCCACCCATTCACTCAAACACCCTGGTTCATATTACCATGGCATCTTAAGTATACACCACTCTTTGAAATGTTTAGCTTGACTGGATGAAATTAATTTGTTGACTTGCCTGTTTTACATTTTCCAACCTGATGGATGGACTTGAAGGCAGCAGATTGATTAAAGTACTGTCGGAAATACTAGAAAAATGCTTTTTAACCTTAATACTTTGATAAAGGTGATAAATGTACTATGTTGTCAATATATTAACTCGCCTATAGTGTACCTAATTTTTATTTCAATCGATTTAACATTTCCATGCATTTAAAGGGCAGTTTACAGGAGAGAATTTGGTACCAAAACAACAACTCAAGATTTTTTCAGAGTTTAACATGAGAAATCTGAAATGGTCTTTAAATTTATGCTAATAATACAGGTGGTGCAAAAATATTAATTAATGTTTTTCTCAAACAAATAAAATGTTGAATGTTTGTGTTACTTGACTTAATTATGTTTTTTTATTGAAGAAATATTAATATAAATGTTAAGTCTTAATAAATAAGTTTCCCGTCATGCATGCACATCTTTATCACAGCGTTCACTATGGCCAACTATTTGCAGTCGATTGTTGCAAAGGTTTATAAGTTTTTTTGTGCTTGAGAAAGACAGAGGTAAACCTTTCATTAGTTTAGAAAGGGTTTATTACAGAACTTGTAGAGCTGTTGGTATGTCTTACCAATAAGTTAACAATATTTTAAACAAATCAGACAAGACAGGGACAGTCTCAAAAGCAAAACTGGGAAGCTATACCAGTGGCTTCGTTAAATCTTTGGCCAATGTTCACAACTTGATTAAATTGACCGAATTACATCCATATTTTTGCAAAGAAACATACTAATGACATGCAAAACAATTATTAAAACGTTGTACATTTCTACAATCAATCGATAAAATAACACAAGTGATGGGATGCTTTCTCATGCACAATAATTCGTATGTTTATTTCCACACACACACACACACACACACATATATATATATAGGTGTTATTGGTGTGCGACATGTGGATATCACATGATCCCTTACATAACCAATACGTATACTATACGTACACATATTCAACATTATGAAGAAAAAGATGTATTGAGATGACCCCTCACCCATGCACAAGTGTCAATTTCACCTGTCAATACCGTGCATGCTGATGACATAACACAAGCAGTTAATGTTTGTATCAAATAATGTTCCACTACCCCTTATTT
The DNA here is from genome assembly GCF_003918875.1 of Haliotis rubra. Lineage (NCBI taxonomy): Eukaryota > Metazoa > Mollusca > Gastropoda > Lepetellida > Haliotidae > Haliotis > Haliotis rubra. Next base: position 79,479 of record NW_025767231.1, on the reverse strand, counting down.
TTCTAAGTTTTTTATATTTTCATATGTAAAAACACATTTTAGGGCATGTCTCAAAATTTATTCCCTCGGTCTACATTTGGTAGATGTTTCTTAAAGGGATATTTGTTATTTAAGTTACTGTGATACCTCTGACTTTTACATAAAAGTCAAAAAGCATTTTCCCAGCATTTCCGACAGTACTTTAGTACAAGTAACTGTATGAATCAGGTTCAAGATAGAAACCTCGATGGTTCACAGATAAATACAAGATCATGTGCACAATGAGGAGTGACTCCCTCATAACTGGCAACTGATGTTATCTTGGGGAGTAACTCTCACGTCTGTTTCCAGGGGACTGCAGGAGCTGTGTTAGCAATTGCTCTAGAGAAGGAAGTGCCTGAGGCTGCCAAGGGACTGGTGAGTTCCAGCTGACATTTATTTTCAGTGTTAAGAGATCAGGATACTTGAAGACCAACAATACAGACTTGACTCAGTTCTGCTCAGGCAAATTACTTCATGAAAACTGAACATGCTAGTTGAAGCACAACACTTCGCAACACTAAGTAAACTGTCACTTAGTGAACTTAATTCTTCTGCTTTATCAGGGCAATTATTTTGAGAAGTCATCCCTGTTTGGACCTCTTCTGGCGGTGTCCACAGTGCCAACCAAGTTCCAGCGAAGCGTCAGATCACCCTGACAGGGAATGCAGCGTCGCCATTTACATCTATGAGAGGCTTCCCTCGAGTCACTGAGTCAGACCTCCACCTTGTTGAGGTATGTTCATGCGGCCTTATATTTGTGTTTTGTGGAGAAGTAGTAGCCTTGTACAGCAAGCGATGTCACTCTGTGCCTGTGTTGATATGAAATGAATCATTGAGGGTCCACAGGTAGTCCAGTAGGCACCGAGACACCCAACTACTGGGATCCGGGGAGGCTCGGGTCATACCTTAGATATAAGCATCTTCAAATCAGATGCTTCATTGCATGAAATGTAACATGAGAGAAATCCTCATTTATACCCTGAGGGCATTTTGCCACTTGTAATTGCAGGTATTCTTTTGCTGAAAAACCCAAGTGTTAGCTACCCTCTAATATAAGGATATTGTTCAAATGTGGTATTTTCTTTTCATATACCTCTTAGTTTTAATGTATCTTTCCAAAGTACCTCATGCTTACTTTTGTGAAACATGCTACCCTATTTACTACTGAGTAATGTGTAACGTAGTTGTCGATTCTTGACTCCTGCTTCTAGTCAGCAATCCAGGAGGGACTTCATCGTTGTTGGAATGTGGTGTACAATGCCCTGAAGAAGGTTGTAACCTCCAGGGCGTCGAGGGAGCAGGGCCTGTCCTGGATCGCCAGTGTCATCAACCTGAACGAGTTGCGCACATCAGCCCTGCTACAGAATGATTCCCAGGTTCAAGCCTGCTGCAGTGATGGTGAGGCCCTGTCAGGGTTCAGTGACCCAGGTTGCAGTTGTCCCCATAATGGTGATGGTGAGGCCCTGTCAGGGTTCAGTGACCCAGGTTGTAGTTTGGCCCCATAATGGTGATGATGTACACTTGAGTCATGATGTATGCTGTGATATTTTTATTTCACAGCTATCCAATATCTGAATATTGATACAGGTATCAATATCAAAGAACACAACTAATCTGACGCTGTAAACTGTATTGACAGTTTTTAAAGAAATGGTAAAGTTGACAAATGTATGATGCATGCCTAAAGTGCCTGACAAATGCCTAAGAACACTGCATGTTCCTTGTTAGCATACATGGTGAACTTCTGCGGGATGCTGCTGGAGTTCTTCCTGCCAATCTACAGCAACAAGGGCAAGCTGGACAAGGTCAACCTCGGATACTCGACGTCAGAGGCATGTCGGCTCAACTACGACTTTGAGACATGTCTAGCTGGGGGACAGATAGGTGTGTTACAGCTATGTCTTATCTGCTTATGCACATATTAACATCACTGTCATATAACAGTGTTCATCATGATTTGTCATAACATAGCCTCATAGTCATTTATCATGTTCAACTTATCAAAACTTCTGGATACATTACACATTGATGAAAAATATATTTTCATCATTTTCTTTTACAATCTTTCATGTACTAAATCAAGCAAAATGGTTTCAGTGAGTGACACATCAGAAGAGCGAGGATTGGGCTCTGTTCCGAAAGATCTACAGTCACAACACAACTTTATCACAGAGTGTTTCCACTTAATCCAGCGGGCTCTTAATGTGGGTGTTCTACCTACCATCATGCACTACAACAGGATGCAGAGGTGAGTAGCCCTAAGTGTGGTGTCCCCATATACCATCATGCACTACAACAGGATGCAGAGGTGAGTAGCCCTTAGTGTGGTGTCCCCATCTACCATCATACACTACAACAGGATGCAGAGGTAAGTAGCCCTAAGTGTGGTGTCCCCATCTACCATCATGCACTACAACAGGATGCAGAGGTAAGTAGCCCTCAGTGTGGTGTCCCCATCTACCATCATGCACTACAACAGGATGCAGAGGTGAGTAGCCCTAAGTGTGGTGTCCCCATCTACCATCATGCACTACAACAGGATGCAGAGGTAAGTAGCCCTTAGTGTGGTGTCCCCATCTACCATCATGCACTGCAACAGGATGCAGAGGTAAGTAGCCCTCAGTGTGGTGTCCCCATCTACCATCATGCACTACAACAGGATGCAGAGGTAAGTAGCCCTCAGTGTGGTGTCCCCATCTACCATCATGCACTGCAACAGGATGCAGAGGTAGGTAGCCCTAAGTGTGGTGTCCCCATCTACCATCATGCACTACAACAGGATGCAGAGGTAAGTAGCCCTCCTCCTGTGTGGTGTCCCCATCTACCATCATGCACTACAACAGGATGCAGAGGTAAGTAGCCCTTAGTTTGGTGTCCCCATATACCATCATGCACTACAACAGGATGCAGAGGTAAGTAGCCCTCCGTGTGGTGTCCCCATCTACCATCATGCACTACAACAGGATGCAGAGGTAAGTAGCCCTCAGTGTGGTGTCCCCATCTACCACCATGCACTACAACAGGATGCAGAGGTAAGTAGCCCTAAGTGTGGTGTCCCCATCTACCATCATGCACTGCAACAGGATGTAGAGGTAAGTAGCCATCAGTGTGGTGTCCCCATCTACCATCATGCACTGCAACAGGATGCAGAGGTAAGTAGCCCTTAGTGTGGTGTCCCCATCTACCATCATGCACTGCAACAGGATGCAGAGGTAAGTAGCCCTAAGTGTGGTGTCCCCATCTACCATCGTGCACTACAACAGGATGCAGAGGTAAGTAGCCCTAAGTGTGGTGTCCCCATCTACCATCATGCACTACAACAGGATGCAGAGGTAGGTAGCCCTAAGTGTGGTGTCCCCATCTACCATCATGCACTGCAACAGGATGTAGAGGTAAGTAGCCCTCAGTGTGGTGTCCCCATCTACCATCATGCACTGCAACAGGATGCAGAGATAAGTAGCCATCAGTGTGGTGTCCCCATCTACCATCATGCACTACAACAGGATGCAGAGGTAAGTAGCCCTTAGTGTGGTGTCCCCATCTACCATCATGCACTACAACAGGATGCAGAGGTAAGTAGCCCTAAGTGTGGTGTCCCCATCTACCATCATGCACTACAACAGGATGCAGAGGTAAGTAGCCCTTAGTGTGGTGTCCCCATCTACCATCATGCACTACAACAGGATGCAGAGGTAAGTAGCCCTCCGTGTGGTGTCCCCATCTACCATCATGCACTGCAACAGGATGCAGAGGTAAGTAGCCCTAAGTGTGGTGTCCCCATCTACCATCATGCACTACAACAGGATGCAGAGGTAAGTAGCCCTTAGTGTGGTGTCCCCATCTACCATCATGCACTGCAACAGGATGCAGAGGTAAGTAGCCCTAAGTGTGGTGTCCCCATCTACCATCATGCACTACAACAGGATGCAGAGGTAAGTAGCCCTCCGTGTGGTGTCCCCATCTACCATCATGCACTGCAACAGGATGCAGAGGTAAGTAGCCCTTAGTGTGGTGTCCCCATATACCATCATGCACTACAACAGGATGCAGAGGTAAGTAGCCCTCCGTGTGGTGTCCCCATCTACCATCATGCACTACAACAGGATGCAGAGGTAAGTAGCCCTAAGTGTGGTGTCCCCATCTACCATCATGCACTGCAACAGGATGTAGAGGTAAGTAGCCCTCAGTGTGGTGTCCCCATCTACCATCATGCACTGCAACAGGATGCAGAGATAAGTAGCCATCAGTGTGGTGTCCCCATCTACCATCATGCACTACAACAGGATGCAGAGGTAAGTAGCCCTTAGTGTGGTGTCCCCATCTACCATCATGCACTACAACAGGATGCAGAGGTGAGTAGCCCTAAGTGTGGTGTCCCCATCTACCATCATGCACTACAACAGGATGCAGAGGTGAGTAGCCCTTAGTGTGGTGTCCCCATCTACCATCATGCACTACAACAGGATGCAGAGGTGAGTAGCCCTAAGTGTGGTGTCCCCATCTACCATCATGCACTACAACAGGATGCAGAGGTGAATAGCCCTCATGTCATCGGTTCCCAATTGCGCAGATCGATGCTCATGCTGTTGATCACTGGATTGTCTGGTCCAGACTAGATTATTTACAGACCGCCGCCATATAGCTGGGATATTGCTGAGTGCGGCGTAAAACTAAACTTACTCACTCACTCACTCACTCACTCACTACAACAGGATGCAGAGGTGAGTAGCCCTCAGTGTGGTGTCCCCATCTACCATCATGCACTACAACAAGGTGCAGAGGTGTGTAATTATCAGGTCAGTGTTTGAAATAAGTTCCTTTCCCTAAGGTGCCAATAAGGCCTGTGGCATGTAGGTCTCTAGTAAGGCCTGACCTTCCAAACTTGTGTGGTTCCTTATGACCTGCAGTAAATTTAAAGGTCAATTGATGTCACAATAAGCTGCAGTTTTTAGTTGATGGCCTGAATAATTAAAACATTGCTGTACATGTCCCACATACATTCACACACTACAAACATAAGTGTTTACTGGTGATGTTTCCTTTCAGAGACCTGCAACTGAAAATAGAGTCTGTAAAGGGAAGCAGCCTTGAAGAGCAGATTCGCAACCAGCACGTGGTAAGTATTTAGAAATACTAAGTACAGGTGACACATCTGGTGTCACCTTAGGCAAGTGAGTTTGTTCATGGATAGCCTCTGTTCACCCAGCAGTGAATGGGTACCCAGTGGGATAAGTCATGTGACTCTTAACCATCTTACACCTCACAGGCAGGGTAATAACATGTTAGCCCTTTGAGCATGCACCAGTGCATAGAAACAGGAGCTTTATGAATAGCCATTATTATTATTATTTATTATTAAGTATCTATCCCTCTATTGCAGTTATGATGTCAGTATATTTATCTATAATGGATCCATTCCATGCTTTCGTTCCAGCTGCTGACTCTGATGTGGGATACCTGTCTGTGTGACCAGGAGCTTGTCCGGAGTGTCACAATGTTCTATCTCAGTCAGGCTGAGTTGCTGCAGAAGCTGCTGAAGGAAGCTGGGGAGGTCAGTCCCATCCATTAGCATTGTAAACAGTTAGATTTGTAAACCACATACTTGTGAGAGGTGTTAGACTCTTCACACCTGATATACTTCCTGTGTACATCTGACATATGATTGACTGGTAGGTGAAGGTCAGTCATTATGAACTAGGAATAAATGAAGCTTGTCTATGTTATAACTTGAACATTTATGAATGGAATTTTGTCAGTCTACATGAACTCAAAGGCGGGGTCCCAATCCTATCAAGTTTTGGGTGACCTCCATATGAGGTTAAGGGTGCCAGAGGTCAATATGTGAAAGTATATGCCTACATAACTTCTATACTTGAGCATTTATGATTGAAATCTGACAAAACTGTATGTCCGTGATGTCTGTGGTGTAATTCGTGGTGTTATATATGCTGGGTGTGCTCATAACTTGGATATTATATTAGCTGCTGGCATGGTTTGATTATACATCAAAGATGTACCGCACTGGTCAGATGGTTTCCAAAACTGAAAGTGTTTTTTTAAACTGGAAGTGGCTATAACTATTTTATTGTGGAGTCATTACTCTTTTACTGTTCTACTTCTGCATTGCCAAAAGAGAAGTTATGTTATTTGAACCTGGAATTACTCAAAAAAGTCCCAAAGTTGTACTGCATTTGACATGCTGTGGTTAAGTCAAAACGGTTCATGATTCCTGTTTCTGATGGAACAGTTTTAGAGCCTTCAGGAAATTGTGTGTTTGGGGTAGCTTCTGTTTGCTGCATGAACTGCCAACACCTTTCTAGTTGTCTTTCACTTCCAAATAGATTACCAAAATTGTCCATGATAAGACACGTAAATTCTGTTCTAATCTAGTTCTTGTTCTTTCACAGGGATCAGTAAGTGATGAGGAGAAAGTGAAGGCAGAGAAGAAGGCTTTTTCCATGATACCAGAGTTCTGTGTGAAGGATATGGCCATCTGGTTCCGGTTTGTGGCCACCCATGCAGTCTACGTCCACAAGGGAGTTCTCCAGGGTCTTTCAGTGAGTTTCCATGGTTACATATGGACTTGTAAATGCATGAATTTGTATGTTGTTGAGCATGTTTTTCAACTCCCTCAATCCTGTGTCCACAGATCTCTTCCTTTGTTGTGTTTCTTCTAGAAAGGCCTGACATGCCTGGTCCTATCTCGGTCCACATATCTCCTCCTTTGTTGTGTGTCTTCTAGAAAGGCCTGTCCTCATGCCTGGTGCTATCTCGGTTCACATATCTCCTCCTTTGTTATGTGTCTTGTAGAAAGGCCTGACATGCCTGGTCCTCTCTCTGTCCACAGATCTCTTCCTTTGTTGTGTTTCTTCTAGAAAGGCCTGACATGCCTGGTCCTATCTCGGTCCACATATCTCCTCCTTTGTTGTGTGTCTTCTAGAAAGGCCTGTCCTCATGCCTGGTGCTATCTCGGTTCACATATCTCCTCCTTTGTTATGTGTCTTGTAGAAAGGCCTGACATGCCTGGTCCTCTCTCTGTCCACAGATCTCCTCCTTTGTTGTGTTTCTTCTAGAAAGGCCTGACATGCCTGGTGCTATCTCTGTCCACAGATCTCCTCCTTTGTTGTGTGTCTTCTAGAAAGACCTGACGTCATGCCTGGTGCTATCTCTGTCCACAGATCTCCTCCTTTGTTGTGTGTCTTCTAGAAAGGCCTGTCCTCATGCCTGGTCCTCTCTCTGTCCACAGATCTCCTCCTTTGTTGTGTTTCTTCTAGAAAGGCCTGACATGCCTGGTCCTATCTCTGTCCACATATCTCCTCCTTTGTTATGTGTCTTGTAGAAAGGCCTGACATGCCTGGTCCTCTCTCTGTCCACAGATCTCCTTCTTTGTTGTGTTTCTTCTAGAAAGACCTGACGTCATGCCTGGTGCTATCTCTGTCCACAGATCTCCTCCTTTGTTGTGTGTCTTCTAGAAACACCTGACGTCATGCCTGGTCCTATCTCTGTCCACAGATCTCCTTCTTTGTTGTGTTTCTTCTAGAAAGGCCTGACATGCCTGGTGCTATCTCTGTCCACAGATCTCCTCCTTTGTTGTGTGTCTTCTAGAAAGGCCTGACATGCCTGCTGCTATCTCTGTCCACAGATCTCCTCCTTTGTTGTGTGTCTTCTAGAAAGGCCTGACATGCCTGGTGCTATCTCTGTCCACAGATCTCCTCCTTTGTTGTGTTTCTTCTAGAAAGACCTGACGTCATGCCTGGTCCTATCTCTGTCCACAGATCTCCTTCTTTGTTGTGTTTCTTCTAGAAAGGCCTGACATGCCTGGTCCTATCTCTGTCCACAGATCTCCTCCTTTGTTGTGTGTCTTCTAGAAAGACCTGACATGCCTGGTGCTATCTCTGTCCACAGATCTCCTCCTTTGTTGTGTGTCTTCTAGAAAGGCCTGACATGCCTGGTGCTATCTCTGTCCACAGATCTCCTCCTTTGTTGTGTTTCTTCTAGAAAGGCCTGACATGCCTGGTGCTATCTCTGTCCACAGATCTCCTCCTTTGTTGTGTTTCTTCAAGAAAGACCTGACGTCATGCCTGGTGCTATCTCTGTCCACAGATCTCCTCCTTTGTTGTGTTTCTTCTAGAAAGGCCTGACATGCCTGGTGCTATCTCTGTCCACAGATCTCCTCCTTTGTTGTGTTTCTTCTAGAAAGACCTGACGTCATGCCTGGTCCTATCTCTGTCCACAGATCTCCTTCTTTGTTGTGTTTCTTCTAGAAAGGCCTGACATGCCTGGTCCTATCTCTGTCCACAGATCTCCTCCTTTGTTGTGTTTCTTCTAGAAAGACCTGACATGCCTGGTGCTATCTCTGTCCACAGATCTCCTCCTTTGTTGTGTGTCTTCTAGAAAGGCCTGACATGCCTGGTGCTATCTCTGTCCACAGATCTCCTCCTTTGTTGTGTTTCTTCTAGAAAGGCCTGACATGCCTGGTGCTATCTCTGTCCACAGATCTCCTCCTTTGTTGTGTTTCTTCTAGAAAGACCTGACGTCATGCCTGGTGCTATCTCTGTCCACAGATCTCCTCCTTTGTTGTGTTTCTTCTAGAAAGGCCTGACATGCCTGGTGCTATCTCTGTCCACAGATCTCCTTCTTTGTTGTGTTTCTTCTAGAAAGACCTGACGTCATGCCTGGTCCTATCTCTGTCCACAGATCTCCTCCTTTGTTGTGTGTCTTTTAGAAAGGCCTGACATGCCTGGTGCTATCTCTGTCCACAGATCTCCTCCTTTGTTGTGTTTCTTCTAGAAAGACCTGACGTCATGCCTGGTGCTATCTCTGTCCACAGATCTCCTCCTTTGTTGTGTGTCTTCTAGAAAGACCTGACGTCATGCCTGGTCCTATCTCTGTCCACAGATCTCCTCCTTTGTTGTGTTTCTTCTAGAAAGACCTGACGTCATGCCTGGTGCTATCTCTGTCCACAGATCTCCTCTTTTGTTGTGTTTCTTCTAGGAAGGCCTGACATGCCTGGTGCTATCTCTGTCCACAGATCTCCTCCTTTGTTGTGTTTCTTCTAGAAAGGCCTGACATGCCTGGTCCTATCTCTGTCCACAGATCTCCTCCTTTGTTGTGTTTCTTCTAGAAAGGCCTGACATGCCTGGTGCTATCTCTGTCCACAGATCTCCTCCTTTGTTGTGTGTTTCTTCTAGAAAGACCTGATGTCATGCCTGGTCCTATCTCTGTCCACAGATCTCCTCCTTTGTTGTGTGTCTTCTAGAAAGACCTGACGTCATGCCTGGTCCTATCTCTGTCCACAGATCTCCTTCTTTGTTGTGTTTCTTCTAGAAAGGCCTGACATGCCTGGTCCTATCTCTGTCCACAGATCTCCTCCTTTGTTGTGTTTCTTCTAGAAAGGCCTGACATGCCTGGTCCTATCTCTGTCCACAGATCTCCTCCTTTGTTGTGTTTCTTCTAGAAAGGCCTGACATGCCTGGTGCTATCTCTGTCCACAGATCTCCTTTGTTTGTTGTGTTTCTTCTAGAAAGACCTGACGTCATGCCTGGTGCTATCTCTGTCCACAGATCTCCTCCTTTGTTGTGTGTCTTCTAGAAAGACCTGACGTCATGCCTGGTCCTATCTCTGTCCACAGATCTCCTCCTTTGTTGTGTGTCTTCTAGAAAGACCTGACGTCATGCCTGGTGCTATCTCTGTCCACAGATCTCCTCCTTTGTTGTGTTTCTTCTAGAAAGGCCTGACATGCCTGGTGCTATCTCTGTCCACAGATCTCCTCCTTTGTTGTGTGTCTTCTAGAAAGACCTGACGTCATGCCTGGTCCTATCTCTGTCCACAGATCTCCTTCTTTGTTGTGTTTCTTCTAGAAAGGCCTGACATGCCTGGTCCTATCTCTGTCCACAGATCTCCTCCTTTGTTGTGTTTCTTGTAGAAAGGCCTGACATGCCTGGTCCTATCTCTGTCCACAGATCTCCTCCTTTGTTGTGTTTCTTCTAGAAAGGCCTGACATGCCTGGTGCTATCTCTGTCCACAGATCTCCTCGTTTGTTGTGTGTCTTCTAGAAACACCTGACGTCATGCCTGGTGCTATCTCTGTCCACAGATCTCCTCCTTTGTTGTGTGTCTTCTAGAAAGACCTGACCTCATGCCTGGTCCTATCTCTGTCCACAGATCTCCTCCTTTGTTGTGTGTCTTCTAGAAAGACCTGACGTCATGCCTGGTCCTATCTCTGTCCACAGATCTCCTTCTTTGTTGTGTTTCTTCTAGAAAGGCCTGACATGCCTGGTGCTATCTCTGTCCACAGATCTCCTCCTTTGTTGTGTTTCTTCTAGAAAGGCCTGACATGCCTGGTCCTATCTCTGTCCACAGATCTCCTCCTTTGTTGTGTTTCTTCTAGAAAGGCCTGACATGCCTGGTGCTATCTCTGTCCACAGATCTCCTCCTCTCCTTGTTTGTTGTGTGTCTTCTAGAAAGACCTGACGCCATGCCTGGTGCTATCTCTGTCCACAGATCTCCTCCTTTGTTGTGTTTCTTCTAGAAAGGCCTGACATGCCTGGTCCTATCTGTGTCCACAGATCTCCTCCTTTGTTGTGTTTCTTCTAGAAAGGCCTGACATGCCTGGTGCTATCTCTGTCCACAGATCTCCTCGTTTGTTGTGTGTCTTCTAGAAACACCTGACGTCATGCCTGGTGCTATCTCTGTCCACAGATCTCCTTCTTTGTTGTGTTTTCTTCTAGAAAGGCCTGACATGCCTGGTCCTATCTCTGTCCACAGATCTCCTCCTTTGTTGTGTGTCTTCTAGAAAGGCCTGACATGCCTGGTGCTATCTCTGTCCACAGATCTCCTCCTTTGTTGTGTGTCTTCTAGAAAGACCTGATGTCATGCCTGGTCCTATCTCTGTCCACAGATCTCCTCCTTTGTTGTGTGTCTTCTAGAAAGACCTGACGTCATGCCAGGTCCTATCTCTGTCCACAGATCTCCTCCTTTGTTGTGTGTCTTCTAGAAAGACCTGACGTCATGCCTGGTCCTATCTCTGTCCACAGATCTCCTCCTTTGTTGTGTGTCTTCTAGAAAGGCCTGACATGCCTGGTGCTATCTCTGTCCACAGATCTCCTTCTTTGTTGACTGCTGTGTAAGTCTCCTGGAGAGGCCTGACCTCATGCCTGGTCCTATTCCTGCCAGTAAGATGGTCTCTTGTTTGCTCCAGTTTGTCAACTCATCAAAAAGGCAAAGCTCAAGGTATGTACCCAAAATTTCTGGAATGACAATAGTGCATGTAACTTCTTGGTCAGTGACACATTAATATCAGCATGTCAATGTTAATAAAGCAATGAACAATACCTAGAGGATTGGGTAACGGTCTCATGTTTGTGTAATAATGTGTTGTGTACCTAGAGGATGGGGCAGTGGTCTCATGTCTGTGTAATGATGTGTTGTGTACCTAGAGGATGGGGCAGCGGTCTCATGTCTGTGTTATGATGTGTTGTGTACCTAGAGGATGGGGTGAGGTCTCATGTCTGTGTGATAATGTGTTGTGTACCTAGAGGATTGGGTAACAGTCTCATGTCTGTGTGATAATGTGTTGTGTACCTAGAGGATTGGGTAACGGTCTCATGTCTGTGTGATAATGTGTTGTGTACCTAGAGGATGGGGCAGCGGTCTCATGTCTGTGTGATAATGTGTTGTGTACCTAGAGGATGGGGCAGTGGTCTCATGTCTGTGTAATGATGTGTTGTGTACCTAGAGGATGGGGCAGCGGTCTCATGTCTGTGTTATGATGTGTTGTGTACCTAGAGGATGGGGTGAGGTCTCATGTCTGTGTGATAATGTGTTGTGTACCTAGAGGATTGGGTAACAGTCTCATGTCTGTGTGATAATGTGTTGTGTACCTAGAGGATTGGGTAACGGTCTCATGTCTGTGTGATAATGTGTTGTGTACCTAGAGGATGGGGCAGCGGTCTCATGTCTGTGGGGGCGGTGGGGTAGCCTAGTGGTTAAAGCGTTGGCTCGTCACGCCGAAGACCCGGGTTCGATTCCCCACATGGGCACAATGTGTTAAGCCCATTTCTGGTGTCCCCCGCCGTGATATTGCTGGAATATTGCTAAAAGCGGCGTAAAACTAAACTCAGTCAGTCAGTCATGTCTGTGTGATAATGTGTTGTGTACCTAGAGGATTGGGCAGCGGTCTCATGTCTGTGTAATGATGTGTTGTGTACCTAGAGGATGGGGCAGCAGTCTCATGTCTGTGTAATGATGTGTTGTGTACCAAGAGGATGGGGTAGCGGTCTCATGTCTGTGTAATGATGTGTTGTGTACCTAGGGGGGCGGTGGGGTAGCCTAGTGGTTAAAGCGTTGGCTCGTCACGCCGAAGACCCGGGTTCGATTCCCCACATGGGCACAATGTGTTAAGCCCATTTCTGGTGTCCCCCGCCGTGATATTGCTGGAATATTGCTAAAAGCGGCGTAAAACTAAACTCAGTCAGTCAGTCAGTCAGTTGTGTACCTAGAGGATTGGGTAACGGTCTAATGTCTGTGTGATAATGTGTTGTGTACCTAGAGGATGGGGCAGCAGTCTCATGTCTGTGTAATGATGTGTTGTGTACCTAGAGGATGGGGCAGCAGTCTCATGTCTGTGTAATGATGTGTTGTGTACCTAGAGGACGGGGCAGCAGTCTCATGTCTGTGTAATGATGTGTTGTGTACCTAGAAGATGGGGCAGCGGTCTCTTGTCTGTGTGATAATGTGTTGTGTACCAAGAGGATGGGGCAGTGGTCTTTGTCTGTGTGATAATGTGTTGTGTACCTAGAGGATGGGGCAGCGGTCTTATGTCTGTGTAATAATGTGTTGTGTACCTAGAGGATGGGGCAGTGGTCTTTTGTCTGTGTGATAATGTGTTGTGTACCTAGAGGATGGGGCAGCGGTCTCATGTCTGTGTGATAATGTGTTGTGTACCTAGAGGATGGGGCAGCAGTCTCATGTCTGTGTGATAATGTGTTGTGTACCTAGATGATGGGGCAGCGGTCTCATGTCTGTGTAATAATGTGTTGTGTACCTAGAGGATGGGGTAACAGTCTCATGTCTGTGTGATAATGTGTTGTGTACCTAGAGGATGGGGCAGCGGTCTCATGTCTGTGTAATGATGTGTTGTGTACCTAGAGGATGGGGCAGTGGTCTCATGTCTGTGTGATAATGTGTGGTGTACCTAGAGGATGGGGCAGCAGTCTCATGTCTGTGTAATAATGTGTTGTGTACCTAGAGGATGGGGCAGTGGTCTCATGTCTGTGTAATGATGTGTTGTGTACCTAGAGGATGGGGCAGCGTCTCATGTCTGTGTAATGATGTGTTGTGTACCTAGAGGATGGGGCAGCGGTCTCATGTCTGTGTAATGATGTGTTGTGTACCTAGAGGATGGGGCAGCGGTCTCATGTCTGTGTGATAATGTGTTGTGTACCTAGAGGATGGGGCAGTGGTCTCATGTCTGTGTAATGATGTGTTGTGTACCTAGAGGTTTGGGCAGCAGTCTCATGTCTGTGTCATAATGTGTTGTGTACCTAGAGGATGGGGCAGCGGTCTCATGTCTGTGTGATAATGTGTTGTGTACCTAGAGGATTGGGTAATGGTCTCATGTCTGTGTGGATAATGTGTTGTGTACCTAGAGGATGGGGCAGTGGTCTCATGTCTGTGTGATAATGTGTTGTATACCTAGAGGATGGGGCAGCGGGTCTCATGTCTGTGTAATAATGTGTTGTGTACCTAGAGGATTGGGTAACGGTCTCATGTCTGTGTGATAATGTGTTGTGTACCTAGAGGACAGGGCAGCAGTCTCATGTCTGTGTAATGATGTGTTGTGTACCTAGAGGATGGGGCAGCAGTCTCATGTCTGTGTAATGATGTGTTGTGTACAAAGAGGATGGGGCAGCAGTCTCATGTCTGTGTAATGATGTGTTGTGTACCTGAGGTTTGGGCAGTGGTCTCATGTGTACCCAGTACCTAGAGGATGGGGCAGCGGTCTTATGTCTGTGTAATAATGTGTTGTGTACCTAGAGGATGGGGCAGCGGTCTTATGTCTGTGTAATAATGTGTTGTGTACCTAGAGGATGGGGCAGCGGTCTCATGTCTGATCTTGCTGCGATGGTGGAGACATGCCCATCAGTACAGAACCAGCTAGGCTCGCCCTCCTCCGCACTCCACGCCAGCCGCCGATGTTGTTGAGGGCCTGGATGTAGACAAAGATGAGTTTGACAAATACTCTGCAAGGTAAGAATTTCAACAACTTTGTAATAAATGTGGATTACATAATTCAGCACTAGTCCATTACTGATGTAGAGGAGAGGTGTTCAGATGAAGCTTGTTGAGGTGATCTGAACCAGGATTCACGTCAGGTAAGAAGCTAATGGATAATATTGACTCTAGAATGTTGCTATACAAGTAACATTTTCTGTGTCTTAATCTTAACCATAGACAGCATGTCTTTCAAAAGTCTGATGTGTGTTTTTCTGATATCAGATCTGAGATTGGCAAACTGATTGAACACCTGTGGAGGAGGGCTGACTGTCGGACATCTATTGTTCAGCAGTGTGAGAAGGAGATATTTCAGGTAAGAGTCTTTGCTCATATGCTCAGTAAAATCAGATCTTTCATTGGACTGAAAAGAGCATCACTTACCAGGCCCGGAAAGTGAGATCTGTTTTCTCTTATCAGGCTTAACACTGGGTATGCGGAATGTCAGTTACAGGCAAAATCATCATCATCATCATCTCCAGCTTTAAAATGGAGGAGATTTTTCATAGCCAGTGGGAAGTTTTACACATTCCAGAATTTTTTCGTGTTCAGTTTTTCAGATATTGAGTTGAGAGTTTTACAAAATTTTTGTCCAGAGTTTAGTCTGAAACGGAAATCACCAGTTTGAAACTAGTGTTGTATTGCTTAAGGAAGATGATTTGCTAATGTGGAAACTTATGTTTGCCATCCCTTTGGTCTGTCAAATTTTGCTAAAGGTCATTTTAATATGACCAGTAATGGGATATCCTTTGATTAGATCTTTGAGAGCTAAGATGTATGTAGTGGATAAGTCTCACATGTTCCATGATCTGCTGCCTGCTGTTCCCAGAATTTCCTGGGAGCCATTCTGACACGCTGCTGTACATGCTGCATGACAGTCTCTCCAGACTTGCCAACATCAAGAAGATAGAAGTGGCCAAACAGAATGGTATTTATGTGAAAAATATAAATGACAGGTGAATAGGCATTTGAATGTAACGTTGACATGAGTAGAAATATTGTATGTTGATACGATTGTAGCAATACACCCTGTATGAGAGAATGGGACATGAGGTCCTAGCAATACACCCAGTGTAAGTGAGAATGAGGGATGAGATACAAGCAATACAATCCAGGGTATGTGATAATGGGAGATGAGATACAAGCAATACACCCAGGATATGTGATAATGGGAGATGAGATATAAGCAATACACCTCAGGGTATGTGATAATGGGAGATGAGATACAAGCAATACACCCAGGATATGTGATAATGGGAGATATGAGATATAAACAATACACTCAGGGTATGTGATAATGGGAGGTGAGATACAAGCAATACATCCAGGGTATGTGATAATGGGAGATGAGATACAAGCAATACACCCAGGATATGTGATAATGAGGGATGAGATATAAGCAATACACCCACGGTATGTGATAATGGGAGATGAGATACAAGCAATACACTCAGGGTATGTGATAATGAGGGATGAGATATAAGCAATACACCCACGGTATGTGATAATGGGAGATGAGATATAAGCAATACACCCAGGATATGTGATAATGAGGGATGAGATAAGAGCAGTACACCCAGGGTATGTGATAATGAGGGATGAGATACAAGCAATACACTCAGTGTAAGTGATAATGAGGGATGAGATACAAGTAATACACCCAGGGTTTGTGAGAATGAGGGATGAGATACAAGGACTACACCCAGGGTATGTGATAATGGGAGATGAGATATAAGCCATACACCCAGGGTATGTGATAACGAGGGATGAGATACAAGGAATACACCCAGGGTATGTGATAATGGGAGATGAGATACAAGCAATAATCACCCAGGGTATGTGATAATGAGGGATGAGATATACAATACACTCAGTGTATGTGATAATGGGAGATGAGATACAAGCAATACACCCAGGGTATGTGATAATGAGGGATGAGATATAAGCAATACACTCAGTGTATGTGATAATTGGAGATGAGATACAAGCTATACACCCAGGGTATGTGATAATGAGGGATGAGATACAAGATGAATACAAGGCTAGGGTATATATATGATAATGGGAAATGAGATACAAGCAATACACTCAGGGTATGTGATAATGAGGGATGAGATATAAGCAATACACTCAGGGTATATTAATGAGGGATGAGATGCAAGCAATACACTCAGTGTATGTGATAATTGGAGATGAGATACAAACTATACACCCAGGGTATGTGATAATGAGGGATGAGATACAAGCAATACACCCAGGGTATATGATAATGGGAAATGAGATACAAGCAATACACTCAGGGTATATTAATGAGGGATGAGATACAAGCAATACACTCAGTGTATGTGATAATTGGAGATGAGATACAAGCAATACACCCAGGGTATGTGATAATGAGGGATGAGATATAAGCAATACACTCAGTGTATGTGATAATGGGAGGTTAGATACAAGCAATACACCCAGGGTATGTGATAATGAGGGATGAGATACAAGCAATACACTCAGTGTATGTGATAATTGGAGATGAGATACAAGCTATACACCCAGGGTATGTAATAATGAGGGATGAGATACAAGCAATACACCCAGGGTATATGATAATGGGAAATGAGATACAAGCAATACACTCAGGGTATATTAATGAGGGATGAGATACAAGCAATACACTCAGTGTATGTGATAATTGGAGATGAGATACAAGCAATACACCCAGGGTATGTGATAATGAGGATGAGATACAAGCAATACACCCAGGGTATGTGATAATGGGAGATGAGATACAAGCAATACACCCAGGGTATGTGATAATGAGTTATGAGATACAAGCAATACACCCACGGTATGTGATAATGGGAGATGAGATACAAGCAATACACCCAGGGTATGTGATAATGAGGGATGAGGTATAAGCAATACACTCAGCGTATGTGATAATGGGAGATATGATACAAGCAATACACTCAGGGTATGTGATAATGGGAGATATGAGATATAAACAATACACTCAGGGTATGTGATAATATGAGATGAGATACAAGCAATACACCCAGGGTATGTGATAATGGGAGATATGAGATATAAACAATACACTCAGAGTATGTGATAATATGAGATGAGATACAAGCAATACACCCACGGTATGTGATAATGGGAGATGAGTTACAAGCAATACACCCAGGGTATGTGATAATGAGGGATGAGATATAAGCAATACACTCAGGGTATGTGATAATGGGAGATGAGATACAAGCAATACACCCAGGGTATGTGATAATTGGAGATATGAGATATAAACAATACACTCAGGGTATGTGAGAATGAGGGATGAGATACAAGGACTACACCCAGGGTATGTGATAATGGGAGATGAGATACAAGCAATACGCCCAGAGTATGTGATATGGCTGACAGCTGTGAAAGCCCCTACCATTGTGACATGGACATTTATAGCTGACCTCTGTTATCTTCACAGATTGTTTCATTTATCAAAATGTGAATGTTATAATGGAGGGTCATTGACCATATTTCAGAGCATGAGTGGAATGCTCTGTCGATGCAGGAGAAGATGGACAAAGAACACTTCCTGAAGAACGAGGAACATGTGGGGAAAGGCTTCATGGCCATGGTATGAAACATATCATCTTTGTTTGTCTTGTAGATGTCCAACCCCAAGATATTTTAGTTCATACTATAGTTTGGCATGAAATGCATGTGGACCCGGTTTTTTGTAAATATCTCTTCATCCAATGACCCAATCAATCTCAAACTGTGCAAGTGGATGTTTTATCAGACAACCTAATCACATTGTAAATCACCGATTTTATGCATTTGTATTAAAGAATCTGTGTATGTAACTGTCAACAAAATAAATAGCAGAACGCATAAACTGCTTGCAGAGGGAGGGAGCCAATGACCTGTAACAGCTGCAGTGTTAAGGTCATAAAGGTCAACGTCAGATTATGCGTTCTACTGTTTATTTTTTATTTACAATGTGATTAGGTTGTCTGACAAAACATCCACTTGCACAGTTTGAGATTGATTGGGTCATTGGATGAAGAGATATTTACAAAAAACCGGGTCCACATGCATTTCATGCCAAACTATATGTTTATATAACACACCTCTACACTGAAAACACAGTATGTTCTTCTTTAACCTTTACATTGGTCTGAGCACAGCCAACATATAAAACAAAATATGTCACGACTTTCTGTTACAGTCAGTTCTGTCAGTTCTGGCACACATACCTTGAATAGCGTACACACCGGAACTCTTGACTTGTAATATTGTAATGTTTCAAAAGGTGACTGAAACAGATGCACTGTCCTTCAGATATTAGTTTGAGCACTGATGCAGGTGTTTCAATCAGAACTGGTTATTGTGACTTTGATTGACGAATCAGAATCAACGGTGATCTTTTTCCCCAGGCTAACCAGACTCTGGAGTTTATTGACCTATTGACGAGAGCTGAGGAGGTGGCCAGGTGCTTCACACGACAACCACTAGCCAAGAGATCAGCATCAGTGGTCAGTGGGTGGATCTCATCTCGAATGAAAGTGGAGGACAAAATATGGTCACAGACGGATATGAATGTTTTAATGCTTACTTTCTTACACTTTGAACCAGATAGCAAGGGGAACTGTTTACTACTTCAGGCCTCCTTGCTGTGTTTTGTTATGTGTCTGTTGGTGTATTGGTGATGTATTTGTGCTAGTGAAGTGATAAGAGTGTTAAACTTCTCTGCAAGGGATACAAATCCTTCATGATCTAACCGGTAGTGTAGTGATGGCTATAACTCTCATAAATCTGTTTACATTTCTGTTGAAGTTAAAAAGAGTTGTCAATGATGAAGGGATATGCTCATTTAAAATTTTTTTTAAACCATTCAATGTCTTACAGATTTCCAGGCCTAGCTCAAATGGGTACTGTGTACTTGTTTTCAGATCTGTGGGTTTTTAGAATCTCTGTGTGGAGCCAAAGCGAAGGATTACAAGGTGAAAGATTTTGAGAAGTAAGTCCTGAAATCTTCATCTCACTGTTGTTTGTCATTTACATCAGAACAATGAAGTGTTGAGACATACACCTGTATGCTATAATACATTTATAATGTCAAATTAGCACGGTATACAGCTTTTCCAGTGGATCAGAGGCTGGTCACATGACCATGAACTGACATTTATATGAATCGACACATTTTGATTTTCACACATTATTCACAAGACTTTTTTTTTAAATGAAATAAGACTACTTTCAAATTCTTGGGGGAACTTCCTGGAATTCCCAAGCTTGAATAAATACAGAAGTGTTGTTGTGATCATTTATTTCATCTTGAACTTTGCATGTTGGCATAAATTGGGATAAGTTAGTTTGATGTCCTTTGAAGAATATCATTCCTTTGACTGGTTGTAATGAGGAAATGCATATGTGACAGTCTACCACAGTCTGTTGGACACATCTGTATAGTAACCTTCCAATGATCAGGCAGATGATCAGTGATGAATAACACATGTAATCTCCACACCTCCCACATCCATACAGTTTGGTCCTCACTCTGTCAAGCTTCATACTCCAGTGAACTCACTCAGTTCGTAATTTTACTATGTGTCGATTGCATGAATTAATACTATAATACAGTGGAATTCAGTGGGACTGTACCAGTAGGTAGTAGAATAGGTAGACACTGTATCGCTTGTAGGGTGACAGAGGTAGTGCAGCTGGTCAGACTCAGTGATTCTTGAGATTTTACCTCGACAACGTCACATGGTGCCCATAACATGCAACTGTCAAGCACAGGTTCATTTGTTGACATTAAGTAGTTGGAATAAGGCAACAAGTAAAGAAACTTGAGGTCTGTACGGCATGTATTTCATTACTTGTTCATTTTTGTCCTGTAATACTCAACCATACTCACCCAGTTTCTGCTTGATCCTGCTATGTTTTAGATACAACTTCAGTCTTGATCCTGCCTTGTTTTAGATACAACTTCAGTCTTGATCCTGCCTTGTTTTAGATACAACTTCAGTCTTGATCCTGCTATGTTTTAGATACAACTTCAGTCTTGATCCTGCTTTGTTTTAGATACAACTTCAGTCTTGCTCCTGCCCTGTTTTAGATACAACTTCAGTCTTGATCCTGCCTTGTTTTAGATACAACTTCAGTCTTGATCCTGCTTTGTTTTAGATACAACTTCAGTCTTGATCCTGCTTTGTTTTAGATACAACTTCAGTCTTGATCCTGCTTTGTTTTAGATACAACTTCAGTCTTGATCCTGCTTTGTTTTAGATACAACTTCAGTCTTGATCCTGATTTGTTTTAGATACAACTTCAGTCTTGATCCTTCCTTGTTTTAGATACAACTTCAGTCTTGATCCTGCCTTGTTTTAGATACAACTTCAGTCTTGATCCTGCCTTGTTTTAGATACAACTTCAGTCTTGATCCTGCCTTGTTTTAGATACAACTTCAGTCTTGATCCTGCCTTGTTTTAGATACAACTTCAGTCTTGATCCTGCTTTGTTTTAGATACAACTTCAGTCCACAACAGCTACTGTTGCAAATTACAACAATCCTACTTAGAATTGCCCGTGAGGTGCCGGCCTCAAATGACAACTTCCTGGTAAATGTGGCAACTGATGCTGACTTTGATGCCAGTAACCTGGACAAGGCCCTCTCTGTCATCAGCTCCAAGGGTCTGTCTGAAGAGGAGGACAGTCTCCAGCAGTTCCAGCAACTCATACAACAGGTACACATCCCCTCCTACAGCAGGTACACATCCCCTCCTACAGCAGGTACACATCCCCTCCTACAGCAGGTACACATCCCCTCCTACAGCAGGTACACATCCCCTCCTACAACAGGTACACATCCCTCCTACAGCAGGTACACATCCCTCCTCCAGCAGGTACACATCCCCTCTTACAGCAGGTACACATCCCCCTACAGCAGGTACACATCCTCCTACACCAGGTACACATCCTCCTACAGCTGGTACACATCCCTCCTACAGCAGGTACACATCCCTCTTACAGCAGGTACACATCCCCCTACAGCAGGTACACATCCCCCCTACAGCAGGTACACATCCCCCTACAGCAGGTACACATCCCCCTACAGCAGGTACACACACCCTCCTACAGCAGGTACACATCCCCCTACAGCAGGTACACACCCCCTACAGCAGGTACACATCCCCCTACAGCAGGTACACATCCCCCTACAGCAGGTACATATCCCCTACAGCAGGTACACATCCCCCTCCTACAACAGGTACACATCCCTCCTACAGCAGGTGGTACACATCCCTCCTACAGCAGGTACTCATCCCGTCCCTCATCCCATTCTACACAGCAGGTACACAGCATCCCCCTCTACAGCTGGTACACATCCCATCCCTACAGCAGGTACACATCCCCCTACAGCTGGTGTCCACTACATCCTGTCCCTACAGCAGGTACACATCCCTCCCCTACAGCAGGTACACATCCCTCCTACAGCAGGTACACATCCTCTTTCTACAGCAGGTACACATCCCTCCTACAGCAGGTACACATCCCCCTACAGCAGGTACACATCCCCCCTCATCCCTCCTACAGCAGGTACACATCCCCCCCTACAGCAGGTACACACATCCCCCCATGTCCATATCCCTCTACAGCAGGTACACATCCCCCTACAGCAGGTACACATCCCCCTACAGCAGGTACACACACACAGGTACACATCCCTACAGCAGGTACACATCCCCCCTACAGCAGGTACACACATCCCCTACAGCAGGTACACATCCCCAGGTACACATCCTACAGCAGGTACATATCCCCCCCCTACAGCAGGTGCACACATCCCTCCTACAGCAGGTACACATCCCTCCTACAGCAGGTACACATCCCCTACAGCAGGTACTCATCCTCCCGTCTACAGCACAGCAGGTGGTACACATCCCTCCTACAGCTGGTACACATCCCTCCCTACAGCAGGTACACATCCCCCTACAGCTGGTACACATCCCCCCCTACAGCAGGTACACATCCCCTCCTACAGCAGGTACACATCCTCCTACAGCAGGTACACATCCCTCTTACACATCTACAGCAGGGTACACATCCCTCCTACAGCAGGTACATCACAGCAGGTCCATCCCTACAGCAGGTACACATCCCTCATCCCCTCCTACAGCAGGTACACATCCCCCTGCAGGTACACATCCCCCTACAGCAGGTACACATCCCTCCTACAGCAGGTACACATCCCCTCCTACAGCAGGTACACATCCCCTCCTACAGCAGGTACACATCCCCTCCTACAGCAGGTACACATCCCCTCCTACAGCAGGTACACATCCCTCCTACAGCAGGTACACATCCCTCCTACAGCTGGTAACATCCTCCTACAGCCCACATCCCTCTACAGCAGGTACACATCCCTCCTACAGCGGTTACACATCCCTCTCTACAGCAGGTACACATCCCTCCTACAGCAGGTACACATCCCTCCTACAGCCTGGGTACACATCCCTCCCTACAGCTGGTACACATCCTCCTATAGAAGGGTACACATCCCTCCTAATACATACACATCCCTCCTACAGCCAGGTACACATCCCCTTTACAGCAGGTACACATCCCCTCCTACAGCTGGTTACACATCCCTCCTACAGCAGGTACACATCCCTCCTACAGCAGGTACACATCCCCTCCTACAGTGGGTACACATCCCTCCTACAGCAGGTACACATCCCTCCTATAGCTGGTACACATCCCCCTACAGCTGGTACACATCCCTCTCCTACAGCTGGTACACATCCTCTCCTACAGCTCCCTCCTATATGGTACACATCCCTCCCATAGGTACACATCCCCTCTCCTACAGCAGGTACACATCCCCTCCTACAGCAGGTACACATCCCCTCCTACAGCAGGTACACATCCCCTCCTACAGCAGGTACACATCCCCTCCTACAGCAGGTACACATCCCCTCCTACAACCAGTACATTGTTTGGTTTTAGCTGTCAATCATATGTATTCTGTCATCACTGTGATATGCAGTACTGTGGCAATGCATACTTCCAGTTACGTCAGCTACATGAGGAGAGAAAGTCGGACGATATGGCCGACTCGGATGAGCTGAGTGTGATGAAGGAGCTGGATGGTGTGGCTGTAGACCAGGACAAGGTGCTGGAGGTCTACACCCGCTGTATGATGGGCTATCGCTTCCTCACAGCAGACATACAGGTAACACTTCACACTTCATACCTACAGGTTCCAGTTTCACATATGAATTGTAGCGCATACATAAAATAAATCATAAATGCATGTTGAACTCTCTAAGTTACAATCACTTTGTGAAATGCGGCAGAGGTCACTAAATTCAACACATCTACACACCACAGGCATACCAATAACACGAGAAGATCCAACTCGGACAGTAACACTGTCTATTTTGTGATACCTCTCATGAACAATAGTGAAGGTTGCATCCCACATGGCAAACTTACAGTAAACTTTGTACCCACATGTTTGATGAATGTCTTGCAAGGATGTAGGTTATCACAGCCTAATGAAGGCTGGACACAGAAAACTGGACTCACTCGCATTATGTGTGAATTCAAATGGACTGTGATTATAAAGGGTTTTTTGTATAAATTTTATGTACATGTATTGATATTTTTCAGGAAAAGTCACAGCTACCTGAGTAATTTGCAGAGTCTTGATCCAAGGTAGGTGCATTACATATTTCACAGTGCTATATCAGCATTCTAGGAGTTGGGTAGACAACAATGAAGAATCTACACTAAAACGCCGCTCTGTGCAATAAACAAGTAGTTGTTATCCATGAAGTTTGTATGCATCGCTATATTTCAAAAATGCTGTGCATAATGTACAGGTCCCAGACCAGACCAGGTTATGCAGGTTTGGTCACATAGAATAGGTGGGTACTCTTAAGACACTGCTGCTGTGTGCTGGGTACACTAAGACACTGCTGCTGCTGTGTGTCAAGTACACTAAGACACTGCTGCTGTGTGCTGGGTACACTAAGACACTGCTGCTGTGTGCTGGGTACACTAAGACACTGCTGCTGTGTGCTGGGTACACTAAGACACTGCTACTGTGTGCTGGGTACACTAAGACACTGCTACTGTGTGCTGGGTACACTAAGACACTGCTACTGTGTGCTGGGTACACTAAGACACTGCTACTGTGTGCTGGGTACACTAAGACACTGCTACTGTGTGCTGGGTACACTAAGACACGGCTGCTGTGTGCTGGGTACACTAAGACACTGCTGCTGTGTGCTGGGTACACTAAGACACTGCTGCTGTGTGCTAGGTACACTAAGACACTGCTGCTGTGTGCTGGTACACTAAGACACTGCTGCTGTGTGCTGCTGTACACTAAGACACTGCTGCTGTGTGCTGGGTACACTAAGACACTGCTGCTGTGTGCTGGGTACACTGGAGACACTGCTGCTGTGTGCTGGGTACACTAAGACACTGCTACTGTGTGCTGGGTACACTAAGACACTGCTGCTGTCTGGTAGGTACACTAAGACACTGCTGCTGTATTCTGTCTGCAGGTCCCCCAAGGTGAAGACTCTGATGAAGGAAATGAAGCAGCTGTGCCAGAACCTGCCTGTTCACCCCAATGCGCCATCTTTGTTGTTCAGGTAATATGATCATTGGTAAATATAAGAACAAAATTGGCAAATAAGATCAAGGAAACATGCCAGATACTAACAAATGTATCTCTGCTATGACTGTTGGTGTCATGGTTCTAAATCATTAGTGATGGTCATGCTTTCCTAACTCTTGAATCAGTTTCCCTGTTATAAGGAGAGGTTCAAAAGTTCTGAGCCTAGCCAAGTTGGTGACACTCATTTACTTGTAGTACTTTTTATGCTAAGAGAATGGCTACCAACTGAAAAAGTTAACTCCAACAGGAATCCATGCAGAAATGGTGTCAGGGATAATGCCAGTGTTTAGTGATGAGTTCAGGAGGGAAGTATGTGGCAAGTAATATGCAAGTGATGGTGACATTATTCCTGCGCCAGGAGGAATCCTGCTTAACCAGCAGGATCCATGTACTCCAACATCAGTGTCAGGACCTCAGATTGGATTGTGGAAATACAATAACCATCAGATTGTGCAGTCCATGACAGGCTGGCTTAGAACTTTTCAGAAACCTCTCATGGGTTCTGTCAGACCCTTCATGTAAGTAAAAGATGTTTTCAAATGAAACAAAGAATTAAAGCAAAACAGAAGCATTTATTGTTAATGTTTCATGTCACTTGTCTCCTAGACAAAGGGATCATAGTCCTTTGGTTCATGTATATGGCTTGTTTCTACCACATTGAACAGTAAGACAGCTGTGATTGTTGTGTCAGGGCATGTTCCACCATTGGTAATGTGTGTGTTCTTCACAGGAGGAGGAGCGATTGATGTGATGCGAAAGCCTGGTAACAGGGCCTGTTGGGACACCTTACAGTCTGGGTTGTTTCGTTTGACATTTACTTCCCCGCCAGCTACCCAAACAGTGCCCCACTGGTGAAGATCATCACCACGGGAGGAGGAAGTGTCAGGTATTTAGGGTTTATTGATATTACCAGCATAAGAAGCAAGGTGTCACAAACAAGGTCAACAGATACATGTCCTGGCTGTTGTTCATGAATACAAGCCACAGGAGGACTAGGAGGACCATGGCAAATGGGGTCCTTCCACGTGTGCTCTTACAGAGGTGAAGGATAGTCTATCCATGTCAGTCATACAGCCGGTTACATGATTAAGCATTGAATTCAGTGGTGATGTTTTTCTGTGTCAGATTCAACCCCAACCTGTACTCTGACGACAAGGTGTGTTTTGTGTGTCAGATTCAACCCAAACCTGTACTCTGATGACAAGGTGTGTTTTGTGTGTCAGATTCAACCAAAACCTGTACTCTGACGACAAGGTGTGTTTTGTGTCAGGTTCAACCCCAACCTGTACTCTGATGACAAGGTGTGTTTTGTGTGTCAGGTTCAACCCCAACCTGTACTCTGACGACAAGGTGTGTTTTGTGTGTCAGGTTCAACCCCAACCTGTACTCTGATGACAAGGTGTGTTTTGTGTGTCAGATTCAACCCCAACCTGTACTCTGATGACCAGGTGTGTTTTGTGTGTCAGATTCAACCCAAACCTGTACTCTGACGACCAGGGCCCGGTTGTTCAATACTCGGTTTTCTTAACCGCCGGTTAACTCCTAACGGCCGGTTAAATCCTTAACCAGCCGTTAGGTAACCGAACGTTAAATATGCGTTGTTCAAAACATGGTTAGTCATGCCGTTAGCTAACGTCATTGTCAAAGTTTAGTAGTGTGGTTAACATCACTGGTTAGCTTTCATATATCCCACAATTCCGTTTTCTGTTTACTTCCGGATTACCAAAAATGGAATTGTGAAATGTCGCCTGCACCCCAAGGAAAAAGAGAAGTCGTAATTTCTCTGCTGACGATGAGAATGTAATCCAGTCAATGGTTGAGACCAACTCTATAGTTTATCATAGGCATGCGAATGTCGAAGCGCCATTTAACGCTTGTATTGGAAACACAGGGTTCCAGACGCTTGCATATATATTTCAAAGACATATGATCCCAGCTCTGTGTGGGACTTACTTCAATTCCGACAACAGAAAAGACATTTTCATGAGAAACTATAGCACAGCTATACTTTAAATATGATGAATCCATGAAAATACATGTAATATTAATAGTAAAAGCATGTTTTCAGTGGATAGAATATTTACAAATATTACACAGGAGTTACACTTAGACGGCTACAGTCTTAATAAATCTTTGAATTCCACAAGACCTATCGCTCACTTTTCACTCCTTAAATTGTCATCACTGTATGGCCAAGTCATTAAGATGCTATCAATATCATTTATTAATTATTTGCCAAGTCTGTCAAAAATTGTAATGTATGAACACACATTGCCAAATCTTTAACATCAAACAATATAGATGTTGTGACAATAATACCATTAGCTTTTATCTGAAATATGCATTCAATGCCAATAGAAACTTAATATGTTACTAGCACCATGTGAAAGTAATCAAACTGTAATTGTACTATAGGCCCCAGGGCCAACACTGCTGAATAAAATCGATCTATTATTCGACCTTACTGTTGACAGGAATCTCATGAATAAAACTGTGCAATATCGCCATTATCTGAATCTTACTTCACAGACACACATATTCGAAAGATGTCTTGAAAAACATGAAGCTGTGTCTAATTTATAGATGAACATAATTTCCTCGATACTCATTAATCAGATGAACCTTCATTTAGTTCAATTCACAAGTGACTGCAGAAAATGCATAATTCTTTTTAATGACTTCAAGGTCGGAAAACATTTCATAAGTGTATTATAGAACTCTGTAGTAGATGAACATAATTTCCTCGATACTCATTGATCAGATGAACCTCCATTTAGTTCAATTCACAAGTGACTATAGAAAATGCATAGATAGTTCTTTTCAATGTCTTCATGGACGGAAAACATGTATTAAATTTCATGAGGGTATTATAGAACGCTGCAACGATTCGGCAGAGAAATACTATTGTGCCATTGTATTCCTTATATAAAATACATCAGTGTATAACATTAGCATTCAGATATTGTTATAAAATAAGTTTAAAATTCCAAACATTATCGCGGTAAAATGACAAGAGATAGTGTTGTGTTCGCCAGACAAAAGGTTTCGATATTCAAATATAACATTTAATCAAAGTGACTACTTAAGTAGGCCTGCATATCACTCACAACTCACAACGCTTCGCTAAGGCCGGGTATTGAGACGCCAATTACATCACATATATTTCATATTCAGCTTATACAAATGCATCACTGAATTCTAAGGCTGTGACGGGTACTCACGGGTACTCTCGAATCTGGGTCGGTACAGCTGGAATCGAGTCCTATTTCTAGGAATTGGGTACCGGAAAGGGAGAGAGCTCTATAATGACAAGGGCAGACAATAGCTTGTCTTTTCGTTTTTGACGTAACACACATTTACATCATTGAATGAGTGAGTTTAGTTTTATGCCGCGACTCAGCAATATTCCAGCTATATGGCGGCATGGGTCTGTAAATAATCAAGTCTGGACGAGACAATCCAGTGATCAACAACATGAGCATCGATGTGGATACGCGATGACATGTGTCAGCCAAGTCAGCTTAGTCTGACCACCCGATCCCGTTAGTCGCCTCTTAAGACAAGCATGGGTTACTGAAGATCAATATTCTAACCCGGAAATTCTCGGGTTTTTACATCATTGGTACTGTCCGATGTGCAGTGAGTAGTTAAGTTACAGTAGCAGCAGGAACGAAACGTTCGTTGTTATAACGAGGAGTGTAAGTAATGGTGTTAGAATAGAATAGAAGAATAGAATAATACTTTAATGCCTTTTCAGGAATTTGTGTTACATCAGCAGAGCTACTGACACATTAGAGAGATACCAAACATATTTACATAAATTCTTGATTTAGATATCTTCACATTTGTTTAAGAGAGATATGGTACTTGGAATAAAGGATGTACGGGCTCTCTTAGTTTTCACAATTGGAACTTTGTATCGGGCGACCTGAAGGAGAAGGTTGTATTCCGAATTTAAGTAGTGAGTACAGTCAGATATGATTTTGACAGCTTGATTCACGATTTGCCGCTCATATATTGATGATAAACATTCAAATCTGACTCCAGTGTTTTTACTTGCAGTGTTAACAATTTTGTCTATTTTAGATTTGAGATGAACTGAGATTTGAGATGAACTCTCTATATTGGTTAAACAGACGTAAATTAAATAGCTTGAGGTCAGTTTTATTGTCTTATTACCACTTTTTCAAGTTTTCTATGATAGTCTCTGTCAAATCATGATTGAGTATTCAGAGGTTGACCCGAATGTATTTCTTACATTTCTGGGTACTCGATTTCCGATTCGGGTAAGTACATACGGGTACTCGATTCCATTTTTTCCTACTTGTCCCAGCCCTACTGAATTCCTCATACATTTTAGAATCTAATTACAACTGGTCTTTGTCACCAATACCAAGTGTCTAGATAAACTGAAACGAAAGATATTGGGGTGGAAACAAATGCTGTGCTCGAAAAGACAACACCTGTTTGAAAATGTAAACAAAGAAAATTTCAGACTTTATACTGTGTAGCATTTTCTCAAATTTTCAGACACCCATTTGCATGGAAAGAGCATAGTAGCAAGAAATAGGAAATTAAGAATGAATACAATACAGGAATGCGATATGTTTATACAAAACTGTCAAGTTTCTGTGCAGCGTGACGCCATGACTGACGCAAAATCACGCAGAACAAACGGTAATAATCGGCATTTCTGGCCGCTTCTTCTCTTTCTTAAAATGAAAACGATAAAAACATGATACAATACACAGATAGTCAGAATCATTCTGATTACTTACATCTCATATTTATGTAAAAACGATCCCTGAATCAAGGGGAGGGTCCTCGCAAAACCCATGTCAGCCGCCATTTTTAAGAAATCTCAACGGTAGTGATGTCATGCGTCAACATTGTTGTACATATTTGGCAATTTCTCTGAGGTGAAGGTCGGTAGAATAAGAGTATACACAATCACCATATCCCTACCGATTACACTTTCAGTATCATAATGTAATCATTTGGATATTTTTTCATGAAACTAATTTAATTATCTTCATTTAGCCTTGTTCAATATCATATCATACGTGGGTATAGGGTGTATGCGTGTTTGATTCTGTGAAAGTGTTTGTTTTGAATAATATTTACAGAAGAAATTCACACATTTAGTGTAGTAAAACATATATAAACCTTTACACAAGTGTTAAAAGATGAAACGTATGGCATCATGTTCTTGTACAACATGTATGTTAGTTCCTATGAAGTGCATAGTTACAGTTTCAGATGTAACTCTTCGGTCAGAATAATTTCCAGTATCGAAGTCCAGTCCACGATACACCCTATCCTTTCTTTGCTGAACTGGCCTCATGAAAGCAGTGTTAGCCATGAACGCCATTTGCGAGTTAACCAACCTTAGGTGTGTTAACTTAACGTCACGTTAACAACCTGTTTAAAGTTAACATAGTTTTGAACAACAAGATAACCCTCTGTTATTAGTTAATGGTCGGTTAAATGTACTTAACGGCTGGTTAAAGATAACCGAGTTTTGAACAGCCGGGCCCAGGTGTGTTTTGTGTGTCAGGTTCAACCCCAACCTGTACTCTGACGACAAGGTGTGTTTTGTGTGTCAGGTTCAACCCCAATGTGTACTCTGACGACAAGGTGTGTTTTGTGTGTCAGATTCAACCCCAACCTGTACTCTGACGACAAGGTGTGTTTTGTGTGTCAGGTTCAACCCCAACCTGTACTCTGACAAAGGTGTGTTTTGTGTGTCAGATTCAACCCCAACCTGTACTCTGACGACAAGGTGTGTTTTGTGTGTCAGATTCAACCCCAACCTGTACTCTGACAAGGTGTGTTTTGTGTGTCAGATTCAACCCCAACCTGTCAGATTCAACCCAAACCTGTACTCTGGTGTGTTTTGTGTGTCATCGATTCAACCCAAACCTGTACTCTGACGACAAGGTGTGTTTTGTGTGTCAGATTCAACCCCAACCTGTACTCTGACAAGGTGTGTTTTGTGTGTCAGATTCAACCCAAACCTGTACTCTGACGACAAGGTGTGTTTTGTGTGTCAGATTCAATGCCAACCTGTACTCTGACGGCAAGGTGTGTTTTGTGTGTCAGATTCAACCCCAACCTGTACTCTGACGGCAAGGTGTGCCTGAGTCTCCTGGGTACGTGGCATGGCGGTGATGCCAGTGAGAAGTGGAACCCTTCCAAGTCCAGCATATACCAGGTTAGTCTTGTATAGCAGTGTAGTTCACCAGCTGGAGCAAGATCCGCTTTTACATACAATGAACAATAAATGTACAATAAACATTCTCAGGTGTAATTGTCTACCATGGCCGCCTATGTCCTGATTGTGTCTACTGAACAGTGTATGATCTGGTGATACTGCTGCAGGTGCTGGTGTCCATACAGAGTCTCATCCTCATCCCGGACCCCATGTTCAACGAGCCTGGCTATGAGGGGATGAAGGGCAAGGCAGAGGGAGACGTGAGTTGTTGATATGGCCTTGTGTATGTGTAATCTCAGTGGCAGGTGGTTACTATACCACTATACTATACACACTGACAAAATGTATACAGTCATATGTGTGATGTACTTGAAAACATGACATTAGTTTATCTTTACAGATGTGTTTAAAAGCAAAGAAAGGTGGTGTAGATTTTAGTATGTGCCTGAAAGTACAAACAATATGACTACAAGAACCAAGCATAATAATTGTAAACATTTTAAATATAGTGAATTAAATGTATTATGCGCTTGGAATGGAATCAGCATTAAATGGACTAAACTCTCAAACCAGTTTAACTCAAACAGTTTACATAAGACAATATGAAAACTATTAAGCATCATTTGTACCGGTTTTGCCAAGTTAAGTTAAACAAATATCTCTGGGATATAACTGTTGCTTTATCTAGTCCTTGTATTTACTCACCTATTGTGGTTTTGATGTTTGTTCCAGCGTCAGAGCGCTGCGTACAACTGGAAGATCCGTCTGAACACACTGAGACATGCCATTCTGGGACAGCTCAGGAACCCTCCACCTGGTATGGTGTGAATAAAGGCTGAATGTTGGTTTACAAAATTGTGATAAATGGCTTTTTTTAGCTTCTTCTTAAGCTTTGTTGAATTATGAATAAATAACTATTGTCATATCATTGCAGGCTTAGAGAAGGTGATCCCAGGCCACAACATCAGTTGCAGTTCAAAAGGATCAGCGTGGCCCGGTTGAGGCAGTGTAGAGAGTGGCTGGCTGGAGTGCCAGGATGAGGACCAGGCCAACCCGGCTTAGGCAGCTGGTTACTGCCATAAGTGCACAGCCCAAGCTACCTGCAGCCTGATCGAACGATGAAGAGAGCCGGAGGAGATAGTGAACTGAATGTGGAACAATGGATGGGGTAGGAAGAGGTGGCAGGAACAACAGGATGGGGGGGAGGAAGAGAGGAAGAGGGGGTGGCAGGAGATAGTTACAGAGTGGAAACAATGGATGGGGGAGGAAGAGAGTGGAACAATGGATGGGGGGTAGTAGGGGGGAGGAAGAGGGTGGAGAGATAGTTACAGGAGTGGAACAATGGATGGAGGGGAGGAAGATAGAGTGGAACAATGGATGGGGAGGAAGTAGGGGAACAAGGGGGGCAGGAGATATGGAACAAGGGATGGGGATGACTAAGAGTGGAACAATGGATGGGGGGAGGGAGAGGGGTGGAGATAATGGAACAATGGATGGGGGTGGGGAGGAAAGAGATGGCAGATAGTTACAGAGTGGAACAATGGATGGTGGAGGAAGGAAGACAATGGAACATGGAGGAAGAGTGACAGAGTGGAACAATGGATGGGGGGGTAGGGGAGGAAGAGATGGCAGGAGATAGTTACAGAGTGGAACAATGGATGGATGGTGGAACAGGGAGTGGAGGAAGAGAGTGGAACAATGGATGGAGGTAGTAATGGGGGGAGGAAGTAGGAGGGAGGTGGAGATAGTGACTGAGTGGAACAATGGATGGGGAGGGGGAGAAGAGGAACAATGGAACAATGGATGGGGGAGGAGAGGAGTGGAACAATGGATGGAGGAAGGAGATAATGAATGGAACAATGGATGGGGAGGAAGAAGAACAATGGAGGACAGGAGTGGAACAATGGATGGGGAGGAAGGAGAGAGTGGAACAATGTGGAGATAGGAGGAAGATAATGGAACAAATGGATGGGGGAGGGGAAGAGTGGAACAATGGATGGGGGGAGAGGTGGGAGGAAGAGAGGTGGCAGGAGTGGAGTGGAACAATGGATGGGGGGGGAGGAAGAGGGGAGTGGAACAATGGATGGGGGAGGGAGTAGTTACAGAGAGTGGAACAATGGATGGGGGAAGAGAGTGGAGGAAGAGGTGGGGAGATAGTGACTGAGTGGAACAATGCATGGGGGAGGGAGGAAGATAATGGAACAATGGATGGGGGAGGGGAGGAAGAGAGGTGGCAGAGGATGGGGAGGAGTAGGGGTGGAACAATGGATGGGGGGGAAGAGAGTGGAAGCAATGGATGGGTGGCAGTGGAAAGAAATGGATGGGGGTGACTAGAGGGAACAATGGATGGGGTGAGGGGGAGGAAGAGGTGGCAGGAGATAGTTGGAGTGGGATGGGGAGGAAGAGAGTGGAATGGATGGGGGGGCAGAGGGGGAGGGAGGGGAGATAGTGGAACAATGGATGGGGAGGAGGGTGGAACAATGGAAGGGGGGCAGTAGGGGGGAGGAAGAGGATGGGGATGGAACAATGGAGGGGGATGGAACAAGGGATTGAGGAGAAGAGGTGGGAGGAAGAGGGTGGAACAATGGATGGTGGGGAGGAGGAAGAGGGTGGAGGAGATAGTGATTGAGTGGAACAAAGGGGATGGTGGGAGGAGGGTGGAGGAGATAGTGATTGGAGTGCTGGAACAAGGGATGGGGGAGGAAGAGAGGTGGAACAATGGATGGGGGGCAGTAGGAGGACTGTGTAGTCTTTCTGTTACTGTTTCTAACTGGTGACAAAGTTGATTGTCTGGTGAAAATATTGGTAGGTTAAATATGTTCAAGACATGGTGAATAGAAAGATTATCAGCACTTGCTCACTGTATCATGGAGAATGACCCGCCCTAGAAATGCTCTAAACCATCCCTAGATTTTGTGATAGATAGGCTGTATGGCTTCCCTTGGCTGCTATGATGAGGGAACTAAATAAATATTAATATAATTACTATTATTATCTTTGTGCGCGTGTGTGTCCTTAAGTCATTGGGATTGCACAAAATATTTGAATCTCACCTTTGACAGCTACTTTTGTTGAGTGGACACCAATTCTTTGGTTAATAAACCAAGACATTTTGTCTTTGCTATTTGCCTCTTGTAGAAATCCTTACATACTAATAAAATCAAAATAAATAACTGGTCTAACCTTTAGACGAAAAAGATTTTACTTTTTGTAGTGGTGGACATGTGCAATAACAGAACTGTATACTGTAGGTCAACATTGAACATTTACATTTTATCAGTGAAATGAAACAATTCATGGTTGTTAAAATGGTGATATATTAGACTGGAGTAAGACATCACGAGTCTTGATGTATTTGATGTTATATTTATATATATTGTGTTATATATGTTGTGTATGCTATTGATGAAGTTGTCTTTATAACTGAATAACATGTTTGAGAAGTGGATTATTAGATAATACAATGTCTCATATCAAGAAGCTAGACTTAAGACAACAGTATCTATGTGGTATTTGTCACATGCTATTTTCATGTTTATCTATCATGCTCATACCTTTCTGTGTGTTTTGAGGAAAACTGTTTGAATTCCAGCATTTTCACATTACTATTCACATATTGATGTTATTCTGGTAAGCTCTTGTCTAACAGTTTGGCAATAATATAGAAATATGCAAACATAGAAATATGCAAACAGATATTGATATACAATGTATGTTGAAATATGGGTTTTCAGGAGAAAATGAAAACAGTTTAAGAAAATGTTCAATTACAAATTACACTTATGTGTCATTTATACAGGAGCACAGGTAGGCTGTTTTCTCCTCGTAATTTGACAAGACAATAGATAAACGTTGGACCTTTTCACTGATATTAGATGAATGTTCAGAACTGTATTATTTTTAGTGATTAATGTAGAAAGATGTCTTTTGTGACACCTTTGTTTCAAACTAAGGATCATTAACACCATCATAGGAAAACATTGTTTGCTGATGTCATAAAGGTTCATATCAACTGTAATATTTTAATTATGCTCACAGGTAAATTAACTCAAAACATTCCTTTTCAACTATTTTTCCTGTTTCACTTGCATGTATGTCACCAATTTCTGTCTTATTCTGGTGTCAACAAAATCAGATTGGTTGTTTGGTTTGTTGCTGAACGCCTCACAGAGCAATATTCCAGCTATATGGCAGTGATCTGTAAATAATACAGTCTAGACCTAACAATACAGTGATCAACAGCATGAGCATCGATCTACACAATGTGGGATACGATGACATGTGTCAATGAAGTCAGCGAGCCTAACCACCCGATCCTGTTAGTCACCTCTTACGACAATCGTGAAGACCAATTCTAACCCGGATCTTCACGGGTAGACCAACTCAGGAGACCTATCTCCCACAAGCCAGTCAGACCATCTTAATTCAAAAGTTGAGTAGCTAAGTCATGTATGATACTGGTGATCATTACTTGGTCTTTTTATAAGCTCCAGTAAAGTACAGGAAATAAACAGAATCAAGTTGAGATTACAAAGTGCAATTATAATACAAATCCCATGCTGTGTTGCCCACCACTGTCAAGGCCTACATGTAGTTCACTTTGAACTTGACAGTGATGTTATACGAGTCTCTAAACAGGTTGTTTGTGGTATGACACACTCAGCTAAATGGGAGCTTGTTAACCATATGTGAATCACTGTTGTACTGAAGGGATCATTAGAATGACTGGGCAGTATAACATGTACTTTGATGTGATTGTCCAATTAATAGAATTTCAATCATTCATCATATCAGCATTTTAGTTGAATATTCATTTTCCATTGTTAATAGCTATACACATTTCCGCTTTGAGGGGAGATACTAGTGGGAAATGGCGTATTTGCTACTGTGCATTTAATTATAATATGTTCAAGAATTGATAAATTGAAAGTACTCATTCTTCAGAACTATATGTATTGATTGTATTTGATTTCATTACTATTCTTGAGCTGAGTGAGTGACCCACATGACATTCTACAGGCAGTAACAACAGGTATAGAACTCTAACGGTCACTGTTTGAGTGCTGTAATCAGTGAGTGAGTGAGTGAGTTTAGGTTTACACTGCTTTTAGCAATATTCCAGCAATATCACAGCAGGGGCACCAGAAATGGGCTTCAAGCATGTTAACCATGCGGGGAATTATGCTGTAATCATGATACACCCTACTTCTATATATCATGTGTGTATATGATAATAAACCAAATGTTTATAAACACTTATCTCTTGTATTGCTTCTCTTACTTTGCCCTTTACATCTGTCAGTGTTAGTGAAGAGTGTGCAACCTTTAGAAATGTAACAAGGCTCCCACTACGATTTTGAAACAATGTCCAAATATTTTTATCCCCCGCAACGCGTTTTGCGGTGGTATTAAAATGGACTCCGTCTGTCCGTCCATCCGTGCACATTTGTCTTTTTCGGAGCAGAACTCTAAAACCGTTCAATATTTCTTAACCAAACTTGGCACATACATGGATCTGGTGGTGTACTGGTGCCTTTTGGTAGTTTTGGAATTCTGAATCAAATATTTTTGGCATTTCCATGGCAACAAGTTCGACTTAGCCTGAAATTGTGGTAGTGCTCTTTTCCGGAGCTGAACTCTAAAACTGTTCACTATTTCTTCACCAAACTTGGCACATAGATAGATCTGGTGGTGTACTTGTGCCTTTTGGTAGTTTTGGAATTCTGAATAAAATGTTTTTGGCATTTCCATGGCAACAAGTTTGACTTAGCCTGAAATTGGTGATAGTGCTGCTTTCTGGAGCAGAACTTTAAAAACCTTTCAATACTCTCCTTCTACTTTTCTATATACACACCTAAATATTTGACATAATCATAACTCATAGACATAATCATGAAGAGTATTTTGCCATTGCGGGGGATATTGATGACTTTGTCTTCTTGTTATATGTTGTTTTGTTTCTTCTTAAGCTTTCAAAAATGTTGAACATGTTTCCAAACTTCATGTATATATTTCCTATATTGTGATAATGATTTAAGATGTAATGCTTGGCTGAAGTCAGGAGTAGTCCCATATGTGGGGTTGTGTTTTCCTGCAGAAATATATTCAGTAAAGCATGCCAAACTATCAGACCAGGGATACTCTACAACTCTTATAGAGTCTCCCTGATCAAACTAAGCTAAAAATAAAATAATAAAAAATAAAACATTTCCTTCGGGTTAATAAAGTATTATCTTATCTTATCTAACAAGGCATTGCTTCCAGTGAAATCATTTTTAAATAGATACAAACATGTACCATGTTAAATACAATCAATTCTGTTATTTTGCTCTGAATTATAGGGTGTAACATGGTGAAAGCCAATTGAAGAAATACATGTGTGTTGTGTTGACTACCTATTATTCAGTAAAAGCCATTCTTGCATAATGCGGTAGATGCCCCTCATTGATTAAGGCTTATAGGAGAGTCCTGTCATCTTGGATTGGTTAATAAGACATCAGTCACAGTATTTCTGAAAATGCTATAATATGCTAAAACGTTTGGAGGAGACTGGGGCAAATGGTGGGTTAGATGTTAGGACTCTGCTATTTTGATATATGGTTTTAGATATGTATGGCTAGCCCAAGATGTTCATGATAAGAAAATATTTGTTCGCCAATTCAAACCAAGCTGTAGAGATATTTTCAGCAGGAATGGTATAATGACATATGCTGTTCAAGGTTTCAGGGAAAATATGCTACATTGAAATCACAAATTACACCGGAAATGTACTTGTGAATATCCTGAGGACAGTTACGTAGAGCAGTGACTAACTTCAGGTCCAATTTACATGATTTTTATATCCTAGCATATGCACAAAAGAAAAGTCCAGAATTAGAAATATATACATGGAACTTCATAAAGCACACGGCTTCGATGACAGCACGTGGAGCCGTAAAACCTATGTAAACAAAGGATCGCTACGCAAATCGAAATGGTGTTACATGTTTTTGGATATTTTCTCAGTGAAACTAATTCATTCTGTTAAAGATGTTTAGTTAGATGTGTAGACTCGTCAAAAATAAAAGAGTAAAACAAATCTGTACATTATATTAAATGGACGGTGCAAGATGTGACGAATCGTCACATTTTTCTGGCCTGTGGCAGAGGTACTATGCTGGCTTGCCGCATGGAAGTCTGGGTAGGAGAGTGGGGTTCAGAAATGGTCTTACTCTTAGCATCGCGCTCATTCCAATTAACTTGTAAGTATTTTGTGTCACATGACCAACAAGTTTCGATGTATGGATTTCATAATGATTGGTCACGTGTATTTCTGTCTAGAATATTTCCTATTCATGTGAATAAACCTTCTTACAAGTAATTTTTATAAAGTTATCACGTTTCACTAAGTATTTTTTTTAAAGTATTACACTTTTTAGGTCCAAATTACACTTTTTGACCTCCAGTATTACACTTAGGCCCAAAATAGGGTTGGCATCTCTGCAAAATGTATCCCTGTACAACTATAGGGCTGCAGAGTTCCAAAATGGGAGAGTCAGTCTCAGTCTGAAAATGTACTCTGTCATCTTCAGACAACAAATCACATGAAAAAATGTTAATAGCGTTCATATCCACCTTGTGCACGGATGACTGCTTTGACCCTCATCCTCATGCTTGTCGTGAGTCTCCGGATTCGCTCCAGGGGCAGCTGCTGCCACTCCCGGCGCAGAGCTGCTTCCAAACATGCTAGATCTTGCACAAGCGGATCCAGTACTTGCACTCGGCGTCCAAGAATGGCCCACGTACAGGCTCCAATGGGTTCAGATCAGGGCTGATAACAGGCCATGGAGGTTTGGTTACAGCGTTGTTCGAGAAAAACTGTCACCAGTCGGGAACGATGTGGTCGGGCGTTGTCATCCATATATCACATGCGGTATACAGTATATTGCACTTGATGTACTGTATACTGCATCGTAGGCACTTTGATGGGGTATGGGTTCATCAGGGAATATAGACATACCCCATCAAAGTGCCTACGATACATAAATACAGGGCGAGTGGCTAATGGGTGGTTATCAAAATGTGGCACAAGAACAGGATCCAGAATGTCCGGATGGGATGTCGAGGTCGCCATTGAAATTTCCACGAACAGTTACCAAGTCCAGTTTACAATCATGGGAGAGACAACCCCAGATCATGACAGATCCTCCATCGTAAGGAACTGATGCTCTGATGTTCTTAGGCTCATGGGCACTGTTCTTGGTCCTCCAGACTCGCTGGCGCCCGTCTGCGACGTGCAATAAAAGGTGACTCTCATCCGACCAATGCACCTTCCTCCATGACGTGAAATTCCTGTGACGTCGGGGTAAACACCACTCCAAATGAGCTCTCTTGTGAAGATTGGTCAAGGCTGGACGCTTGATCACCCTTCTTGCCCTTCTTGCGGTTTCTTACAGTGCTATTGCACAGACGTCTGTTGGGGAGCCATAGGTGTTTCAGGACGCCATTTGTAGTGAAAGGTTGACGTCTCACAAAGCTTGCTAAATCCCGACCCGGCCTTGATCAGTCCTTAACCCTGTTGGTTTGACGGTGTTTTTGAACAAGTCGACTTATGACATCCCGGTGTCTAGCATTCCAATAATTTGCCATCTCCTTACTCCTGTTAGTCTCCTTCGTGCCATTGTAACAGATACTGGTAAAATCATTAAAACGTTTTGGTGTTTTATACAGTAAGCCGCATTGAGTTAATAGTGCTTTCTGAGACAATCGTGGGTAGTGTGCTCCTACTACATATTGGGATGTGTTTTGACGATTGATTTAGCAAAACCCTTAAACAATATTGAAAGGGACTACAGTTCAAATAATACTAATCGTTACAATTCAAGATTTATCATTAAGTAAGTCAGTAACTTAAAATATGTTAGTGGGTGCTTAATTACGTTCCATGTGTATATTAACTTGTAATTATTCTGTTGAGGATGAATACCATGTACTGATGATCTAAGAATGCTATAATGAACTAAGATATGAACATGTACCTGCATACTATAATGGAAACCCCACTTATCAGAAATGTGTCAACCTTATATCATCTGACAATGTTGGTATTCTTTATAAACTTGTGTTCACAAGTAAAATATTCACAGTACGAAAATCCCTCTGACCTGGTGTCATTATGTACGTGTTGTCAGGTGGAGCACAAACAACATACATACTGTAGATGAAATTTAAGCTTCTTGTACTATTGGCCTTTTGGTCACATATACATGATAAACGAATTGAATTGAATATCTGTAGAATGGTATTATATTTACCTAAATACCACTTTATAGCGTCTCAAAGGGCAGTGGTTCTTGCAAACAGGTTGATCAAACTGAAGCCTTCTTGTCTATGTTCTCAACATAGTCTCCATATTACAAATGTTCAGTACGGCTTGGCCTTGGCTGTGAAAAAACAACTTACACATCACACATATATCCTGAATTCTGTTTAGATCCGTAGAATGAATCTACTTGAATATCACTTTAAAGAGACTCAAATCGTAGTATTTGAAGCACACAGGTTGCTCAGTGTGAAGCCCCCTCTCTTATTTACTGAATTCAAAATCACAAAATGACTGTCAAAAGCAGGTTGTGGTATCGACACGTTCTGGCTGGTGTATGCTGTGATGAGATCATTGAGATAAGACGGCGCAAGACAAGACAGAGGAGCTTAAAGTCAACACGACATGCAAAAGGAAACCAATGTTATAGGGTTTTGGGGAAAGGAGTTCTGTGATCTGACGTGGATTTTAAAGAAACATTGCGAGCAGCTGTATTCTGAGGTGAGGTGAGGTGAAATTAGGTTTTACGTCGTACTTGAGAATATTTCGCTCATATGACGACGTGCATGCGTGTGTATGTGTATGTGCGGCTGCTTGTACTAGCCCAGACTTAAGCTGGTTTTATAGTGCTAGCTCACTGAGATACTATGCCGCAGTTAAGCATGAATACCCCACTCAGACACATTATACTGACTCCGAGCCGACCAGTCCTTGTTGTACCCATTAATGCCGAGCGCCAGACAGAGACCAACAAGTACCATATGTTAACGTCTTTTGGTATGACGCGACCGGGGATCGAACCCGCGACCTTCCGCTCTCCGGACGGACGCTCTAACCACTACACCACGGAGGCGGTCTAGCTGTATTCTGAACCTTCTGTAGTTTGTAAAGCTTTGTTGAGTCCATTACGGTAATTTACCTGACATATGACGAGGACCTGAGCACACTCTGTGGTAATGTACTTTCGGATGTTTCCGATCGTGCCCACATGAAAGTAACATGTTTTACAAATTCTTTAAGTCTGTCCACTTGAGCTTCCATGCAGCGATCGGAATCAACCCGGTACCCAGATCCAGTGTAGAAACAATATAGCTTGGAGAGAACCGATATTGACCTTTCTGCCTAGAAGTAGGATTTCTGTTTCGTCATCATTGAGTTTTAGGCCAGTAACCTTGGGTACAATTCTCAATTCACTTAAAGGTGGACTGTGCGGATTTTGACTTATAAGCGTTTACCCGTCGATTATCGACAAAATAGTAATAAGAGTGGAATTTGTAATTGAGAAAAGTTGACTCGCGTAGAGGAGGAAGAGTAGAGGTCCTAGAACAGAGCCTTTGGGCACACCACAAGACAGCACTGCCTGACGTCTGTCGGTCAAGTATGATGAGAACCCTGATAATGCAGTACCACTGATTCCAACCTGGTGTTCTACTGTGTGAAGAAGCTCCTCACGGTCCACAAATGCAGTCTCAATATACTGTTTTCTAGGGGCCTTCACCTGCATCGGAGGGCTAAATATAATATCCCAAAAATATGGTTCCTTAGAGACCGTTCATAATTTATGGCGGCCGGGGAAGAGGAGAAAGAATGATGATTTTTATGGAGAATCATGTACAATGTGACTGCCCCCTAAATTTTATGCACATAGTAAGTGACAACCCCCTTCTGCATGCCATGTACAAAATCAATTTCCCCTTCCCTTCCTATATTTTGTGAGCATAGTTTTTTAAATAGTATTACGTTCAACATTGATGACCCCCCACCTCCCCAGAACAAAATGGGTGACCCCCTTAAAATCATCATTTTCCTCTTTCTCCTCCTCCTTCCCCAAAAACCCACCCCCACCCCCAACACACACACACACACACACACACACATTTTGAACGGTCCCTAAGGAACCATATTTTGGGGATATTATATTTAGCCCTCCGATGCAGGTGAAGGTCCCTAGAAAACAGTATATTGAGACTGCATTGTGGGCCGTGAGGAGCTTCTTCACACAGTAGAACACCAGGTTGGAATCAGTAATATTTGCAACATACACAATAGCGTATTATATACACAAGCACAAGAATGTATTCTTTGACACGTGTCTGCAAAGATATCACTATTTATCTTTCCTAAAATGCCAAGTCTATGTCATTTGTTTCCAAGTAGCATACTGTCAATCGTCGACAGGTTTAACTCTTCACAATGTTTTCATTTTTGTATTGTATAAATTGTTTTCGTCACGATATGGCTGACATATTGCCGATGTGACGTTAAATATGAACTCACTCACTCACTCAAAGTAGCAAATATTATACTTTCAGTCATATTTGTGGTATGATTAGTATGTTATAGTTGAACATTGAAAGTAAGAGTTATTTTGTAACTGATCTTTAAAATAGACATAATTATCAGTTAATACTCTTTCCTTGATTATGACAGGACTATCAACGCGCACATGTAGCGAGATGATTCACACAAGCGCTGAAACTGCTGAAATAACTTTTGGGGGGAGACACATTTCACAACAGCCAAATATATGTGCAAAAACCTCAAGGAACGTGTATCACGTATAATTAGACGATTAGATACC
Organism: Haliotis rubra; assembly: GCF_003918875.1. Taxonomy (NCBI): domain Eukaryota; kingdom Metazoa; phylum Mollusca; class Gastropoda; order Lepetellida; family Haliotidae; genus Haliotis; species Haliotis rubra. The sequence goes on along the minus strand of NW_025767231.1, from coordinate 36,399 downwards.
GGGTGCTCGTGAACCAATACACATACATAACTAATTTGGGTTATTATTGAGTATAACAACACAAGTATTTGAAACAGCAAGGCGTTTATGTACAAACATCACTGTATATAATGTCCCCATCTACAATAACAGAAACAGTATTACTTCTTAAATCTGTTGATGAAAGCATGATGTCCACGGATGTCCGCTGACAGAAAGTTCAGGTTACAACTTCACAGTTACATTAGAGAGATGCTATACTCGGCGTCATTAATGAAGGGTCAAACTATTGGTTACACTATTTCTCAAACGTTGTAAAATCTTTGTTTTTGTTTGAAACATATACAGCGAATGTGTTACAAACTACTTTGTTAACATTATGGGAAAACACATCAGGTCGTTGAAATGTCATTATTACGTTCGTTAATATCTGATACGTTCTGTTACAAATGGCACATATTCTATTCAAATTGTCAATATGGAAATCCACCTACCACTTAATGTCAACGATTTGCACATGCAAGTCACTCTGTCCATGGAAAGTGGAGGACAATAAACATGCATTGATGCTTTTTCACTTTCGTTCACTGTTCAAGTACCTGTTGAACAGCTTAAAATGAGACGTTTTTTGACACTTGCCGAAAAGGGTCAGGCAATGGAGCTTTTGGAATCTGGTCAAACTCAGCAGCCAGTTGCTGTCCGCTTTAATGTGAGTCAGAGTGCTATTGGTAGACTGTGGCAGAGATTTCAAGCCAATGGGTCCGTGAAATATGCACGTCGACCAGGTCGCAACAGTCCGAGATGATTGGCACATGATTAACACTGTGTTACGCATCAGATTCCTTAACACAGCAGATCTTCAGACAGAACACGTCAACGTTAACAATGTAAGGATATCCAGGAGCACCGTTCGTCGACGTTTAAGGGCAGCCTGACTCCGCTGTTAGCAACCTGCAGTTCGTCCACCACTAACACCATATCACAGGCAGATGCGTTTGTGATGGAGTAGACATCATGGCCGCTGGAATCAACGTCAATGGTCCCGTGTGCTCTTCACAGATGAAAGCAGATTCAATTTATCCTTCCATGATGGTCGGGAAAGGATTTATCGTCGTAATGGAGAGCGAATGACAGATGCAACTGTCGCCACGCATAACCGATTTGGCGGGGGGTCGATCATGGTTTAGGCAGGGATATCTCCTACTGGATGTACTCCACTGCACGAGATTCTGGCTCATATAGCAATACCATTCCTGCAAACTATGCATGGATTTTATGGTCGACCCTCTTTACTGCAAGAGGGCCAGGATTGTCACAGAATTCCTTAGGCATCAGGGTGTAGAGCGGATGGAGTGGCCAGCATGTTCTCGCCAGACCGCAACCCAATTCAGTATGCGTGGGATGTACTCGGTCGACGTGAGTACACACGTCACCCAGCGCCAGTGGATCCCCCAGGACTCCGCAGAGCTCAGTCTAGTGGAGGAAAGGAATGCGATTCCGCAAGCTTTCTTTATGAACTTGATAAGGAGCACCTGTGCACCTGTGTCTTGGACGCGCGAGGAGGGTACACAAGATATTGAATGTCCGAGTGCTTCATGTTTGTCATTTTCGTTTTGGGGGGTTGGTCTATACACCTGATGTCTGATAGTACTGTTTGAATTTTATGTCTGTAGGCTATGTCACGATGTGTCACGTTTGTCAACATATTAAACATTATTATGACACTCTTAGTTTTATTATTTCTGAGAAACCTTTCTTTACACCCGTGAAGGTCCGGGTTAGAATGAGCTTTCAGTAACCCATGCCTGTCGTAAGAGGCGACTAACGGGATCGGGTGGTCAGGCTTGCTGGCTTGGTTGACACATGTCATCGGTTCCCAAATACGCAGGTCGATGCTCATGCTGTTGATCACTGGAATGTCTGGTCCAGACCCGATTATTTACAGACCGCCGCCATATAGCTGTAATATTGCTGAGTGCGGCGTAAAACGAAACTCACTCTCTCACTCATTACATATAAATATGCTATATATCATTTGACCCCTATTAATGACGCCTCGTATAGATTTACAATAATGGCCAATATGAGATTAACAATATACTGCAACAAAACACTGTAGTTAGCCGACACCGAATCGCATGGTAAATACGCAACTCGAAAACGAGGCTCTCGTAATGGCCGTATTGACACATACATGATCGGAGGATTCCAACAATGGTACGTATCAAGGCCCAATTAAGGACGTTAACGGGCACATAATCAATCTACAGAATCCTGACTTGCCTAAGAACATTTACATATACACAACTAGTAATCTGTTCTTAGGTTTTACAGGGAAATGTCGTACACTGGACATGTGCTGAAAACAACTTGCTGTGAGTGCAAGTGAGAGAAAAAACATTGTCTGTCAAGACACTGACAAAATAATTTGTGTTAAGTTTGAAACCATCCGCAAAACTGAAATGTAATTTTTGTGTTGTTGGTGTTGTGCTGCATTTATAACAAGAGTCTTAATATATAGTATCGAAAGGAGTTGAGGCACGAGGTTGTGTCATATTGCAATAATCAATCTCCCATGGCAAGACGGTCCTACAGAGGCACTGGCTGGTTTCAATACCATACATACCTCATGGTAAGATCAATGTAACTGGACCAGGTGTTCCATGTAGTTTATGATAACTACAATGTGTTTTGATCAAACAGTTTAGGGCTATCATTTGATGTGAGTGGAACCCTGTTTGTGTATCTCATGTCCAAATGTATTCTGAATAATGTAACAACTGCAAAAATAACGCGTTTTAACCCATACGCGATTACTTGGTTATGTTGGGTTACATTGCATTCAGGAGAGGAGAAAGCTTCTATATATTCAGCCAAATGTCGGATCGACGAGATACCCTCCTACGGACAGTGCGACAAAGAAGCAGAGTGTTGTCACAACTACAAACACGACGTACAGTTTGAACAGAAAGCTGTCCAGCATCATTGCCACATCACGCCAAGTGTACCCGTCTGAACAATTCTTGTCGTCTGCCTTCGAGTCTTCCCACGCCGCCTGTGGTGTGTCCACCGGAACAATCTTCTGTTGGCTGGTACTTTCTACGGGGCTTTACGCCACTGCTGCCTTTGGACTGTCTTTGAAGACATCGTACAAATCTCTTTAGCATAGGTGGATAGGTCGAACATCTTTCTGGTGGTAGATGTAGAGGTTTATGACGGCCAGGATCACGGATGTGCACCCAACGAAAAGGATCAAGGCCAAATAGATACCTGCAAGAACAAGGTGTGTACAGTTAGACCTGGGCTTTGCAATGTGAGGATATGAACATAAAGCATATCCACCGTGCATCAGTTTTAAGTATTCTTTCGCTTTTCTCTACACTGTGTTTACTATTGTATCTGTTAAATGAACATTCTCAAGGCTTGTGCTGAATTGTATTGTGTATTGTGTCAAATAATTGTTAATTCTACGAAGCTTCTTTGCTGAAGATTCTGGTAAGATCGTTTTGTACATGAGAAAACTTCCGAATTGCATTTCTTACATGACTAACTCTGATGCCATTTGTAACGATATGTTGCTTCCGAATGTATATTAATTGGTCATTTCATCGGAACAATTTTGCAGAAACGGAAAACTCTGAAATGACAGTTTGTTTATCTTAATTTAATTATGACCAAGGTAAGCACGAACCCTTGACGTTGTCGAAGACACTGATTAGAAATCTGAAAATATCTCTGTTTCAGGAAGCAGGTATTGTCGCCGAGGAACAGTATTCCACCAAGTACATGCCACCCACAGCTCGACCAGGACAAACCCACCGTGGGAAATATTACATAGAACTGGCAGTATTCCACCAAGTACATGCCACCCACAGCTCGACCAGGACAAACCCACCGTGGGAAGTATTACATAGAACTGGCAGTATTCCACCAAGTACATGCCACCCACAGCTCGACCAGGACAAACCCACCGTGGGAAGTATTACATAGAACTGGCAGTATTCCACCAAGTACATGCCACCCACAGCTCGACCAGGACAAACCCACCGTGGGAAGTATTACATAGAACTGGCAGTATTCCACCAAGTACATGCCACCCACAGCTCGACCAGGACAAACCCACCGTGGGAAGTATTACATAGAACTGGCAGTATTCCACCAAGTACATGCCACCCACAGCTCGACCAGGACAAACCCACCGTGGGAAGTATTACATAGAACTGGCAGTATTCCACCAAGTGCATGTACATGCCACCCACAGCTCGACCAGGACAAACCCACCTTGGGAAGTATTGCATAGAACTGGCAGTATTCCACCAAGTACATGCCACCCACAGCAGCTGCGACAACACGACACAAAGCTCGACCAGACCAAACCCACCGTGGGAAATATTACATAGAACTAGGGCGAATTGTTACAGAAAAATGTTGGCGTTTTTCTTGTGGACATATCCCTTATTGTGATTGAAATACATCCATATCGCATTCTGTTTGCTAACTGAGATGTACATTAATTCGAAAATTGCTTGTTATTGTTTTATGCATCAGTATATATCTAAACCTCACAAAAGACGCATGGAAGCACCCGAACATGCAAATACATCCACACTGTCCCAAACCTCTCGACCGGGAACCAGTGTTTGCCCAGGGAATTACTCTTGACGCTCACAATCAAACTCAACAATCGACTTTATTGTTTAGACCTAACGTCCATTCTGTGAATGATGGTTTTATTGAGAAAGCAATTTCATGTCTTCGGGGGTATCTAATGCCTAACTGTGTCCGTGTTCATCAGGCAGTTGAGACAGTGTTGACACAAGCCGCACCTCCGTTGCAACATACATGTCAGCAAACACATTTTTAATTACTTGTCGAATCAAACTAAGAGAACCAGTCATAAACTCATTACCGTACAGCTGCTGACTATGTTTGTTCCAAGTAAACGTTGACTTAGTGTAAGAGCTGCTCCAAAGCTGTTTCAGTTAATGACTGCCATCACAGTATATCGGTGTGTCAGCTCTTAAATACATTCGTGAGATAAATGAAGACCTCTGCTTTTAACGAAAGAAACACACGAATCTGCGGTTGTCCCACCATATCCCACTATAACGTCACTATAGTCCCGTGTAGTAACCTCAGTAGGGATGATCTCAGTATTAACCCGACGTAGTCGTCACATACAACAGGACTGCAAACACCCCATCCGCTGATACGAAATCGATATTAACTACTTTGTTTATATGAATTATAACACCTACACGTAATGGACAACTTGTCTGTTTTGTCCAAACGCATACCGGTAGCATACAGCATGGGACAACAAGGCTAAAACAAAGTTAGGATTAAGATCGTCCAAGCCCTAGACGTGCACTTTTTTGCAAGGTTTGAAACTTATGATCATTGTTTACCTATTCTGAGGTCATGGGCTTCACCAGCTTGACAAGACGTAAAGTAGCATCTAACTACACATACAGTTGTTAGTGTCACTACTCCATTACCTGTGTCGGACGTATAGAACAGATCAAGAAGCAAGTTCTGCAATATAATTAATCTCCGATCTGTTACATATCATTCTTATATGTTGGGCTCAAAGCATACATGAAATACAGTTGTATCCAATCAGGATATGAAACTCCCAAATATTTCAGCCAGACCACAGGGCTGGTTAGATGTAAAACTCGCCAGCCCAGAACAAAACTTACCTGCCCACAAAAAATACTAAGTTACTTAGTATAATTAAATTTTTTTAAACTTGTAAAATATTGAAAAAACTAATGCCAATGCAAAAAAAAGAAGAAGAAACTGTCTATTTCAGATTTGTGTGTGAATAAATAATTATTTATTATCCAAAAATATGAGGAATATCTTCATATACATGTCTAAAATTTTAACCCGACCGTCGGACAGGTGAATTTGAGAATCTGGCAGTCCGTGTTGATAATAACCCGTCGCGGGCGGTCGGGCAGGCAGTTATTTCGAACGCTGACCCAATATCGCTTTGGGCTAGACCCGTGAAGATCCAGGTTAGAATTGGTCATCTGTAACCCATGCTTGTCGTAAGAAGCGACTAACGGGATCGAGCGGTCAGGCTCACCGGCTTCATTGACATATGTCATCGTATCCCAATTGCGTAGATCGATGTTCATGCTGTTGATCACTGGATTGTCTGGTATAGACTCTATTATTTACAGAACGCCACCATATAGCTGGAATATTGCTGAGTGCGGCGTCAAACAACATACAAACAAAACGACCATATCCAATAAATGCCACAACCAAGATATGTCAACCACGATCTCAGGGCTAGATTCGCACATGTTTAATATAAGTCTTGGGATGGCCACATACAATCAGTATGTTAAGCCCTATATGACATCCGGCAGGTTCTTCTGTGTTGACAAAGTGAGCAAAACTTCAAACATAAATGACACGGAGATTGTAATATTTTAGCCCAAAGTGTTGGTTGGTTGTTTAACGGCGCATTGAACAATATCCCAGCTATATTGTGGTGTGTAAATAATCGAGTCTGGACCAGACAATCCAATGATCAACAGCATGAACATCAATCTACGCAATTGAGATACGATGATATGTGTCAATCAAACCTGACCAGCACTGATATTGTAATGGTGACGTTATTGCATGTGTCCAAGAAGCAGAACCTACCCAGTACCGAGATCCTGATGGAGGTGGGTGGGATGTTGCCGGCAACGATGGTCATGAGCACAGCGTAAGACAGCAGCACGGTGAGGGAGTAGCTCACCTTCTCACCAGACTCGAAGGGCAGGATGAAGACAATGGAGCTGAGCGCGGAGGTGAGACCAATGGGAAACATGATGTTGATGACGTAGTAGAAGGGGCGGCGGTGGACATGGAAGATGAACTGCAGCTCTGAAAAGGTCTCCTCCTCCTCCACCAGCTCCGACCGGATGAGAGTTGTTTTCAGGAGAGACCACTCGCCGTTGAGCACGTAATCCTGGACCCACGTAAGTCGACACAAGGTTCACAACATATAACTATGCATGAAAGATGTATAACTAATCCTATCAATTCATACTGTTTTATCGAGTGGTCTGAGAAACATGGACGTACACAGAAACATGTTGGAGGTTGACCTTTTTGATGGAACTAGAGTGGTGGCTGAGGTTGACCTACTTTAAGGTTGACAGAACTAGAGAGATGACTGGGACTGACCTACTTTAAGGTTGACAAACTAGAGAGATGACAGGGGCTGACCTACTTTAAGGTTGACAGAACTATAGAGATGACTGGGGTTGGCCTACTTTAAGGTTGACAGAACTAGAGAGATGACGGGTTGACCTACTTTAAGGTTGACAGAACTAGAGCGATGACTGGGGTTGGCCTACTTTAAGTTGACAGAAATAGAGGTTGACATACCTTAAGGTTGACTGACGTGGAGAGATGGGTGAGGTTGACTTCGTTGATGTTGTAAGCCCAGCTAGCAACATTCAGGGCACACTTTTGACCATCAAATGGGTAGTATGTAGTGTCCATTTCACAGTGGACTGAGTGTATACCAGGAGGTTCCCATACCACTTCGCCGTCGTAACGCACCCTCAGCAACAGGGCGTTGTCTTTGATGACGCCAATGTTGCTGATACTGAGGAAAGGAACACTGGAAGGCTTTGAGAGTTATAGTACTCCTCTGCATCTGCGTCATCTACTCTGGATCCTAACTTCTACTACTGACGCTTCAACTACATCTGCATCATCTACTCTACTGGATACACCATGTCTTCTACTGACGCTTCAACTACATCTGCATCATCTACTCTACTGGATACACCATGTCTTCTACTGACGCTTCAACTACATCTGCATCATCTACTCTACTGGATACACCATGTCTTCTACTGACGCTTCAACTACATCTGCATCATCTACTCTACTGGATACACCATGTCTTCTACTGACGCTTCAACTACATCTGCATCATCTACTCTACTGGATACACCATGTCTTCTACTGACGCTTCAACTACATCTGCATCATCTACTCTACTGGATACACCATGTCTTCTACTGACGCTTCAACTACACCTGCATCATCTACTCTACTGGATACACCATGTCTTCTACTGACGCTTCAACTACATCTGCATCATCTACTCTACTGGATACACCATGTCTTCTACTGACGCTTCAACTACATCTGCATCATCTACTCTACTGGATACACCATGTCTTCTACTGACGCTTCAACTACATCTGCATCATCTACTCTACTGAATACACCATGTCTTCTACTGACGCTTCAACTACATCTGCATCATCTACTCTACTGGATACACCATGTCTTCTACTGACGCTTCAACTACATCTGCATCATCTACTCTACTGGATACACCATGTCTTCTACTGACGCTTCAACTACATCTGCATCATCTACTCTACTGGATACACCATGTCTTCTACTGACGCTTCAACTACATCTGCATCATCTACTCTACTGGATACACCATGTCTTCTACTGACGCTTCAACTACATCTGCATCATCTACTCTACTGAATACACCATGTCTTCTACTGACGCTTCAACTACATCTGCATCATCTACTCTACTGAATACACCATGTCTTCTACTGACGCTTCAACTACATCTGCATCATCTTTACTGAATCCTGTCTTCTACTGCATCTACATCCTAAACGTTAATGGATCCTGTCTTCCACTGCATCTACATCCTAAACGTTAATGGACCCTGACTTTTACTACTGATGCTTCTACTACATCTACACCAATCATCTAAAGGATTCATCATGACTACTATTCTATCTAATTCTTCAATTGTTGAAAAAAACGAAGGCAGAGCTTTTTTGTTCAGATGGTTTGAAGCAAGTCTGTGTTGGCAATGATGGAGGCATCAGTGAGTGGTATTGTTATTGCACAGTTTGTATTATGTGTACAAGTTATCTTTCGACCTAAGATACTGTATAACTGAGGAAATATCATAATTACGAGTTGTCGATGATGAGTTCCGGTCTCCACAGAACGTCCTCCGTATCAAACATGTAGCTGAGGTTCCCATAGTTCTCCCTGGTCCAGGCTAGGCGGCGGTCCTCCCATTTCTGGTAAACAAAGATGGCATTACGCAGAGCCCTACCCACTCCTTGAACAACATCAACACTTATATCTACATATGCCTACCATGGTTTCACCGCCTTGATGTTAACTCCAACAACACTTATATCTACATATGCCTACAACACGTCACAATTTAATTCTGGACTCACAAAAGTCCAGAAACTCTCCGCACTGTGGGCATTTCCTAACAAGGGATTTGACCAAATTAAACATGCAGTTTTTATGAATATATACCAAGGATGAAAAAATGAAAAAATATTTTTTCGAAAACTTTCAATTTAAACTCGCTCGCCCTTGGGCCTGCCCATGGGCGAACAGTGGCCCATGGGGAGAATGTTTAATTTCGATCAGAATTCATGTTTTGGAGGTCGTAAATGAATGAGTGTATGTTTATAAACATCATGACACAAATTTCAACTCATTTTGACTTAATTCGACTAACTTAGAGCAATATTACAAAATCTCGCCCATGGGCGAAAAATATGTTGGCCCATGGGCGAGAATAATTACTTTTACTCAAAATACATGTTTTTTCCATGTTTTGGACGTTGTAAATGAATGAGTGTATACTTATGGGTATCATGAAACAAATTCAACTCATTTTGACTTCATTCGCCTAACATAGGGCGATATTTAAAAATCTCGCCCATGGGCGAAAATATGTTGGCCCATGGGCGAGAATGTTTAATTTCGATCAGAAATCATGTTTTGGAGGTCGTAAATGAATGAGTGTATGTTTGTAAGCATCATGAAACAAATTCAACTCATTTTGACTTAATTCGACTAACATAGGGCGATATTAAAAAATCTCGCCCATGGGCGAAAAATATGTTGGCCCATGGGCGAGAATGTTTAATTTCGCTCAAAATTCATGTTTTGGAGGTTGTAAATGAATGAGTGTATGTTTGTAAGCATCATGACATAAATTTAAACCCATTTTGACTTAATTCGACTAACTTAGAGCGATATTAAAAAAGCTCGCCCATGGACGAAAAATATGTTGGCCCATGGGCGAGAATGTTTAATTTCGCTCAAAATTCATGTTTTGGAGGTTGTAAATGAATGAGTGTATGTTTGTAAGCATCATGACATAAATTTAAACCCATTTTGACTTAATTCGACTAACTTAGAGCGATATTAGTGCTCGCCCATGGGCGAAAAATATGTTGGCCCATGGGCGAGAATGTTGAATTTCGATCAGAATTCATGTTTTGGAGGTTGTAAATGAATGAGTGTATGTTTATAAACATCATGACACAAATTTCAACTCATTTTGACTTAATTCGACCAACTTAGAGCCATATTAAAAAATCTCGCCCATGGGCGAAAAATATGTTGGCCCATGGGCGAGAATATTTACTTTAACTCAAAATACATGTTTTTCCTCCAGAACATGAATTTTGAGCGAAATTAAACAGTCTCGCCCGCCTTGATGTTAACTCCAACAACACTTATATCTACATCTGCCTACCATAGTTTCACATCCTTGATGTTACATCCAACAACACTTTTATCTACATCTGCCTACCATAGTTTCACATCCTTGATGTTACATCTAACAACACTTATATCTACATCTGCCTACCATAGTTTCACATCCTTGATGTTACATCCAACAACACTTATATCTACATCTGCCTACCATAGTTTCACATCCTCTGATGTTACATCCAACAACACTTATATCTACATCTGCCTACCATAGTTTCACATCCTTGATGTTAACTCCAACAACACTTATATCTACATCTGCCTACCATAGTTTCACATCCTTGATGTTACATCTAACAACACTTTTATCTACATCTGCCTACCACGTCTACAGTTTCACCTACTTCATCTTCATCTGCTACTGAATGACTCCATCTATCTATATTATGAAGTGTACTTCTGTATATTTCAGTATTCCATATTTAGATGGATCTATCTATCTATCTATCTATATATATATATAAACAAGTGATTTCTGCAGGTGTATAAGCAATACATATATAAAATATGAGTCTAAATATTTCTCCTTTATATCTGCACAAGATCTTTCGCCGTTCAACGGCTCTTCAGGTGTACACGCTAAGTGTCGTCATAGGCGACATACTGTCTACCATAGTTACCAAAGCCGTTGAACGGCGAAGATCTTGTGCAGATATAAAGGAGATTTGGCAAGAAGAAATATCTGGACTTATATATTCTATAAGTCTTCGATCAAATGAAGTACTTAGTCATTTCAAATCACGCCAAAAGATCGGAGTTTTCATGCATATATATTGATAAACATAGGTTGTTCCTGAAAATGTTTTAATTTGCCCACAGATGTTACCCCGAATATACTGGATGCTGAACATGCTGTATGTAGTGGAAACAATGTGTTCTGAAACAGTAACGAAACGCCTCTCCTACTGCATATCAGGCTACAGGATATACATTGTTTCTAGTGACGTTGTCTGGTTTATTTACCAGTTTGTTTGCGTGTATCTACCCAATGCCGACACGGAGTATTGCCCTCTGTGAATTATCGCCGGATACGTTAGGTCATGTGGCAAGGACGAGGGATAAATGCTTCGACGAGGGATATGCTTTAACTGTGGGTGCTGTGGCGTCCAGGTACAAGCGGGGTCACGGGGAGCTGCTGGACCAAGCTTGTGATAGTGGTTCCTGGTGCTGCCACAGGTAGCCATCTACCATTCAAGTAAATCCAATAACACTTCATTAACAATAAGGACTTCGTGGTCAACGAATGACCAGTACCCATTGACAAAAGTGTAGGACTATCGAATATTGCAGTCGTGGTTAGTCTGTCTCACAGTCCCTAACCATATTTTTCCCCTTCAGCCTAGCCCTCCCTGCAATGTTTAAGTCTTAAAAGTCCAGATTTCCCCCAGGTTCTGAATCTCTGGTCTCCCTGGGGCTCCTTTTCAATTTAAATGGGACTATTTGTTACAATCAAAATTATATATATTCAGAGACTAAGCGTTAGTCTACTGTCAGGTTTATCCCTTGGCTGATCTTCCCAGGGGGAACCTATTCCTCTATATGTTCGTATTATCTATATATATATTGTATTATGAGTGTTAATGAGACCAGAAAGGGAATGATTAATATTGTGATAGATTCCACTCAGATTGAGCTTAAGCAGCACACAACGGCCATTGTCTGTTGAATCAAAGACCCATTACTGCCCGGGTATCTGTTATTGACTGATGGTAACAGTATTGATCGATTGTGTCCACGTTCAGTATGTTTGGTTGGTCGTTTGTCAATCACCCCTTTCCTACATGCCACGCGGAATCAACCAGTTTATCTGAACAATAACAATATCGATATCAAAAGGTAATTTCGACGAAGATTGATTTTTGGTGAAGTTTTCATTTACAAACACTAACAATGGTTTGTTTGTTACAAAATAAGCCGTTGTCATTTCCGGAGAGATGTATTTATGGTAGTGGTCTTTGGTTTTAAAACCGCTGTGACTGTTAGTTCCTGATTCGTATAGAATGAGCACTCTTGGTTGTTCGCAGTACATTCAGGTTCCGCGGTAATGACAACACACTCCTCTTTACTTTATTTCAGTTATGGGGGTGGCCTATCTAGCCTTAATATGGCGAAATGCACACGATATTTTCTGACTCTTTAAGAGATTGAAGCAATACATTTCCGCATTATTATATGCAATAAGTTCCCGCGTCATTAATGAAGGGTGAAGCTGTTGGTAACACTCTTTCTTAAAAGTTGTAAAATCTTCGTCTTTGTTTGAAATATACTCAGCAGCATAAGATACGTCAGTACGAATTTAAAATTAGATAGGCACTGTTATCAAATCATTACAGAAATTTGTTAAATAAGCGCATCAAAAACTTTTTGTGTACAATATCCTGACACAACAATGAACAAATCAGCACAATTCCAAGACATTACGTGAGCGTTTGCAGTCCATTCAGACTCTTGACTTCAGTATCTAGTGTGACCACCACGAGTGGCAATAACTGCAGCACAGCGTCTATGCATGGAGTGATGAAGGCCATTGGCACCTGGAACCACACTCTGAGAAAGGCCTGGCGCAATCGGCTTTGTTCGGCCTTGGTATGACACTATTCAGTCTCCTCTGAATTTCATCCCAAAGGTGTTCAATTGGGTTTAAATCAGGACTAAGGGCTGGCCACTGCATAATGTTGACACCGTTCTGCTGTAGGAAGTCCCGTGTAGCTCAGGCAGTATGGGCCCGGGCGTTATCAAGCTGGAAAATGTTGTTCCGGTAACGTGCGAAGTGTGGTATGACGTGGGGTCTGAGAGCTTGGTCGATGTAGCGCACCGCTCTGATGCCGCCTCCTCTCCCTGGACCAAGGTTCTGGACCACCACAGGACCCACTCTCTGGTTCAGGCCTATTCCACCCCATACCATGATGCTTGCACCTTCCCATGAGTCTCTTTCCATAACACATTGGTCTGAGTAACGCTGGCCACGTCGTCGCCATATTCTTGTTTTGCCATCTGCAGCTGATACTCAGTACTGACTCTCATCTGTGAACAGAACAGTTCTCCATTGCCTGTATCGCTAGTTTTGGTGTTGTAGGGCAAACTGTAGACGTTCACGCCGATGACGAGGGGTGAGGATAGGTCCACGGTAAGGTCAACGGCAATGGAGGTTCCCACTGTTAAGACTTCGGCGTACTGTATCAGGACTGATTGGTCTGCCGTGTGTTCCCACTGTCTAGCGTGCTGTTTCGGATGTCTGCATGAAGGCATTCTGTACATGTAGATGGTCCGAACGTTGACCTGGAAGTGATTCGCAACGGCTTTTGTATTGAGGCCATCTTCAAGTCTTCCTAGCGCTTGGGTCCTCTGAGCTGTAGTGAGTCGCGGCATCCTGCTGACGTTGTAATGTGAATGTTTCAACCAGATTGGGGGAAATTTTATAGGGCTGGTCTATGTAAACAGCACGTGCATCATAAGTTCCAAGAAAAACATGGAGAACACCGTACCATCTCTAAGATCAGGTTGCGATTTTAAGACCATTTCCTGGGTTCCATTCTTTAGTTTAGGAAGGAATGTCCTTGCTCAGGTAAAGTTGGAGATGTTGTCAAAAATATACAATCAAAACATTAAATGAGTTAAGAGTTATCCGTTTCTGCGAAGGAAAATTCCAAACTGACGTTTCTTTTGCTGCTTAGTATATATACAACTGAATGTTTTACAAACTTTCTTCATAGTATGGATAAACACACCAGGCCGTTGAAATGTCATCAATACTATACATTATGTTACAAATGGCACATTTTCTATTCAGATTGTCAATATGGAAATCCACCTGTTACTTAATGTCAATTATTTGCACGTGCGAGTCGCTCAATCCATGGAAAGTTGATTAAAATACACATGCATGGATGCTTTTTCATTGCCGTTCACTGTTCAGGTACCTGTTTGAAATCGCAGCTTGAAATGAGACGTTTTTGACACTTGCTGAAAGGGGTCAGGCTATAGGCCTTTTGGAATCTGGTCAAACTCAGCGACGGGTTACTGTCCGTTTTAACGCAGCAGATCTTCAGACAGAACACTTCAATGTTAACAATGTAAGGATATCCAGGAGCACCGTTCGTCGACGTTTAAGGGCAGGCGGACTCCGCTGTAGGCGAACTGCAGTTCGTCCACAACCAACACCACGTCACAGGCAGGCGCGTTTGAGATGGAGTAGACATCATGGACGCTGGAATGGTCTCGTGTGCTCTTCACAAATGAATGCAGATTCAATTTGTCCTTCCATTATGGTCGGTAGAAGATTTATCGTCGCAATGGGGAGCAAATGATAGATGCAACTGTGGCCACGCATAACCGATGGCTTGGGGTCGGTCATGTTTGGGGCTGGGATAACTCCTCCTGGGCGTACTGCACGTGATCGCCGGTAATCCTACCGGACAGCGTTGTCAGGACTAGAGTCTGACTCCTATGGCAGTACCATTCCTGCAAGCTATGCACGGCTTTTATGGTCGACCCTCTTTACTGCATGACGACAACGCTAGGCCTCAGAGGGCCAGGATTGTCACGGAATTCCTTAGACTGCAAGGTGTAGAGCGGATGGAGGGGCCAACATGATCGCCAGACCTCAACCCAATGGAGTATACCTGGGATGAACTCTGTCGACATGTGTACACACGTCTGCCAGCACCAGTGGATCTCTCAGGACACCGCAGAGCTCTAGTAGAGGAATGGAATGCGATTCCACAAGCTTTCTTTATGAACTTGATAAGGAGCATGACAGGGTGCACCTGGGTCTTGGACTATATCATTTGACCCTTTATCAATGACGCCTTGTAGAGATCTACAAGGGTTGAATCATTTTACTTAGTGAGGGGACAGCTATTGAATCACTTTATTCAATGAGGGCACAGCTATTGAATCACTTTATTCAATGAGGGGACAGCTATTGAATCACTTTATTCAATGAGGGGACAGCTATTGAATCACTTTATTCAATGAGGGGACAGCTATTGAATCACTTCATTCAGTGAGGAACAGCTATTGAATCACTTGTTCCTGTGGTCTCAGTTATGTCAAGGATAATCAGCCGGTAAATTATCAAGAGAGTATGTTTGGGTTTTGTTGGCTATTCAAGTGTTTCCCCATCATGATCCAGATCTTTAGGTATCTGTCGTTATATAGAAAATAAACCTTTGAATAACCCTAGAGTGAGTGAGTGAGTTTAGTTTTACGTCGCAGTCAGCAATATTCCAGCTCTATGGCGGCGGTCTGTAAATAGTCTGGACCAGACAATCCAGTGATCAACAGCATGAGCATCGATTTACGCAATTGGGATGACATGTGTCAACCAAGTCAGCGAGCCTGACCACCCGATCCCGTTAGTCGGCTCTTACGACAAGCATGGGTTGCTGTAGACCAATTCTAACCCGGACCTTCAGGGGTTGAATAACCCTAGAGCATCGAGATCGTACGGTTACTGTGTCTGTGCAAAGAACAAAGTCAACGACCTCTGACAGAACAATATACATTTATATATTCGTCACATGATATTAGAGCGTTGCAAAGGCAACAAACCTGTAACTTAGTCAATCAATGTATATGTGTTCACACGAGATCCAAATGTGTACATAAACCAACCTCGCT
Source organism: Haliotis rubra (assembly GCF_003918875.1). Classification (NCBI taxonomy): domain Eukaryota; kingdom Metazoa; phylum Mollusca; class Gastropoda; order Lepetellida; family Haliotidae; genus Haliotis; species Haliotis rubra. The sequence goes on along the minus strand of NW_025767231.1, from coordinate 20,203 downwards.
AAAAGTTACCAGACTACCTCGTGTGTACACTATTACCAAACTAAACACTATCTGTATTTACAAGCACAACCACAGTATCCTCCATTACCCGTGTAAACACCGGTACTGAAGGTGTTGATAAGCGCCTGCCCCTCCCAGCAATCACAGTTGTCAGCTACATACCGCTACAGTGCAGTCAACGCCCCAGATTTGTTGGCGTAGAACATTTATAAATGATGGAGTCACATGCTGAAGGCCGCCCACGATGACCAGCTACCGACGTTTCTTTCAGCAGCCAGACATGCTTGGCTCTGTTTCGTGTAGTGTATTTTTGTTTATCAAATGACATCTTGCTCAAGGAATGCACTTAACGACCAGTATATAAAGTAATGGAGTCTATACTTTGTAAAGGAAGATAACGGGTGCTGTTTATTAAGTAATCGTTGGGAAGACATTACGTCAGTAGCCTACACTAATACTCCTTACCTTAGATCAGACCAGTTTACATTTGATAAGGGCGGTAGGGAAGCCTTGTGGTTAACGCGTTCGCTCGTAACGCCGGTTCGATTCCCCGTATGGGCACAATGTACGAAGTCCATTTCTATTGTCCCCCGCCCTGATATTGCTAGAATATTGCTAAAACTGGAGTAGAACCATACTCACCCGCTACATTTTGCATGCGAGAGCTATTAAACATTTAACACCTCTTCCAAGAAACTTTGTTTCTGAACCCTGCAAAAATCTTTTGAAACATTTGCAACAACTTACAACTGTCAACCACCCGGACGTTGAAAACGTTTGAGTCCTCATGTCCTGCAAGTAAAGTGAAAGAGACATTGTCAAATGCAAACAAAAATGATACTTTATATTTGCTTTTCTCTCTTTCAGCCCGAGATAAAGTGGAAACCTCTGTGTCTATGTTCCCCAAGAACAGTAAAAACATTTAACCCGAACGCACCACTCCTTGCGCATGCGCACCAGCACTTCCCGTGACAGTCATGTGACCGTCACTGTCTCCATTTTAGCCCTACAGGACGGTTGGGAGAAATCTTCCTCTGCCGTCTAATATTATATTATATACATGTATATGCCTGCGGAGCACACAACTAAACAGCAAAGCTTTATTTGTGAAAGTTGTCCAATCACCTCTGTATGCATATGGGTGTTTTTATATATGACCACCTAGGGCAGGAAACAAACCCATTTTGGGAGGAGGATTTGATCAAATTGAGAGGTATACATGATCAATATATCAAATTAAAGCTAAAGACCTATTGAGTAATAATAGACATGATGTGGAAATATTAGCGTGGACACGTTCTGGTAAAACCAGAATTTGGGGCCAAAAACACTAAAAATCATAATTTTGTCAAATATCTTTTTTAATTTTCAAACTATTGACCCCATTCATACAAAGTCACCATCACATGAAGGGTTATCTCTGTACAATTGAAAAATAATAGTGATTCCAATATTTAGACATAAAATTCCCATAGCATGCTTGAAAATTTGGGTAAAAAATATCATATTCGCTGCTCCTCTTTGACAATTTTTTCAAGGTATGATACAGTAGAAGAATAAGAACTCTATCTGTTTTAATTTCATAATTACCTTTTAATCACTCATCACTATCAGTATTACAGGCAAAGATACATTAATATCTCTAAAACAGAACATCTTTAAAGATACTGAATTACAAGTGTTCATGTGTTCAGAACCAACAATCATTCATATTCGATTCATTTGCTGTTCTTTTTGTAAAACAATAGAATGTCTTGTGCTAAAGGTTTTTGGTAATAACAACTTGGAAAAGCAATAAGCTCAAATATGAATATCAAACAATTATACTGACCAAGCATTCCATACTGGACTCGTCCAATTTCAGGTTTAGTTACACATCAGATTAGGTTTGGTTACAAATCAGATCAAAGTTTGTTGCTTTCTTCAGTTTAAAAGTTCTATTTTACAATCTCCACGTTGTACATCAAATAGATTTATGATTATTACACAGGTCATTCGGCATTGTCACTGGTTTCTTCACCAACATCATTTATTGGGTTAGTGCAATTCTGTCCATTCTGTCCTTGCTTGCAAGGACACAGTTCAATATAAGGCAGATTGCTCTGTCTACAAATGCACCACACTGAGGAGCATGGGGACTTGAAGCAGGTGCAAACACGGCAGCCAAGAATTTCCGAAGCAGTTTGATGTTCAAACAATGTGGGGGTGAGCAACACATTCACCCTGGTCCAGCCAAACAATTTACGGTTACCACGCTCTGGTTTACCACAATGAGAACTTGTTCAGATGCTAGTTTGCCACATCACACGCTTAACGTGCTGTCGAATGCTATCTTCGCATGGGGGAAAAGGTTTGGCAAGCTCAATGTCACTTAGCTGACATAGTTGAAGTCTCATGTCATTCAAAGAACGACATGGTTTAAGTTTCATCCTGGCGTCATACAAGGCTCATGCTAGTTTATTGCAGACCTTCACTGCTGCAGCAAGGTTTCCCGAACACAGGACTTGAGCACTTGAAAACAGATCTTTGTCTTTCATCATGGCTTTGTAGACAACATGACAAAATGTTGATGATGTATGCAGCCAGTAAAGGCATGGACATCTAACATGTCAATGCTAGGACAGGAAGTGATCTAAGCAGACTACAGGAAGTACTAGTAGTACCAGTTTCTTGATGATTCATTTTACTGTAGAGTTTCTCTACCAACTATAGATTCGACATAAAAACGTTTTTACAAGAAAATGTCCACATAAATTTCACCACATCGTTTTTTTTCTTAATACTCTGATCACAACCTTCCATTTCATGTATAGATTGTCTATACCTCTCTCGGATATAAAAAACAAATGGTTTTTGAAGGAATATCAGGTTTGTGTCCTGCCCTAACCAGTGTGCTTCACAGCAATTTATGTGAAGCCCAGCGTATACCCACCAGCGTGTTGATGGAGAGTAGGTTGTACCTGACGTTGACGAGAACCTGTTCAGCTGGCCGTATCTTGTGGGAGTAGTTGCTGCTGCCCAGCGTATCTCCCCGCAGCTGGACCTCGTACATGTTGCGATCCTCCCAGGACAGGGTGTTACTGTGGGGGAAGGCCTGGCGAGACAGAGCTGGGTCGGGAAAAGATTCGTAAACACAACGCAGAAGGAGGAAACCAATGAACGACCACAATTCACCTGAGAATATTTATTTATATGCTTATACGAAACGGTTTTAAGGAATTTTATCACGGAAATGAATAACCTGTTCAAATGTGTGATATAGGCTCTACTGCTGAAATCACCCTGCTGTCCAGAGAAGGAGCTACATTTTCAATGTTTCTAACGAGAATGTCGACTCAAAGCGTAACACAAACCAGATCGTGACCGAACATGGCATCGAGCTTATTTCTTGTTCGCAAAAAAATAATACAGAAAGAAAACTCTGTTTGATTAGCATTTAGAAGTAGATGAATAATAAGAAATGAATGATACTTTATGGACAACATAATACAATAAAGAAGTTGTTATCAATAAAAAATCATACTTTTCTCAGAAAGAAAACCAGTTTAAATATCTAAACAGGTAACTGATTAGTTTATGGTTTATGGCAAAGATACGGTACCCCCGAAACAAAATTGAGATTATATTATACCCTTTAAAACAATAGGGAATTCTCGGAAATGGATTGTAATGTTAAAAAGATTGAAGGAGCTATCGATTTTCAGTAACAGTTATATGATGATGGGCGAATGAACACATTACAACCTGTAGTGAAGTATGACAGTACATTTTATGGAAGCCAATGACCTTGAACGATCGGGGTAAGATGGGCAAGTTGTGGTTTTTGGATTAGTAGTGCGGACGGAGCTCATGGCTGGCAATGGCAGTCGTTTGTTGTTGAGAATCTGGAGGTGAACACTGACGATTTGGGGACGGTTATCGTCCAGGGCCTCCTTTCACAAAGCACTAAGGTGATCGTAAGTCACTAAGGTAACCTTAGCTCAATGTTAAAGAATGGGAGATAAGGCTGACCTTAGTAAAGGTTGCTTCGTGAAAGGAGCCCCTGAAAGACAAAACGTCGACCCTCGCGTCTTGGACAGCAAAGGCCATGAGAAGGTTGTCCCGGTGGTACTGTCGAGTGACCTTCCCTTCCGCTATGTTACCCCACACCATAACAGATCCACCGCCAGCCTCAGGCTGACATCGGCTTCACGTGCATTTCGACGTCCATTAAATATACGTAATAATAACAACTAGTAGACCACTTGTTCATATTTTATGGGAAACTTGCGTAAATCATAAAGGGAAACTTGCGCAACGAGCGCATACCATGTATTTAACGAGTACAAAATTCTACATCTGGCTTCTTGAAGAGTTTTTCTTCTTACAGAAGGGAAAGCTATTCAATTTTCTATCATAGTCGTAAAGTATTACGGTGTGTATATCTATGCCCAGTACAATATTACCAACATAATTCATTTCAGATACAAATACATGTACACCCTTGACATTACCATGATTACCTTATTGTCTCAATAGTACCACCATCATGAAGGTAACCATGGCAATGACAGTAGAACTATCTTGTTCATATAAAAAAAACATCACCAGGGCAACCATGGCAATGATAGTATTTCTGTCGTGTTCATGTTATTACCTCCATCACGAGAGTAACCATGGCAATGACAGCATATCTGTCATGTTCACGTTATTACCTCTATCGCCAGGGTAACCATGGTAATGACACCATCTCTGTCATGTTCACGTCATTACATCCATCATGAGGGTAACCAGTAGAACTGTCTTGTTCATATTATAACCGCCAGGCTAACCATGGCAGTGACACCATCTCTGTCATGTTCACGTCATTACATCCATCGTGAGGGTAACCAGTAGAACTGTCTTGTTCATATTACAACCGCCAGGGTAACCATGGCAATGGCACCATCTCTGTCATGCTCACGTTATTACCTCTATCACCAGGGTAATCATGACAATGACAAAAACTCTGTCTTATCCACGTTATGGCGTTCAGTAATAAAAATAATAATAAATAATAGTGCATTTATATAGCGCTATTTCCAAACATAAGGATGCACAAAGCGCACAAACATGGTTTGATATTAAGAGTCAGGGAAAGCTCGGCGGAAGAGGAAAGTTTTTAGTAAGGATTTAAAGGATGACAACATTTGAGAGTCTTTGAGTTCTTGGGGCAGAACTATAATGTGAATGTTTATAGGTATACATCGCCTATTTATACCCGTAGGCTTAGGAATAAGTTTTCAAAGAAAGCAACTGTATACGCTGATTACGATATGGCTTGATAAAGAGGTGACGTATGATTTTAGAGTATTATAACAAGGACATCAGATCAGCTAAAGTGATTTCAAGTAGAACAGGCATCCCTTTGTCCACTGTTTATCGTGTTTTGAAAAATATTGCAAATGGATATGGCATTGAGCACCAGGGAGGCGCAGGTAGGCCCAGAAAATTGACTGTTGGTGACAGGAGGCGGCTTGGTATTCTTGTTTCTAAAAACAAACGAAGGAGTTTAGAAAACTTAAGGCTGGATATGATTGATGGGAAATTGGGGCTGTCTGTAAGGAGACAATTAGAACTGAGCTGCATGCAATGGGTTAGCAGAAAAGTCGAGGAATTCCATCACCGATCATGAAACCTGAACAAAAGGAGCGAAGATTGAACTGGTGCTTACAGCATAGAAATTTTAACTGGGACAATGTGATTTTCTCAGATGAAAGTTCTGTGTGGCTGTTTCCTAATACACTGAAATTCTGGACCAAACAAACTGAAAAACCTTTGTATCAGCGCCCAAAGTACAGTCCGAAATTTAACGTGTGGGGTGGCATATCTGTGTTAGGGACAACGCCCCTCTGTGTAATTGAAGGGAATATGAACAGTGAGCGGTACACAGATATTCTCGAGGGACATTTACTTCCATCTGCTCACGTGTTTTATGGAAAAATTTTGATTTTCCAGCAGGACAACGACCCAGAACATCGTTCAAAGCATTCACAGGCCTGGTTTCGGACCCAAAATATGACATTATTAGATTGGCCAAGCTATAGCCCTGACCTAAATCCAATAGAAAATGTTTGGGGACTTATGAAGGAAAGTGTCAATAAGAAAAATCTGACAAATATTGCTGAAATGAAAGAAGAGGTGGTCCGATATTGGGACAGCATGGACCACGACTTTCTAACTTCTTTGATCAGTAGTATGCCCCGCCGCATTGAAGCCTGCATTGCTGCCCATGGTGACTTGACAAAATACTAACTGTTCACCTGTCTTTGAATCTGGAGATACGTTCTGCTAATATTCACATTTAATACGTGAGTAATGAGTGAATTTTTATAAAAAAATTGCAATCTTAAATTCTCAATAATTTCTGGTTGTACTGTAAATACAGGTTCCACGCGTAATCAGATACTGGAGAAGATTGTACGCTATGCTGGGCTCGTATAGACTCTTCTCTCATTGCGCACCAGTGTTAACTGTGGTCACTTCGGTATATATTTCAGATGGTCTCTACTTTTGATGTGCACTCTTTCAAACTTGTTGAATGTGTGTAGATTTATGCTATTTGCTCATAATGATAATGGATTAATGATATAAATGATGGTAAAATGTAAAATCAAAGACATATATTCATTTGAGATTCAGTAATGATGGCCATAAGTATTTGACACAAAGGTAAATGTCCTTGATGTGTACAGCGTTAGGTTTATCACATGAAGTTGAACAAGTATATATACAGGGCTGTAAATACTTACCAGGAAGTAATATGAATATATAACATATCCCCAGTCTGTCCATCCTCATCCTGAACCTGATGGTCGATGACTTGCGGAGTGTGATGTTACAGTCTCAACTCCAGGAAGCACGTCTACCACTACGACTTCATATCATCTGATATGGCGGTTCCACCCCTGTGTCCCATATAACCTACATTATTGATCAGCGTTAAGAGGATGAATGATGTCAGTTTCACCCGGCTACAGGTATCCGGCATTGATGTACTTTATAGAATTCCCGCCATCAATAGTATGCATCAATAGACAATAACTTGGCAGCAGTGTGGACGTAGCGAGGAGATATGTATCTGTCATGTGTTATTAATCCAACCGAGTATTAAATGTGTTCGTGTTTTCGAGGAGATAATACAAACTGCGCGGTATTTATAATGTTTTTCCAGAAATTTATTACGGGATATTAGGCTTAATTCACAGTAAATAGACCGCTGTCAGACTTTTAATTCTGTTATGGCAATGTAAATCGTTTCATCTAAAACATCGTGTTTACTGAGAGCACACTCAACACGTACATTGCTTCAACATATATACTCGTTAATGTCGTTAGCTGATCGTATTGATACGTTTGGGCGGGTAATGTTGGCACATTACCATTCATCGTGTTGGCGTGTGAACTACCTAATAGTGTTGACACATGGTGCGCAATCGTGTTGGCCGTGTCGATACATTTCTCCGCGTCGGTACATTCGAAAAGTCGTCCTGTTGTTTAATCCTTTCCATTAGTTTCAATACATGGCTGTGTTGGTATCTTCAATACCTCATCCAGTGGTCACTTTCGACCTTGCTTTGACACTCTTCACATTGACCGACAATCGGGCATTCCCTGGGCTATTGTATGACCAGTCAACAGATCCACACAACGTGCTTCTACCAGTCACCCAATATTTTGCTGGTTCGTGTGTATATTTAACATCGTGATCATCTTGTCATCTTGCACTGCTCTTATAGAAATACACATTCTGACAGAAAAGCGTCATACCCTGCTGAATGGGTGATCGTCACTAAACGTGGTGACCATGGGCACAGCTAAATCTCGATTTTCAATGTTTCAGAAGGATTCGTCAAAAGTTAGAGCAACTGTCATCAGAAGTTTACTGAGGAAGCAAAATCGTGAAAAGCTGAACAGTCCTTGGGGCGCTGGGGTAGCCTAGTAGTTTAAAAGTTCGCTCGTCAGCCGTAGGCCCGGAATCGATTCCCAACATAGGTACAATGTGTGAAGCCCATTTCTAGTGTTCTCCGCCGTAATATTGCTACAAGGGCGTAAATCTGAACTCACTCACCACTCCTTATTCCTCATATTTGCGAATGAGACATTCAAGCATGAAGTAGGCAAGAAAATGTGCCCCCTTCTTGCTCATCTGTTTCTTTAGGCATATGAAAAATAATAAGGGGATTAGGGGAATAAAAGTTAAACTCAATATAAAAGTATAACAATGCACTAATGTTGCTCAGCGATGATAAAATGACTTCCCTTCCGGAAAGTTATCCAGTCTAAGTAAACTTCGGCTCAGTATTATTCGTTACACTGCTATACTGAGACTCAATGTAGCAGTGTAATGAATAATACTGAGCCGAAGTTTACTTAGACTGGAAATTTATCCCCCTTAGCTAGCGATGAACTGGGTCACGGAAATCGTCTGAGCTGTTTCGAAGTAGGATACATGTATGGACATTCTCCGAGACATACTGCCAACGACGTATAATATTAAACTGCCACTAGTCAAATCTCCCGTTACATTTGGCAATATTCCAGCAGCTCCAGCATCGGTTGCCGTGACACTGCCTAACAGAACTCCAGTTGTCCGTGGGTTAATGAGGCATTGATGATAGTTTTAGATGTCAGTGTCTGACGTCACCAGCCGTGGTAGATCTGGCGTAACGACTGAGGCGCCCGCACGTACGTACTGTTATTTTCATCTGACACCAAGTTCAGCATGGGCCCTGTCCCAGGACTGACTGACTGACTGAGTTTGGTTTTACGCCGCTTTTAGCAATATTCCAGCAACATCACGGCGGGGGACACCAGAAATGGGCTTCACACATTGTATCCATGTGGGGATTCGAACACGGAGCGATCATAATCTCCACATCTCCTTACATGTAATTGCAGCATCGGCGTAAAGCCATCATACTTTTACGTATGATTTGCAGCAAAGGAATGGTTATTTTGTTAGTCTCTCTCTCCTCTCTCTCTCTCTCTCTCTAACAGACACACACGCGCGCTTCAGGAATGTTTTATATCACGTACTGAAATCTTAAATTTCCTACAGGAAATATACAGGTTATACATATATCGAGGGGATAGGCTTTCATCTGCACTGCAGAGGTCGATTGGATGCCAAAACGTTCCAGGCTGGGAATTTCGATGCTTTATTTATGACAGCAAAACTCTTTATATGTAGAACAACACGATTTCAGATTAGTTTTAACATACTATTGACATTGTGTCATTCTAAGATATTAACAAACATTCCATTGGAAGTCCATGCATCTTACGTTAATGTAAGATGCATGTTTATATGGGCTCAGTTAACGTTAATTGTTGGTGGTTGCAACAATAAGTCAGTACCACATATAGTCAAGCACATTATGTATAGCTTGTAACGCCAATGTTTTCAAGGAACACAATATTTACATCGTGTCAGTGGTCAACATTGGTACAATATCCTGCACTCACAGACCTGTACATCTCCTACATTGCCTGCCACCACGCCCAGATAAAACACCCTCACCTGACGTGCCAAAGCTGCCAAGGCTGTCAGTCATCAGATTTCGTGCCTAATCAAGAACAAAGCCGACATATATGTCACCTATCACCTATCAACCAGCACATACAGCCATTAACATGATTAACTCCAGATCCAGCTGGATTCCATTTGTGAAACCATCAGACTAAAGTCACCAACCAGCGACCATTAACATGATTAACTCCTCCAGCTGGATTCCTGTCACTATCACCAACCAGCGCCATTAACAATGATTAACTCCCTCCAGCTGGATTCCATGCACTGATTAACTCCTCCAGCTGGATTCCATGCAATCACTATCACCAACCAGCGCCATTAACATGATTAACTCCCTCCAGCTGGATTCCATCACTATCACCAACCAGCGCCATTAACATGATTAACTCCCTCCAGCTGGATTCCATGCAATCACTATCACCAACCAGCGCCATTAACATGATTAACTCCCTCCAGCTGGATTCCATCACTATCACCAACCAGCGCCATTAACATGATTAACTCCCTCCAGCTGGATTCCATCAATCACTATCACCAACCAGCGCCATTAACATGATTAACTCCCTCCAGCTGGATTCCATCACTATCACCAACCAGCGCCATTAACATGATTAACTCCCTCCAGCTGGATTCCATGCAATCACTATCACCAACCAGCGCCATTAACATGATTAACTCCCTCCAGCTGGATTCCATCACTATCACCAACCAGCGCCATTAACATGATTAACTCCCTCCAGCTGGATTCCATCACTATCACCAACCAGCGCCATTAACATGATTAACTCCCTCCAGCTGGATTCCATCACTATCACCAACCAGCGCCATTAACATGATTAACTCCCTCCAGCTGGATTCCATCACTATCACCAACCAGCGCCATTAACATGATTAACTCCTCCAGCTGGATTCCATCACTATCACCAACCAGCGCCATTAACATGATTAACTCCTCCAGCTGGATTCCATCACTATCACCAACCAGCGCCATTAACTCCTCCAGCTGGATTCCAGGCCATCACTATCACCAACCAGCGCCATTAACATGATTAACTCCTCCAGCTGGATTCCATCACTATCACCAACCAGCGCCATTAACATGATTAACTCCTCCAGCTGGATTCCATCACTATCACTATCACCAACCAGCGCCATTAACATGATTAACTCCTCCAGCTGGATTCCATCACTATCACCAACCAGCGCCATTAACATGATTAACTCCTCCAGCTGGATTCCATCACTATCACCAACCAGCGCCATTAACATGATTAACTCCTCCAGCTGGATTCCATCACTATCACCAACCAGCGCCATTAACATGATTAACTCCTCCAGCTGGATTCCATCACTATCACTATCACCAACCAGCCATTAACATGATTAACTCCTCCAGCTGGATTCCATCACTATCACCAACCAGCGCCATTAACATGATTAACTCCTCCAGCTGGATTCCATCACTATCACCAACCAGCGCCATTAACATGATTAACTCCCTCCAGCTGGATTCCATCACTATCACCAACCAGCGCCATTAACATGATTAACTCCCTCCAGCTGGATTCCATCACTATCACCAACCAGCGCCATTAACATGATTAACTCCCTCCAGCTGGATTCCATCACTATCACCAACCAGCGCCATTAACATGATTAACTCCCTCCAGCTGGATTCCATCACTATCACCAACCAGCGCCATTAACATGATTAACTCCCTCCAGCTGGATTCCATGCCATCACTATCACCAACCAGCGCCATTAACATGATTAACTCCCTCCAGCTGGATTCCATCACTATCACCAACCAGCGCCATTAACATGATTAACTCCCTCCAGCTGGATTCCATCACTATCACCAACCAGCGCCATTAACATGATTAACTCCCTCCAGCTGGATTCCATCCATCACTATCACCAACCAGCGCCATTAACATGATTAACTCCCTCCAGCTGGATTCCAGGCCATCACTATCACCAACCAGCGCCATTAACATGATTAACTCCCTCCAGCTGGATTCCATCACTATCACCAACCAGCGCCATTAACATGATTAACTCCCTCCAGCTGGATTCCAGGCCATCACTATCACCAACCAGCGCCATTAACATGATTAACTCCCTCCAGCTGGATTCCATCACTATCACCAACCAGCGCCATTAACATGATTAACTCCCTCCAGCTGGATTCCATCATCACTATCACCAACCAGCGCCATTAACATGATTAACTCCCTCCAGCTGGATTCCATCACTATCACCAACCAGCGCCATTAACATGATTAACTCCCTCCAGCTGGATTCCATCACTATCACCAACCAGCGCCATTAACATGATTAACTCCCTCCAGCTGGATTCCATCCATCACTATCACCAACCAGCGCCATTAACATGATTAACTCCCTCCAGCTGGATTCCATCACTATCACCAACCAGCGCCATTAACATGATTAACTCCCTCCAGCTGGATTCCATCACTATCACTATCACCAACCAGCGCCATTAACATGATTAACTCCCTCCAGCTGGATTCCATCACTATCACCAACCAGCGCCATTAACATGATTAACTCCCTCCAGCTGGATTCCATCACTATCACCAACCAGCGCCATTAACATGATTAACTCCCTCCAGCTGGATTCCATCACTATCACCAACCAGCGCCATTAACATGATTAACTCCTCCAGCTGGATTCCATCACTATCACCAACCAGCGCCATTAACATGATTAACTCCTCCAGCTGGATTCCATCACTATCACCAACCAGCGCCATTAACATGATTAACTCCCTCCAGCTGGATTCCATCACTATCACCAACCAGCGCCATTAACATGATTAACTCCCTCCAGCTGGATTCCAGGCCATCACTATCACCAACCAGCGCCATTAACATGATTAACTCCCTCCAGCTGGATTCCATCACTATCACCAACCAGCGCCATTAACATGATTAACTCCTTCCAGCTGGATTCCATCACTATCACCAACCAGCGCCATTAACATGATTAACTCCCTCAGCTGGATTCCAGGCCATCACTATCACCAACCAGCGCCATTAACATGATTAACTCCCTCCAGCTGGATTCCATCACTCTCACCAACCAGCGCCATTAACATGATTAACTCCCTCCAGCTGGATTCCATCACATATCACCAACCAGCGCCATTAACATGATTAACTCCCTCCAGCTGGATTCCATCACTATCACCAACCAGCGCCATTAACATGATTAACTCCCTCCAGCTGGATTCCATCACTATCACCAACCAGCGCCATTAACATGATTAACTCCCTCCAGCTGGATTCCATCACTATCACCAACCAGCGCCATTAACATGATTAACTCCCTCCAGCTGGATTCCATCACTATCACCAACCAGCGCCATTAACATGATTAACTCCTCCAGCTGGATTCCATCACTATCACCAACCAGCGCCATTAACATGATTAACTCCTCCAGCTGGATTCCATCACTCATCACCAACCAGCGCCATTAACATGATTAACTCCCTCCAGCTGGATTCCATCACTATCACCAACCAGCGCCATTAACATGATTAACTCCCTCCAGCTGGATTCCAGGCCATCACTATCACCAACCAGCGCCATTAACATGATTAACTCCCTCCAGCTGGATTCCATCACTATCACCAACCAGCGCCATTAACATGATTAACTCCCTCCAGCTGGATTCCATCACTATCACCAACCAGCGCCATTAACATGATTAACTCCCTCCAGCTGGATTCCATCACTATCACCAACCAGCGCCATTAACATGATTAACTCCCTCCAGCTGGATTCCATCACTATCACCAACCAGCGCCATTAACATGATTAACTCCCTCCAGCTGGATTCCATCACTATCACCAACCAGCGCCATTAACATGATTAACTCCCTCCAGCTGGATTCCAGGCCATCACTATCACCAACCAGCGCCATTAACATGATTAACTCCCTCCAGCTGGATTCCATCACTATCACCAACCAGCGCCATTAACATGATTAACTCCCTCCAGCTGGATTCCATCACTATCACCAACCAGCGCCATTAACATGATTAACTCCCTCCAGCTGGATTCCATCACTATCACCAACCAGCGCCATTAACATGATTAACTCCCTCCAGCTGGATTCCATCCATCACTATCACCAACCAGCTGCCATTAACATGATTAACTCCCTCCAGCTGGATTCCATCACTATCACCAACCAGCGCCATTAACATGATTAACTCCCTCCAGCTGGATTCCATCACTATCACCAACCAGCGCCATTAACATGATTAACTCCCTCCAGCTGGATTCCATCACTATCACCAACCAGCGCCATTAACATGATTAACTCCCTCCAGCTGGATTCCATCACTATCACCAACCAGCGCCATTAACATGATTAACTCCTCCAGCTGGATTCCATCACTATCACCAACCAGCGCCATTAACATGATTAACTCCTCCAGCTGGATTCCATCACTATCACCAACCAGCGCCATTAACATGATTAACTCCCTCCAGCTGGATTCCATCACTATCACCAACCAGCGCCATTAACATGATTAACTCCCTCCAGCTGGATTCCATGCCATCACTATCACCAACCAGCGCCATTAACATGATTAACTCCCTCCAGCTGGATTCCATCACTATCACCAACCAGCGCCATTAACATGATTAACTCCCTCCAGCTGGATTCCATCACTATCACCAACCAGCGCCATTAACATGATTAACTCCCTCCAGCTGGATTCCATCACTATCACCAACCAGCGCCATTAACATGATTAACTCCCTCCAGCTGGATTCCATCACTATCACCAACCAGCGCCATTAACATGATTAACTCCCTCCAGCTGGATTCCATCACTATCACCAACCAGCGCCATTAACATGATTAACTCCCTCCAGCTGGATTCCATCACTATCACCAACCAGCGCCATTAACATGATTAACTCCCTCCAGCTGGATTCCAGGCCATCACTATCACCAACCAGCGCCATTAACATGATTAACTCCCTCCAGCTGGTTCCAGCTGGATTCCAGGCCATCACTATCACCAACCAGCGCCATTAACATGATTAACTCCCTCCAGCTGGATTCCATCACTATCACCAACCAGCGCCATTAACATGATTAACTCCCTCCAGCTGGATTCCATCACTATCACCAACCAGCGCCATTAACATGATTAACTCCTCCAGCTGGATTCCATCACTATCACCAACCAGCGCCATTAACATGATTAACTCCCTCCAGCTGGATTCCATCACTATCACCAACCAGCGCCATTAACATGATTAACTCCCTCCAGCTGGATTCCATCACTATCACCAACCAGCGCCATTAACATGATTAACTCCCTCCAGCTGGATTCCATCACTATCACCAACCAGCGCCATTAACATGATTAACTCCCTCCAGCTGGATTCCATCACTATCACCAACCAGCGCCATTAACATGATTAACTCCCTCCAGCTGGATTCCATCACATCACTATCACCAACCAGCGCCATTAACATGATTAACTCCCTCCAGCTGGATTCCAGGCCATCACTATCACCAACCAGCGCCATTAACATGATTAACTCCCTCCAGCTGGATTCCATCACTATCACCAACCAGCGCCATTAACATGATTAACTCCCTCCAGCTGGATTCCAGGCCATCACTATCACCAACCAGCGCCATTAACATGATTAACTCCCTCCAGCTGGATTCCAGGCCATCACTATCACCAACCAGCGCCATTAACATGATTAACTCCCTCCAGCTGGATTCCATCACTATCACCAACCAGCGCCATTAACATGATTAACTCCCTCCAGCTGGATTCCATCACTATCACCAACCAGCGCCATTAACATGATTAACTCCCTCCAGCTGGATTCCATCACTATCACCAACCAGCGCCATTAACATGATTAACTCCCTCCAGCTGGATTCCAGGCCATCACTATCACCAACCAGCGCCATTAACATGATTAACTCCCTCCAGCTGGATTCCATCACTATCACCAACCAGCGCCATTAACATGATTAACTCCCTCCAGCTGGATTCCATCACTATCACCAACCAGCGCCATTAACATGATTAACTCCCTCCAGCTGGATTCCATCACTATCACCAACCAGCGCCATTAACATGATTAACTCCCTCCAGCTGGATTCCATCACTATCACCAACCAGCGCCATTAACATGATTAACTCCCTCCAGCTGGATTCCATCACTATCACCAACAAGCGCCATTAACATGATTAACTCCCTCCAGCTGGATTCCATCACTATCACCAACCAGCGCCATTAACATGATTAACTCCCTCCAGCTGGATTCCATGCCATCACTATCACCAACCAGCGCCATTAACATGATTAACTCCCTCCAGCTGGATTCCATCACTATCACCAACCAGCGCCATTAACATGATTAACTCCCTCCAGCTGGATTCCATCACTATCACCAACCAGCGCCATTAACATGATTAACTCCCTCCAGCTGGATTCCATCCATCACTATCACCAACCAGCGCCATTAACATGATTAACTCCCTCCAGCTGGATTCCATCACTATCACCAACCAGCGCCATTAACATGATTAACTCCCTCCAGCTGGATTCCATCACTATCACCAACCAGCGCCATTAACATGATTAACTCCCTCCAGCTGGATTCCAGGCCATCACTATCACCAACCAGCGCCATTAACATGATTAACTCCCTCCAGCTGGATCCCATGCCATCACTATCACCAACCAGCGCCATTAACATGATTAACTCCCTCCAGCTGGATTCCATCACTATCACCAACCAGCGCCATTAACATGATTAACTCCCTCCAGCTGGATTCCAACCAGCGCCATTAACATTAACTCCTCCAGCTGGATCACCAAACCAGCGCCATTAACATGATTAACTCCCTCAGCTGGATTCCATCACTATCACCAACCAGCGCCATTAACATGATTAACTCCTCCAGCTGGATTCCATCACTATCACCAACCAGCGCCATTAACATGATTAACTCCCTCCAGCTGGATTCCATCACTATCACCAACCAGCGCCATTAACATGATTAACTCCCTCCAGCTGGATTCCATCACTATCACCAACCAGCGCCATTAACATGATTAACTCCTCCAGCTGGATTCCATCATCTATCACCAACCAGCGCCATTAACATGATTAACTCCTCCAGCTGGATTCCATCACTATCACCAACCAGCGCCATTAACATGATTAACTCCTCCAGCTGGATTCCATCACTATCTATCACCAACCAGCGCCATTAACATGATTAACTCCTCCAGCTGGATTCCATCACTATCACCAACCAGCGCCATTAACATGATTAACTCCTCTCAGCTGGATTCCATCACTATCACCAACCAGCGCCATTAACATGATTAACTCCCTCCAGCTGGATTCCATCACTATCACCAACCAGCGCCATTAACATGATTAACTCCCTCCAGCTGGATTCCAGGCCATCACTATCACCAACCAGCGCCATTAACATGATTAACTCCCTCCAGCTGGATTCCCATCACTATCACCAACCAGCGCCATTAACATGATTAACTCCCTCCAGCTGGATTCCATCACTATCACCAACCAGCGCCATTAACATGATTAACTCCCTCCAGCTGGATTCCAGGCCATCACTATCACCAACCAGCGCCATTAACATGATTAACTCCCTCCAGCTGGATTCCATCACTATCACCAACCAGCGCCATTAACATGATTAACTCCCTCCAGCTGGATTCCATCACTATCACCAACCAGCGCCATTAACATGATTAACTCCCTCCAGCTGGATTCCATCACTATCACCAACCAGCGCCATTAACATGATTAACTCCCTCCAGCTGGATTCCATCACTATCACCAACCAGCGCCATTAACATGATTAACTCCCTCCAGCTGGATTCCATCACTATCACCAACCAGCGCCATTAACATGATTAACTCCTCCAGCTGGATTCCATCACTATCACCAACCAGCGCCATTAACATGATTAACTCCTCCAGCTGGATTCCCATCACTATCACCAACCAGCGCCATTAACATGATTAACTCCTCCAGCTGGATTCCATCATCACTATCACCAACCAGCGCCATTAACATGATTAACTCCTCCAGCTGGATTCCATCACTATCACCAACCAGCGCCATTAACATGATTAACTCCTCCAGCTGGATTCCATCACTATCACCAACCAGCGCCATTAACATGATTAACTCCTCCAGCTGGATTCCATCACTATCACCAACCAGCGCCATTAACATGATTAACTCCTCCAGCTGGATTCCATCACTATCACCAACCAGCGCCATTAACATGATTAACTCCTCCAGCTGGATTCCATCACTATCACCAACCAGCGCCATTAACATGATTAACTCCTCCAGCTGGATTCCATCACTATCACCAACCAGCGCCATTAACATGATTAACTCCTCCAGCTGGATTCCATCACTATCACCAACCAGCGCCATTAACATGATTAACTCCCTCCAGCTGGATTCCATCACTATCACCAACCAGCGCCATTAACATGATTAACTCCCTCCAGCTGGATTCCATGCCATCACTATCACCAACCAGCGCCATTAACATGATTAACTCCCTCCAGCTGGATTCCATCACTATCACCAACCAGCGCCATTAACATGATTAACTCCCTCCAGCTGGATTCCATCACACTATCACCAACCAGCGCCATTAACATGATTAACTCCCTCCAGCTGGATTCCATCACTATCACCAACCAGCGCCATTAACATGATTAACTCCCTCCAGCTGGATTCCATCACTATCACCAACCAGCGCCATTAACATGATTAACTCCCTCCAGCTGGATTCCAGGCCATCACTATCACCAACCAGCGCCATTAACATGATTAACTCCCTCCAGCTGGATTCCATCACTATCACCAACCAGCGCCATTAACATGATTAACTCCCTCCAGCTGGATTCCATCACTATCACCAACCAGCGCCATTAACATGATTAACTCCCTCCAGCTGGATTCCATCACTATCACCAACCAGCGCCATTAACATGATTAACTCCCTCCAGCTGGATTCCATCACTATCACCAACCAGCGCCATTAACATGATTAACTCCCTCCAGCTGGATTCCATCACTATCACCAACCAGCGCCATTAACATGATTAACTCCCTCCAGCTGGATTCCATCACTATCACCAACCAGCGCCATTAACATGATTAACTCCCTCCAGCTGGATTCCAGGCCATCACTTTCACCAACCAGCGCCATTAACATGATTAACTCCCTCCAGCTGGATTCCATCACTATCACCAACCAGCGCCATTAACATGATTAACTCCCTCCAGCTGGATTCCATCACTATCACCAACCAGCGCCATTAACATGATTAACTCCCTCCAGCTGGATTCCATCACTATCACCAACCAGCGCCATTAACATGATTAACTCCCTCCAGCTGGATTCCAGGCCATCACTATCACCAACCAGCGCCATTAACATGATTAACTCCCTCCAGCTGGATTCCCATCACTATCACCAACCAGCGCCATTAACATGATTAACTCCTCCAGCTGGATTCCATCACTATCACCAACCAGCGCCATTAACATGATTAACTCCTCCAGCTGGATTCCACTATCACCAACCAGCGCCATTAACATATCACACCAACCAGCGCCATTAACATGATTAACTCCCTCCAGCTGGATTCCATCACTATCACCAACCAGCGCCATTAACATGATTAACTCCCTCCAGCTGGATTCCATCCATCACTATCACCAACCAGCGCCATTAACATGATTAACTCCCTCCAGCTGGATTCCAGGCCATCACTATCACCAACCAGCGCCATTAACATGATTAACTCCCTCCAGCTGGATTCCATCACTATCACCAACCAGCGCCATTAACATGATTAACTCCCTCCAGCTGGATTCCATCACTATCACCAACCAGCGCCATTAACATGATTAACTCCCTCCAGCTGGATTCCCATCACTATCACCAACCAGCGCCATTAACATGATTAACTCCCTCCAGCTGGATTCCATCACCATCACCAACCAGCGCCATTAACATGATTAACTCCCTCCAGCTGGATTCCATCACTATCACCAACCAGCGCCATTAACATGATTAACTCCCAGCTGGATCCATCTGGATTCACCATCAACCAGCCATCAACAACTCAGCGCCATTAACCAACCAGCGCCATTAACATGATTAACTCCCTCCAGCTGGATTCCATCACTATCACCAACCAGCGCCATTAACATGATTAACTCCCTCCAGCTGGATTCCCATCACTATCACCAACCAGCGCCATTAACATGATTAACTCCCTCCAGCTGGATTCCATCACTATCACCAACCAGCGCCATTAACATGATTAACTCCCTCCAGCTGGATTCCATCACTATCACCAACCAGCGCCATTAACATGATTAACTCCCTCCAGCTGGATTCCATCACTATCACCAACCAGCGCCATTAACATGATTAACTCCCTCCAGCTGGATTCCATCACTATCACCAACCAGCGCCATTAACATGATTAACTCCCTCCAGCTGGATTCCCATCACTATCACCAACCAGCGCCATTAACATGATTAACTCC